>NW_027185850.1:29601245-29781266 GCF_028583685.1 Petaurus breviceps papuanus | reverse complement strand
TGTGTGTGTGTGTGTGTGTGTGTGTGTGTGTGTGTGTGTGTGTGTGTTGTGCTCTGCCCTGCCCAGCTCTCCTTTGCCCTGCCGTCTCCTGAATGTTTGCATGGCTGGGGCTAAGTCCCTTTCCTGCTCCCGGTTCAGTTTGGCCTTCTTTCTGACAGGGGCAGGTTGGCGGATTCCGCCTTGGCCTGGCCTTGGGGGGCGTGGGTTGAAGAGTTTCATTTTATCCTACTTCCCAGGGGATGGCATCCATCCCTACACTGCCAGCCCTGGGCCCAGCCACCACTCAGGCAGTTGGACCTTCACAGAGGAACCTGCTTCTCTGACCCTACAGACAAGAGTTCAGTGACTCCTTATGACCCCATTTGGGGTTTTCTTGTCGCAGATACTGGAGTGGTTTGCCATTTCCTTCTCCAGCTCATTATATAGATGAGGAAACTGAGGCAAACAAGGTTAAATCACTTGCCCAGGGTCACACAACAGCTAATAAGTGTTGGAGGCCCTATTGGAATTCAAGAAGATGAATTCTCCTGATTCCAAGCCAAGACTGTCCAAAGTCCTAGCCTTCACCCCCTACCTACTGACTTCTTCCATCTCTCCCTTCATTGGACTGTTCTGTTCATGCCAACTCCCTGAGGAGTTAGGAGTTGAGGGGAACTAGAGGGCTGTAAGTTAAAGGGGCGAGGGCTTCCTGTTGGCCAAGCGAGGCCCCTTCTCAGGGTTGTGCCCTTCATCCTGACTCTACAGTTTTCTACCTGGGTGACGCTGGGTCTCAGATTCCTGATCAGTGAAATGAGGGCTGATGTCTGAGGGGCCTTCCATTGTGGGACCACGGGCTCCCAAGGCCACTACGGGAAGCCAAAAGTAACGGGACAAAACAAGCTCTGTCACCTGAGGCCTCCCCAGCTTCTCAGCTATGGGGGGGGGGTCCAGCTCTCTGTCCCTGCCTCATGCTGCCTCAGGAATTTGTTCCCCACTTACTTTCCTTCCCTCTTTTCAAAAGACAGAGAAAGTCTGTCTTTTCTCTTAATTTCTACTCTTAAACTCCACTGCTGGTATATACAAAACTGAATGGAAAGGGAAGAAAAGAGTGGACGGTAGAGTCTGCTTCCAAACTCACTTGTGTGGCCCTCTGACAAGGTGTCAGAGCTTGTGTTAGTTTCTGGGCCCCTCCTGATGTTGTTTGTGGTCTTATTGAGGTGTGGTGGCTGCCAGTGCCGCTGCTGTTGGTGTGCACTGTCCCTTGGGGTTCTGCTCGTCTTGCCATGCTTCTTAGGAGTCCCCTCCTTTTCCTCAGTGTGCTGCGTGGATGGCCAGCCAGCTGACCATGGGCCGTTCCATCCCATCCCTACCCATGGGACGCAAGGCATGTCTACAGATCTCTCTTTCCTGTGTTTCAGGCAACAATGGCGTCCACTCTCATCCTCTTCACTGGGCAGAAGATGCCTCTCCTGGGGCTGGGTACCTGGAAGAGCGAGCCTGGGCAGGTGAGGCAGGGGATGGGCGCAGGGAGAGCTGTGGTTGGAGGAGAGGGACAGCCAAGTGGTCTTAGCCCTGGGCCGGGCTGAAGCTGGCACATGAGCCCAGAGCTCCTGGGTCCAAGGCCACTGAGTACCCATTTGCACAGCAGGTGTCCATGCCAGAAGCATGGTGTGGTTGAAGCAGAAGGGACCCTGTCAGGGATAAAAGAGGGTAGTATAGTGGTGGGAGCCTCCCATGACTTCTTTCTCTGCCCCATAGCAATGAGACCTAGTAGGACCAAGGAGGAGGGGAGGAGGTGGTCATGAATAAGCTTCCTGGGGACCCCAGAGCCATGCTGGTGACCGTGCCAGGGCTGAGGTGGGCACAGGTCAGAGAGGCCTCAGTCCTTCTCCCCTCCCCCTGCAGCCAGCTTACTGGAAACTGAGCACCCAGGTGCCAAACCTGTTCTATAATCCCAGCTTTCAGGAGGGGATGGGGGAGGGAGGAGGCAGGAAGTGGGCACCTGCCCTGTGGGTATGGTGGGGGTGGGGGGAGTTGTTTGCCTGACCCATGGGGCTCACCTTTCACTTTTCAACTTGGAATAATCTGGGGGGGGGTAGTGTGTATGTGTGCGTGTGATTGTTCAGAACTTGGCATCCCCCTTCTCTAAAACACAGTCCCTGGCCCATGTGTGACCTATGGGGCCAGGCTTCCGTCAAGTCAGTGCAGATAGTGGCCCCTAACTTTGCAGACAAGGCCCTGGTGATCACCGTGACACCCAGGGAACAGAAGGGGAATGGGAGGGATGCCTTCAGAGGGGGCCTAGGATTGGGCGCTGCTGGCACCGGCAGAGGCCTGTGGAAGGGATGGGGCAAGTGGCAGGAAGGAGGTAGGAGGAAGGCTGAAGTTGGGCCTTGTGAAGAGAAGCAGCCTGGTCTGGTGGTAGCCTGCAGGCTTATTGTCCTTTCCCTCTGCTGATCCTCAGTCCTCTCTTCTGTAAAATGGGGATGCATAATGCCCATTATCACCTCCCTCCCAGGGAGTTATGAAGCTGAAGGAGCTGGTGCCCATATAGGGCTCTGCCAATCATAAAGAGCCACAGACACGTCAGTTATTAGCATGATGAAGACACAGAGGCAGGGGAGGGGGAGGGCGGGAGACAGAGCAGAGCACTGCTCCAGGGAAGCCTGCCTGGCCCAGGCTCCACTGGTCAGTCGGTGCCTTGGGGCCTGTGTGGAATGAATCCGATGCTCCTCCTGGTTCTCTCCTTCCTTTGTGGAGGGTGGGCAAGGGAGCCGTTGTCCAAGCAGCTCCCTGAGAATGTGGGGCTGTCTAGTATCCTCATCCCCATTTCCAGATGTGCAGACTGAGGCTCAGGGAAAGGTCCCTGCAAAGCAGCCCTGGGGGAGTCTGAGAGGACAGGTTCTGCCTGAGCAGAGCTGCCTGCCTCCCTCTCTTTTCCCAGTCCCATTGTGGGCACTTCTCCCACCCCGGCAGGTGAAGGCCGCCGTCAAATACGCTCTCAGTGTTGGTTACCGACACATTGACTGTGCTGCCATCTATGGAAACGAGGTGGAGATTGGCGAGGCCTTGAAGGAGAGTGTTGGGCCAGGCAAGGTCAGTGGGGTCTGGCCAGGGGAGTGGAGGGACTCTCGAGGGGGAAGGAGCCCAAGAAGCCAGGGCCCCCACCCCATTGGTTACACCCCCCCGCCACCTCCTCTGTAGGACATTAGCCGAGAAGAAGTGTTTGTGACCTCCAAGCTCTGGAACACCAAGCACCAGCCAGAGGACGTGGAACCTGCCCTCAGGAAGACCCTGGCTGACCTCCAGCTGCAGTTTCTGGACCTCTACCTCATGCACTGGCCCTATGGTTTTGAGTGAGCGTGGAAGGTGGGGCTGGGGTGGGGCTGAACCAGGGAGAAGTGTTTCCATGGCACTGCCTCTGGGAGCTCAGGCCATAGATGAGGCTGTGCTGCCCCACGCCGGCCATCCTGCATCCAGTTGGCCTTCATGCACCTTCATTGAGTTAACAAGGAAGTGGTCTTGTGCTGCTCAGTTGTACAGGGAGTGGGTGGGTGAGGGGCAGAGGGAACCAGGGGAGACCGAGGTCATGGGGCTGTCACGTTCGCAGGCGGGGAGACAACCCCTTCCCCAAGAATGCTGATGGCACGCTGCGCTATGACACCACCCACTACAAGGAGACTTGGAAGGCCATGGAGGCGCTGGTGGCCAAGGGGCTGGTGCGGGCCCTGGGCCTCTCCAACTTCAACAGCCGCCAGATTGACGACATTCTCAGCGTGGCCAGAGTGCGGCCTGTTGTACTCCAGGTGAGCTGGGGTAGCTGCAAGGGTGGGGGGCACCCCGGGCATTGGGGGCTGGAGGCACTCTGGGCTTTGGTTCTGGAGGTACCCTGGGCTTTGGGGGTAGGAGGCACCCTGGGCTTTGGGGGTGGGAGCCCTGGTCCAGACAGAGGGATAACTAGATGATAAGTCAAACACATTCCAGTGCCCTGGGGTATGCCTGAGTGACTGGGGCCAGTAGCAGGGCGTGTCCATCACTGCTGACCAACTTTGCTCTCTGCACAAGGTGGAGAGCCACCCTTATCTGGCCCAGAATGAGCTAATTGCTCACTGCCACGAGCGGGGGCTGGAGGTGACGGCCTACAGCCCCCTGGGCTCCCCGGACCGAAACTGGCGAGACCCAGCTGAGCCCGTGCTGCTGGAGGAGCCCGTTGTCCTTCAGCTGTCCAAGAAGTATGGGAAGTCACCAGCTCAGATCCTGCTCAGGTACGGCCCAGAGTTGGGGAGGGGAGGAAATGGGGCCAGGCTTGGGAGCTACAGGAGGCAAATGGTGATTCTGTGCTGAACCTCCCAGGGCTGGGCACCCTGGGCACACAACTGAGGTCGATAGGAGCAGGGAGGAGGGGGGCAATGGAGAGAGGGCTGTAGGCCCTAGGCTGACACTCAGGGCCCTTCCCTGTGCCCTCTGCTGCATCCTGTTTCTCTGCCTGAAAAATGGGAACAAGCACATCCGCATTACCAGCCACAGATCGTTTGTAGAATAAAGGTCATGTTTGTAAAGTGCTTTTTTTAAAGCACTTGAGATTTCAGTGCTCATCAATGGTTCTCAAGCTTCTGGGTCTCAGGATGTCTTTATATTCTTAAAAATAATTGGAACCCCCTCCCCCAAAAGGGTGTTGTTTATGGGAATCCATGTTTATGTTATTTGTCCATAAACATCCTACTATGTGCCGTGCACTGTGCTTGGGGCGGGGGGAACAACATGCAAACACCTGTGGACAGTCGAGCTATAGGCAGAAGAAGGTGGGAGGTGCAGGAAGCTAGAAGAAAGAGATGAGAGGGAGGGCCTTCTAGGCATGGGGCACAGCCAGAGGAAATGCCCGGAGTCCAGAGGGGGAGGGTCCTGTGGGAGGAACAGCCAGGAGGCCAGTGTCACTGGGTCACTGGGAGTGTGTGAGTGTGAGTGTGTGTGTAAGTGTGTGAGAGTGTGTGTAAGTGTATGTATGTGTGTGAGAGTGTGAGTGTGTGTGTGTGATGTAAGGTATAAGACTGGAAAGGCAGGAAGGGGCCAGGTTATGGAAAGATCTGTAAGTCAGAGGATTTTGTATTGGATCCCTGAGGTACCATGGAGCTGCTAGGATTGAGTGAGTAGGGGTTGACTGACATGGTCAGGCCTGCATTTTAGGAAGACTGCTTTGACAGCTCTGTAGAAGGCAGACTGGAGCGGGGAGGGCCTGGAGGTGGGAGGACCCCCAGCAGCTGGTCCAGGATGGAGGTGAAGAGGGTCTGTACCCTCAGAGGAGGGAAGGGGCCGTATGAATGGAATAGACAGGCCTTGGTGACAGCTTGAACAGGGAGAGGGTGGTGAGAAAGGGGAGTAAAGGATGATGTTGCCCCAGGTGACTGATGGTGAAATCAGGAAGATGAGGGAGCGTCAGGGGAAAGATAACAAGTTCAGATTCGGACATATCGCCCTTAAGATTGACTATGAGACACTGAGGGAGTGGTAAGATCTGGAAACCCCAAGTTCAAATCTCACCTCAGATACTTATTGGCTGCGTGACCCTGGACAAGTCTTTTAACTTCTGTCTCAGTTGCCTCATCTGTAAAATGGGGATAGTAGTACCCCCTTCCTCCCTTCCTGGGTAGTTGAGGATAAGATGAAATCTCGTAGACTGCTTTGCAAAACTTTAAAGTGCTATATAAGTGCTAGTTATAACCATTATTATTATTAGAAGTTGGCTAGAGAAAACAAGGGAAGCCAGAGCTTAAGTGCATTGTTTCACTGGTCTTTAGTTTTCCCATCTGTAAAATGGAGAGATTGGACTGAATAACCTCTAAGACCCCTTCCTAAGTCCTTGGATTCTCTGAATGGAGACCCTCTCACTATTTCTACTACCCCATGCTGCACTATGAGCCCAGCTGGCACTTGGGACCTCGGGGGTGGATACAGGTGGGAAGAACCTGCCAGGTGTGACCCCCTGTCTCCCCGGGTCTGCTCTCCCTTCTTGCAGGTGGCAAGTCCAGAGGAAGGTGATCTGTATTCCCAAAAGCATCACTCCTTCCCGTATCCTCGAGAACCTCCAGGTGAGGAGGCAGGCCCTGGCCCTGGGTGAGGGGAGGGGGCAGCTCTGTGGAGGTGGGGGGGGAGCCCTTGGAATGTGGCCTGGACTCAGGACTCTGGGTCTCCCTGCTAGGTTTTTGACTTCACCCTGACTGCAGAGGAGATGAAGCAGCTAGGGGCGCTGAACAAGAATTGGCGGTACATTGTGCCCATGATCACGGTAAGGGCCGTGCTGGTGGCTGGTGGCCTGAGGGGCACAGGCAGGGCTGAGGAGCCCCCCCAAGATAGACTTCTGTCTCTGTCTTTGCAGGTGGATGGCAAGCGGGTCCCGAGAGATGCAGGACATCCTCTGTATCCCTTCAACGAGCCCTTTTAAGGCCTGGCCTTTTTCAGATTTCATGTAGCCCAGGCAGGAGCCAGTATCAATACACACATTCCAGCCTCTCTGACTCTGGCTGCTTTGTTTCTCTTTGTCCTGGTGTCATGCTGACCACAATGACCCTTGTGCTGTGCCAGCAGCTTGCCCTCTTTAGCCCTGGGCAGTGACAGCAGAACCTTACTGGACCATAGTTATAGATCTGAGGAGCATAGAGCATATGGAGGGACTGGAGTGCCCATAGAATCCCATTGTACAGGTGAGGAAACTGAGACCCAGCAAGGGGGGCTTAAGGTTAGAAGGCAGAACTGGAACCCATCCCTGGCTGGTATACAGACTGCCCTTCATGCTCCAGCTGGGAGAGAGAGAGAATGGAGGGGGGAGAGAGGAGAGAGAGAAAAACAGAGGCAGAGGAGAGTGAGGGGAGGGAGGGAGAGAGAGGAAGAGAAAGGAGGGGGGAGAGAGAGACAGGAGAGGGAGAGAGAGAGGAGGGAAAGAGAGAAGCTGGAGGAAAGAGAGGGGGGGAGATAGAAGGAAAAGGGGAAAGAAGGAGGTCTGTATATGTGGAGTGTCTGTATGGTATGTGTGTTTGTGGGCTGTGTATGTTTATGATGTATGCTGCCACTGACTCCCAGCTGACATTGAAAATACTGCCAGAATAGGGGAGGTACAGGATCTGAGAAGTTTAGACCGAATCAGGGGAGGGGAGGTCCCCAAGTTATGATGTTTGGCATTGGGAGGAGCCTTGGCCACAGACCCCAAGGCTGCCCCTGCAGATGGAGCCTTCTTGGCCATCGATTGATCAAACGCAGCCCCCTGAAGCAGCCCTGCCTATTTCTGAACATCTCTAGTAGCTAGGAAATTCTTGCTTAGATGGGGCCCATGTTTGCCTTCTTTTCTTTGGAAGATAATCATAACCCTCCTTAAGTCTTATTCTCTAGGTTTCTCCTCAGCCAGTCAGTCAACAAGCATTTATTATTCTCCTGCTGTATGCCAGGCACTGTGCTAAGTGCTTGCTGGGGATACAGATGTCAAAGGGCTCAGTCTAATGGAGGAGATAAAAAGGAATTTCCAAAGTTGGGTGGATTGGGGGAAGTGTCGAGTTAATCACATCGGGGGAGGGAAGTGAGGATGGGATGGGCTAAAGCTCCCAGCTGGGAACTTTGGGGCTAGTGCAAGGAATGATCTCAGGCACCAGGAAGAAGGTATAAGTCATTCGATCTGTCAGGGAGAAGAAAAGAAAACCACTAATACAGGACTCCAGATTTGGGACAAAATCTGCCAGAAGCGATTTTTATGACCCTAATGTTCTAAATCCCAGTTTCTTAGCTTAGTCTCCCCTCCCCATTGGACCCTCAGACATCTTGCCCCGGCTCTTTGTCACCCCCTTTGGGTCTTTCTTGGCAAAGACATTGGAGGGGCTTAGTGGTTTGCCATTTCCTTCTCCAGCTCGTTTTACAAATTAAACTGAGGTTAGCAGGGTCAGGTGTTAATAAATGTCTGAGGCCAGATTTGACCTCCCAAAGACGAGTCTTCTTGACTCCAGGCCCTGTGGTCTATCCTGTGTGCCACCTAGCTGCCCTCAACATCTCTCCCCACTAAGACAATCTGAGGTAACATTTGTGTGATTCACAAAGAAAAAAAGGCACCTGTGTGTGCAAACAGCTTATGTACACCACAGTTGGGAACAGGAATCACTAAGAATGAGCCTTTAGTCTTTGGCTAGAACCACTCACTTCCTTGGCCACTCTCCTGGTAGTGAGGGATGACCCCGGAGGGCTTACCCCATCTTAATCCTTTATTTGAATGGAGAGGTAGGATCATCATCCTTGGCCTCTGGGGTGGACTCTGGGCAGGACTCAAAAGGATCTTATTTTTTTCTTTGATATTTTTCACCCAATTACGTGTAAAAACAACTTTTAACATTTGTTATTTGTTTTAAATTTGAGTTCCACATTCTTCCCCTCCCTCTTTTCCTGTCATTGAGAAGGCAAGCAATTTGATATAGGTTATACATGTGCAGCTATGCAAAACATTTCCATGCTAGTCATGTGACAGGCAAGGATCTTACTGAACCTAGGGATGGGGGGAGGTGCCCCCTATTTAAAGGCTGGTCTCCACATTAATTCCATTCCGGGGACCTTGCCTCTGGACTTTACTTGGTCCCCAAGGTACTAGGAAAGTGTCAGGGTTTTAGAAACTAGAGAGAAGTCTTGCCTTCTTGGTTTTTCTTCTCTTGCTCTCTCTCTCTTCTAAGAGGAGGCTGATTTTTAACTGGCTTCCGTAGCACAGATGAGACCAAGCCTTGCTAGTCACTGGCTTCCTGGCTCCACTGGCCTGGAGGTTACCAGACAAGGTGGTTGTTCCCCCTTCCTTGGGACACCCCAGCTCTGTAAGTGGGCATAGCTAGGGTGCTGCCCATAGGGAATACAGGGCTCAGATCCCTGGACTTGGAGTCAGGCTCTGGCTTCAAATGCTTCTTAGCAGAGTGACTCTGGGCAAGTCACTTCCTCATTCTCTCCACTTCCAGATCTGTGATCTCAGGTCCAAAAGTCTGAAGGGCAAGAGTACCCCAAGGGAGTGTTGGTGCTGGCCAGGTCTCCCCGCCTCTGCTGCCAATGCACACCAGGGGTAAAGGCTAAAGGCCCTACTGCTGGCCTGTGTGTCCTCCAGGAACTCTGGCAAGGAACTGGGGAAGGTTCTAGGTGAATCCTGCCCTGGGGCTGGGGGTTAGAGTATCCCTGAGCCCTGGGATCTGTGACCAGGGTGGCCCCACATGAGGAGGAAAGCAGCAGCAGCTTCTAGCGCTCTGAAGGTGACCAGTACCCCAAAGTTGGACGGTCAGTGAGACAATAATAATAATAGCTAGAATTTTTTTTTTTGCTTTTTGGAGGGCAATTGGGGTTAAGTGACTTGCCCAAGGTCACATTGCTAGTTTTTGTGTTAAGTGTCTGAGGCCGAATCTGAACCCAGGTCCTCCTGACTCCACGGCCGGTGCTCTATTCACTGCGCCACCTGGCTGCCCCAACTCCAGAATAGCCAGAATTTATATGGTGCCTGATATGCCAGGGACTGTGCTAATAAGCGCTTCGCAACATCTGTTAGTAACATTTGTTATTTCTTGATAACAACCCTGACTGGTATGTGCTATTATCCCCATTTTACAGCTGAGGAAACCAAGGCAAACGGGTTATAAGTGACTTGGGTGCGATACACAACTAGTAAATCTGAGGTTGAATTTGAACTGGGATCCTCTGACTCCAGACAGCTGACCCATCCAGCCCCCTCCAGGGAGCCAGGAGCAGGAGGGAGGGGGCGTGCCTAGCACTATGGAGTCCTTCCCGGCCCTCCCTAGGAAAGACGTCTAGGTCTCACCCACTTCCCTGTGCATTCTCACTTCCCCAAATGTACCATTTCCCATCTTCCAGGATTTGCACCACTTTCCTTCAGGGCTCATTTTAGGCCACCTCTCCCAGAAGTCTATCCCCTTCCCCCAGTCCTCTGTGCCTGCCGCCTCCCTCTGTTTATCTGGGGTTGGCCCAGCTCACAAGAGCTCATCCCACCAAGATAATCAAAGGCAATGCAGCCATGATGCCCCAGGCACATTGGGGCTAAATTAAATGATAATCCCTACCCTCCCGAAGGGCGTTTTTCTTATTGGGGAAGACTATTAGAAGAACAAAGGGTCATAGCCTGAAGAAAGTCTGGCATCCCCCTCCGAATAGCTCAGATGCAGGTTTTTTTCCAGACACGGACCCAAATTTGCCTTTTTGGAACTTTAACTCCCATTTCTCCCAAGTGTTTCCTGTTTAAGGACCAACAGACTGTATCTGGAGTGCAGGGGTATACCCAGGAGGCAGCCAGGAAGAGGAAGGGCCTCGAGGTTAGGTCATGTCAGGATCAGTTGAAAGAAAAGGGGCTGTTTAGTCTGGAGAAAAGACAGAAGGGGGACAGGGGATCTGCCCACATGTATCCTGGGGCTCCAGAAAAGGGGTTAGCCTGCTTGCCCCCAGAAGGCAGGTCCTTTAGGGGTAGGGGACACAGCAGATAGGCCAGTGTGGTGAGGGCTTCCTAGGGGAGGGGTTGTTTTGCTGTCACATTTTGTAAGTCCCCCAGGCTGGGTGGTCACTGGATGGGGGCTTGGGGAGTAGGGAATTCTTGTCCAGGGAGGTGGGACCCCTGAGAGTCAGGGATTGGTGTCACAAAGCATCTTGGAGGGGCACTTGCATTTCTGGGCTTGCCTGGGACCTGGGGGGGCGGGGTAGAGTCTGATGAAGAAGATGGATGTGGGGAAAGGAGACTGCAGCTGAAGCATCCCTCTGAGAGGCATCTGAGGGGGAGCAGTGCCACCTTGTGGCCGCATTACTCATGAAACCCAGAGAGAAGATCAGGGATGTCACAAAATGGTAGGGAACTTGGCTGATTATCCAGTCCAACCCCACTTGGGACCGACAAAAAAAACAGGCTCCCACCAGCCAACGACCTGCCCAAGTTCACCTAGCTAGCTAGGAAGCCAACGAAGTGGCCAAGTCAAGACGTGGACTTAATTTTTTAAGATTAATTTATTTTAAACTTAAATACACAATAAGAAAAGAAAAAAAAAGCATTGGCCATGTCACAGCAGAGTGTAAGAGGATTCACAATATACAGCAGAAAATGTCCATGTAATGAATGCTACGCACTGTGTTCAGAGCCGCGTGTCTTCTCTGATTCCTCGGTCGTTCCTTTTGTTCTCTTCTGTGTACTTTTTACCTTGTTCTTGTACCCCCTTCCTTCCCACCCCCCACTCAAAGAAGGCTACGATTAAGTTTGGACACACACACATTCCCATACACCCCAGATGCAGAGATATACATTCACATGCATTTATGTAAAACCAGAGCAGACTGTCTGTGCTGTTTCTCCGAGGGTGGATAATACCTCCCTTTCTAAGTCGGAGTCTTCCCATATTCTACATCCACTAATTCATTTCCTACACCACAGCAATATTCCAACCTTATACTGTCTAGTTATTTTAAATAATCTAAACCAACATTGGTTAATATGACTGACATATAATGTAGTTTCCCTATTTTTCTCTTTTGATTAACTCTTAGCTTCAACTTTGTCTGAGATTATGATTACTACTGCTGCTTTTTTTTCCCTAATAAATTCTACTCCTGATCTTTATGTTTGTATCTCTTATTTCCTATCCTTGTCTCCTCTACTTCTACCCACTACCTTGCCCTTAACCTATTCCCCTCCCAAATATCCCTCCCTTTTCTTCTCCTCCCTTTCCCTTACCCTCTGTTTCTATCTAAATTTAGAAGACTTTTATGTCATCCCTTCTTTAGCCCATTCCTGTTAATCTGGACACTTCTGTACCCTCCTTATCCTATTCCCTCACCCTCTTATTTCTTTATAAATTTAGAAGACTTTAACTCCCTTCTAAATGTATATATTGTTCTCTCTTTAACCAAGGTGTGGACTTTGAGAAACCCTCTTTAGGCACCAACTCTGGGCTGAATCATCATCTGTGTTGTGCCCCCTCAAGGTCAAGATCCTCCCAAATGGTATGCTGGGCCCTCTGCTTCCTCTATAATATCTCTCTCAGTGATCTTGCCAGCTCCCATGGATTCAGTGATCGCCTCTATGCTGATGATCCATACATCTCCTTATCCAGTTGTAAAGCCTCCTGATTTCCAGCCTTATATCTTCTACTGCTTACCGGATATTTCAAACTAGATGAAAGTCAAGAAGTATTTATGAAATGTGCTAAATACTTTGGAGGCAAAGAAAGGCAAAAACAAAAAACCAGCCCTTTTTCTCTAGTGGTGGAAGAACATGCAAACAACTATGTCTAATTTAGCTGTATATGGGATAAATTGAAGATAATTAATAGAGGGATGGTACTAGCTTGGAGGCTGAGGAAAAACTTGAAGATGAGATTTTAGCTTGTACCTGAAGGAAGTTTGGGAAGCCACTGGGCAGAAATGAGGGGAGCTAGCGGTCAGAGATGGGGGACAGCCAGGGAAAACACCTGGAGCAGAGAGATGGAGGGTCTGGCTTGTGGAACAGTCAGGTCAGTGTCACCAGAACAATGAATATGTGAGAGTCAGGTGTAAGAAGGCTGGTGGAGGTGATTGTGGTTGAGAACTTTAAAAGCCAAACGGGATTTTAAGGAGTTTACTGAGGTAGGTGTAAGTTGAGGGGGGGGGGCAGTAATGACATGGTCACACCTGTGCTTTATAAAAATCACTTGTCAGATAAATGGAAGATGGATAGGCATTGGAAGACACTTGAGGCAGGAAGACCAACCAGCAGGCAATAGTCCAGGGCCTGCACCAATGGAGGGCAGCATTGGAGGAGAGAAGCAGTACATGTGAAAGCTGTTCGAAGATAGCACTGATGGACCTTGGTGACAGATTGGATCTGAGGGGTGAGAAAGGGAGAAGCTGTGACCCCTGTGACAGGGAAGGTTTGGGGGGAAAAGATAATGAACTCAGTTCTGGACATGCTGGATTTCAGATGTCTGACGGGTAGTTGGAGATGTGAGGCTGAAGATCTGCAGAGAGGTCAGTGCTGGCTAAGCAGATGTGAGAATCATTAGGACAGAGATGATACTGGGCTCCACGGAGCTAAGGAAGTTCCCAAGGGACACAGTATAGAGGAAGGACAGAAGAGGCCCAGGACAGAGGCCTGTGGGACAACAACAGTTAACAGATAGGGCCTGGATGGAGCTGCAGCAGAGGAGACCAAGGAGGAGAAGTTGGGTTTACTATGTGCATGTAAATTCAGCACGTCCCAAACAGAACTTACTGACTTTTCCTCCAAACCCTCCTTCTGGGCTAGTGTCGAGGCCATCACCCAGGCTGGCATCAGGTCACTCTCCTTCCACATCCGCACTTGGTTGCCAAGTTTTGTCATTTCTACATTCACAGCATCTGTAGCAGATGTTCTTTTCTCCACTCACACAGCCACAAGCCCAATTCAAGCCACCATCACCTCCCAGCTGGACTAGGGCAAAAGCTGCTGCTTGGTCTCCCAGCTCCAATCCATTCTCCATCCAGCTGTCAAAGTGATTCCCTAAACGAGAGATTCTCTCCAGGATCAAATATAGTTTTTTGTTCAGAATTAAAACTTCTTTATAACCTGGCTTCTTCCTACTTTTCAACTCTAATTATGCTCTACTCCCTTCCAGACTCTCTAGAGACGAGCAATACCAAACTATTTGTCTTCACACATCATCATCATCATCACCATCACCACCAAAACCATAACAACAACAATAACAGCTAACATTTACATAGCACTTCTATGTGCCAGGTCCTGTGCTAAGCGTTTTACGTATATTATCTCACGGACCCTCACAACAACCCTGGGAGGCAGGTGCTACTATTATTTGCATTTTATAGGTGAAGAAACTGAGGTAGAGAGAGATTAAGTGACTTGCTGTAGCAGCAAGCACCCCAGCATCTCCAGGGTGGCTGCCTATACAGGTTCTTAGATTTGCTTTTCTAAAGGAAAGCAACTCAAAATGGGTTAACAAGCTTAATCAATCAAACATATATCGTTTACCTAGTTCAGGGGAAAAGGTCAGCACCCCGAACTTCAGAGTATACAGAGGTCACAAGCAGAAGTTACAAGAACATTTCAGCAGACAGGCTTCCAAACTGTCAAACCATTACATACATCCATACCTAATCCCGGTTACCAGAGAGGGAAGCATCAACATCTGGGTTTTCAAAGCCAGGGGGCTCTCAATAGCTGCCCAGAATCTCATCTGGTCAAATCACACAACCCTTCTCAAAGTGAGCCCCAAAGCAAAGCCTCCCATCAGGGCTTATATAGCCTTCTCCTGGCTCAAAGAATGTAACAATCCTGTTGACCCACTACCCAATCACAAAGCACCAAGGTGTGGGCGGTCCTGAAAAACAAGCCTCCCACCACAGGCTCCAGGTGCACTTAGCCTCGGGGCAGGGAAGATCTTAAAAATTAACATTCCTATACCACTTGCCCAGGGTCACACAGCTAGTTAAGCATATGAGGTGAGGTTTGAACTCAGGTCTGTGGATCTCCAGGTCTAGCCTTCTATCCCCTAAGTCAGGACCTTCCCATTTTAATTCTCTGGGTTCTGGTAATTAATGTGCTACATGGGGTATACTTGAGCAGAACACCTCACATGAGGAAGCAAAGTGGAGACTGTCCATAGGAAGGCAGCCAGGATGGTGAAAGGACTCAGTTCATGCTGCATGAGGATCAGCTGAAGGAAGTTGCTGAGCCCTTCCCCAGTTGATGGCCACTACTTTCTTTCCAGTTCTTTTCTATCTTCACCCTCTCTCTATTAACTGGCTCCTTCTCTTCAAACATGGCCCTCATTCTTCAAAAGGAAACAAACAAAACAAAAACCCACCTTCACTAGACCCTGCCATCTCCTCAGGTTATCATCTATAGTGGTGGAAACATGGTGGGGAGAGAGAAACTGATAGATAATAGAGAGACACATGATA
The DNA here is from genome assembly GCF_028583685.1 of Petaurus breviceps papuanus. Taxonomy (NCBI): domain Eukaryota; kingdom Metazoa; phylum Chordata; class Mammalia; order Diprotodontia; family Petauridae; genus Petaurus; species Petaurus breviceps. The sequence continues at coordinate 29,766,359 of NW_027185850.1, read as the reverse complement.
AACTTTGTGCACCCACATATATAGATGTATGTATGGGTAGAGGGATAGATAGATAAATGACAGATACCAAGACAAAGTAAGTGATGGAGGACATCATATAATATGTACATATTGCATATAGATGGATAGATAGAAAATAGATATAGATGGAGATAGAAAAATGGGTAATAGACTATAGCTGGAGATGGATGATAGGATATTTATTTATCATGGGCTTGCTGTGTGCCTGGCACTGTGCTAAGCACTGGGGATACAGACCCAAACAAGCAAGTCAGTCCCTGCCCTCAAGAGAGACCACTGGTGACTTTAGTGAGAGCAGTTTCAGTGGAGTGATGGATAAGGTCAGAAGCCAGACTGCAAGGGGCTGAGGATTGAGGGGAAAGGACGTGTGTGTAGACAGCTTTTTCAAGGAGTCTGAGAAAGGAAGAGTGGTATAGATGATAGCCTTGAGGAGATGGCAGGGTCTAGGGAAGGTGGGTTTTTGTTTTCTTTTGAAGAATGGGGGCACTTTTGAAGAGAAGGAACCAGTTAATAGAGGAAGGATGAAGATAGAAAAGAACTGGAAAGAGGCCCATCAACTGGGGAAGGGCTCAACAAGGTGTGAGATGTGCTTGTGATGGAATCTTACCATGACTTGAGAAACAACAAATAGGAAGAATTCCAGAAAGCATGGGAGTGTCTGTAAGAACTGCAATAAAGTAAACAGAGGCAAGGAAACAAGATACACCACTCCTCCAACAATATAAAAAGAAAGAACAGTAGCTGACAAATTTTCTGGGATTATGGACTCTCTCCCTTGCTCTACACTTTAACTGGCAGGTCTACGGTATCCCTCCCAGGAGACAGGCCAGTTGGCCAAGGCCAATTGGATACTACCCAAACTCTCTCTCAAGGTCCCAAGAATAACCCTCGTGTATAGGGTGCTACACATGCTTCAATCAGCCATGAAATATTTGAACTCCCACTAATGTTGTTCCCATTTACACAAAATCAGTCCCAATGATACCATTCACTTTTTTTTTTTGGAGGGGGGAAGGCAAGGCAGTTGGGGTTAAGTGACTTGCCCAAGGTCACACAGCTAGTGTGTCAAGTGTCTGAGGCTGGATGTGAACTCCAGTCCTCCTGACTCCAGGGCTGGTGCCCTATTTACTAGCTGCCTCAATACCATTGACTCTTGAACATGGAAGTATTTACTAAGCAGTAAGGCAAAGGCAAGAATAAGTACATTTATTCAATAAAAAGTCACCACAATACTTGTTCAAGAAGGCAAAAGTGGGAATATTCAAAATATACCAGTCCGCCCATAAACCTGGATCAAGCTCTTACCGCCAATGCACAAGTGATCAGAGTGGGCAACAACCAGAAAATTAGAGAGGGCAAAAATATTACCATGTGAACGTCTTCAGCAGAGCATAAGGTGAGGGGAACCTGAGGAGCTTGGATTCCAGAGAGTTGTGGCAACCACAGCCTGTTCATTCATTCCCTCTCTGGCCCTGCCCCTCCCTTAGGATTACCCCTCAGGAAGATCTGTCTCTCTCTGGCAGAATACCCCCACAAATGGCCATAATCATTCCAGGGCTATTTGCACTCCCATACTGTGTCTCAGCCTCACCCAAGAGTCTCTAGAGAGAGCATGGAACTCCAGTTCCTTTGAATTGAATGAAAATCTGTCAGCTCAAATTCTCTCCTCTATTTGGTTCTCCAAAGCCTGACCTTGAAAGGTGTCTGATCAAACAACTGGAGAGTGAAAAGACAGGTCATATCCAAGACTCCCTGTAATAGCTAATCCTGGACTTGTTTCCAGAAGGATTGCATCATCTCCTTTACCTTTATAAGAAGCTCTAAACTTCTACATTCTACTCTTTGCTGCTCCTGGTTTCCCAAAGCTAGGCATTGGCTCCTCAGGACATTATAGCCTAACTGTGACCCAGGCATCCCCAGCAACTGTGCAGGCAAAATTTCCTGCCCTCCTCCCTTCAGCCCACATGCTCTAGGGAAGTGGCCATAAGACTATTTGGGGAAGATGAGAAAGAATGAGCAGCAAATCTCAGCAAAGCAATGATCTAAGACAATTCCAAAGGCAAATTCCAAAATACTATCCACATCCAGAGAAAGAATTGTGGAGTCTGAATGCAGATGGAAGCAGGCTATTTCCTTTCTCTCACTCTCTATTTTCTTTCTCATGGCTTTCCCTTTTGTTTTCATTCTTCTTTCACAATATATATAACCTATATCAGGTTGCTCACTGTCTTAGGGAAGGGGGAGAGGAGGGAGGGAAAAAAATATCTGGAGCTCAAAATCTTGTAAAAGTGAAAGCTGAAAATTCTCTTTGCATGTAATTAGAAAAAATAAAATACTACTAAGTGGGGAAAAAAAAGAATTAGTAGCAAAAAAAAAAATCATGCATTGATGAGCTGTGATGTGTATCCCAGATTTCTATGTTACCTTTTCTCCTGTCTTAAAAACTTACCTGATTGCATTAAGTGCCCATGATCCCTTTATTTCACAGATTCTCAAGAGTCTCCCTTTATCCTTGACTCCTCACTTAACTGAATCTGCTCTCTCTAATGTCACCAGCAATCTCTTCAAAGCCATGTCTGAGGATCTTTTCTCAGGCCCCATCCTTCTTGACCTCTCTGCAGCCTTTGACACTGCTGATCACCTTCTCTTGAATACATTCCCTGGCCTATGGAACATGAATTGTACATAGCATGCACAGATAATATTTGTTTACTTCCCACTCACCACCCCTGGGACTCACACACGTGGGGAGGTATAGCCCTTTTCCACCCCCAGCATCATGGTCACCTAGCCATGTGGCAGCTAGTGCTGTCTATCTTTTCTGGTTCTGAGTTTGTTCTTTCCTGATCTTAGAGGAATGAGTATAATATTCTGAAAATGATGTCTAGAATTGGAGGCAAACTTGTGAAGTTAAGAGGTCAAAAGGTCCTAGGACCTTTGGGTTAAATAATGGTAGCAGGTTGTGGCAACCACTGAAGAACTCTTAGAAAAGATACCACTATTGTTGGACAGTGCAGAGGCAAGGCGAAATGGAAAATGCCTCAACAAACTCCTTTATGCTGTACCCCTTTCCTTTTCTGATGAGTATCATTTTTTTTAAAGAGACTGTAACAATCAATAGTTATGTTACTGAATCCTGTTTTAAGTCATTGTCAATGAGCACTATGAGTCTTCTGTGTTTAAGCATTTCTTTTATGTGCAAGAAATAAATACCAATTCCATACCTGATTTGTGTGGTACATTTGTAGTAACTCTTTTTACTTCTGACTTTGGAAAGAACTAGACATGAGCCAAAACTGAAGCTCTTTTTTTTTTTTTAAAGAAACATCCTTTTATTTGATTGGAGAAGTTGAACACGCCAGTCCTTATTAAAATGGTGTGTGTGGGGTGGGGGGGGAAGAGAAGGGATTAAAAAAAAAAAAAAAGGAGTTGTTAACTCCAGCTTCCTGGAATGGAGGCCCTTCAGTTGGGGCATTCAATAAGGCCCAAACATGCAGCCTTTGTCAAGTGCCCAGAGGACATGAGAGAAGCCCACAATGAACCTTCTAAACTGACCAATTCCATCAGGGAGGGGCCCAACAGTTTTTTGAGGCTGAGGGTGAAGCTGAAGGCAAATCCAGTGGCCTCCTAGGGGCCTGCCATTGGGAGGAAACATTGTGAGCTCCAAAAGGTCCCAGAAGAAGCTTGTGGGTAAGGCCTGAAACGCCCAGGCCAAACTGTCACCAAACCCCCACCCCCAGACCCTAGGACTAGGTAATGCCCTAGCCCTAGAGGGGACAGACACGTAAGGCTGTGTTTGGCTCCCACCTTTTCCCAGCTACTTCCGAGTTAATTAAGTAACAGATCTAGTAAAACCTGGAAAAAAAAAAGTGACCATGTATATTTTTTTTAAAGCATCTACCAATGTTACACTACACCATCCGATGACTTGCTTTTAACCATCACTCCATACATTTTACAACATAAATAAAAATTACGGAAATAAATACATTGGCTCCTATGAAGTCAGAAGTGGTTTGGGCTGCATAGTGTGGAGGGAAGGGGCTTATACACTGTGATGAAACAAGACAGGAAGCGCCTGTAGACAAGTTGTTGAGGGAAAGCAAGAGTCCTAAGTGTCTTCGTTCATGTCCTGGCTGTCTGTCCTGGCAATTTTTCGGGGGGGCGCTGAACTCTCACCTTCTAGTTCTACTTGTTCCTGGTCTCTCTTCTTTGCAGCATTCTTTTTGTCCCATTGCTGATGAAGATAACGTAAAAGAATGTTTGTCTTTTCTGTTACGATAATCTGTTCTGATGGATATTCTCTTGTAGGAAGATAGACTGATGGACGTCTGTTCGAGGCTTTGCACACAGAATCAGCATGAAATCTACTAAAATTGCTTTTGTTGTAGACGGGCAATCCTTTCAAAAAATCTGCCATCTTCCTCTGCCTCTTCCTCAGCCGCCGCCGCCGCCACTGCTGCCGCCGCAGAACAACTTCCAGCTCGACACTCCAAAACTGAAGCTCTTAATAGTCTATGGGCACCAGAAGTATAAGAAAAGGATTGCTAACCTTTCTCATTAGAAACCAGCCTTCATCAGATTGAACCTAATAGAAGACTCTGTGCCTGGATCCATAGCAGAAGAGCACCTCAGGGAGAAGGTGTGGGTGCAATGGTTCAGCCCCCCCTGGGCCCAGCAGTCATCCCTCAGTGTTCACTTATACAAATGTAAAAACTTGTAAAGAAAATGTTTCAACCTGTTTAAATATCTTTTAAGTAAAGCGTTTCGGCGGGTTTTGAACCCATTTGTTAAAAAGATGAAAATGCAATACCTTCTTATTAGTTTGTCAGGACAACCCATTGGCATCAAAGAAGATGGCACTTTATGAATTGAGATTAGCCAAGATGGTGGAACAGCTGAGTTTTCCTCGACACAATTTTTCTAAAAAGATCTAGAAAATGCACCATGCCAAGCACAGTGAGTCTTTTTTCCATCCCAGGTGGGAACAGGCAGATTGAAAGATAGAACTTCAGATACTAGAGAAGGAGTCTAGCAAAGAACAGCTGGGCAGAGCATTCCAGTGCAGGGACTGAGCAAGGACCATCCCACTAGGGCAAGAGGTCCGCATCCCCTTCAGAAGGTCTGACCCTGGCCAGGTGTAATGTAATGCCAAAAGAAGGCAACTTCCCAGGTTCAAAATACCAGCATAGGTGCTCTCTATTTTATTCAGTGACAAACCAAGAACAGAGAAGATCAAAACATGACATCATTCAAAATACAGCATTTACTAAGTGTGATTAAATAATCTCCAAGTACTACCCCACCCCAGGACCTTCCAATCATTCAATCAATTACAAAGTCTCCGTTCTAAATACTTCTCCACTCCTAGGCTATACCTTAATTAAGTCCACCACAAAACCCCTCTTCTCAAATGGAGATTAGTTTCCAAACATAGGTAAAGTACCTTCATTTGTCAATCACAGAGCACAATAAGGTCAAAAGTTCCCCACCCCTGGATCACAATTGAATCTACCCCAGAGTTACATCAAGTTTAAACACAGCACTTAATACCCAAATGGAGGTCTTTTCTTCATCTCCACACGAGGCAAGTTCTCAGCAATCTTAGTTCCTGGGGAGACAAGGCTTAGCAAAGCCACAAGATACATTGCCAGTCCCTTCATGAATTTATCCTCTGTCTGTAGAACAGTCCTAGAACCCCTGGACACATTAGCAAAGCCCTCTCCCAGGATTTCTGTAAACATACAACAAGAAAATCCTTCTTCAGGGCTTCTGAACCAACAGAAAGGCTCCCAGACCCCTGCAACAACAGCACTGTCCCTCACCAGTGGACAGTATTCACTCTCTGTCTGCAGGACAGTCTCAGGCCTTCTTAACCAAATGCCAGGTTCCAGGACTTCTTCAACAAAAGGACAGTCTTTCACCAGTGGACAAATCTGGCAAAATAACATCAAAACAGACAGACAAAGTACCAGCAAAACAGCCATGTCTCCTCAGTCCTTGGCAGCTCAGGGGGCAGGTCTCAAAAGTCCAGGGCAATTCAGAGCGGCCTCCAGCAATTCTCTTAGTCTCTCTCTCTCCACGAGGTGCTGCTTCCAAAAAGATCTTCTGCCTCTCTCTAGTGTCTCTCCAAATCTACGTCACCAGCTCCTCCCAGTTCAGGACTTTCTTTTCACATCAACAAGCCCATCCCACAGGTGGGATTAACAAACTCTGGGTTTTAACACAATCAATTTGAAAACCAAGCCAATACAGGGGAATCTTTAATTGCCATTACTATCACACCAGGAGCAGGAAAAGGCACTGACTGGAAGTTTTATCCTTCACTGTAAAGTGCTGGGTCACAGATACGGTGCGGACATAGGAGGGGACCTGTGCCTAAGGGTTGTAGTTCAGGACAAGGAGTGGTCATAGGCTTTAGGTATGTACTGAGTTAGGAGCATGTGTAGAGCCATCTGCACTATAACCTCTCTCCCCCAACACAAAGTCCAAAGTCAGGAAATAAGGCTGGAAGAATGGACAAATCCATAAAAAGCTGTTATAGTGACAGGAATGCTCAAGACACATATACAGGAGAAGAGAATGAAAGCAAAGCCTTAAAGGAAAATTTAGCTTGACAGTACATCCTAAATGGGTATGTGACCTTAATTTTTTTTCTTTTTGGAGGGGGGAATACAGGGCAATTGGGGTTAAGTGACTTGCCCAAGGTCATATGGCTAGTAAATATTAAGTGTCTGAGGCCATATTTTTTTGAACTCAGATCCTCCTGACTCCAGGGCCTATGCTCTATTCACTGTGCCACCTAGCCACCCCATTTTGTTGCTCATCTTTCATTCTTTTTTTAAATTAAAAAAAAATTTATGTAATCTTATTGGAGCAGCTAGGTGGTGCAGTGAATAGAGCACCAGCCTTGGAGCTAGGAAGAACTGAATTCAAATGTGACCTCAAACACCTACTAGATGTGTGACCCTGGGCAAGTCACTTTACCTCAACTGCCACAAAAAAAAATAACAATCATTATTATTGGTCACAGAGACTCAGGACATAGTGAGAGCATTAAGATTTTTTTTTATCATTAGCAAAGAAAATATTATTTCATCTTTCTCTCACCCTTTAAATATTAAAGATCATACTATTGAAAAAATTGCAAAAGGAACGGATCATACACTTCTCACAGTTATGGTAGAAGATGTACTCTTAAACAAACAAGAGATAAAGGCAATTACAAAGATAAGATAGATAACTTTGATTTCTTGAAACTGAAAAGCTTCTACATATTCAAAATTAATGCACCTATGATAAGAAGAGAAGTGGTCAAATGGGAAAAAATTGTTTGCATCAGATTTCTCTAATAAGGGTTTGGCATCCAAGATGTATACAAAATTAATAAGTACAAATAAGACTAATACAATTCTCCAATATTTGAGAGGTCAAAGGATATGAACAAACAGTTCCAAAAAGAATAATTGCAAAGTATTCACAGCCACATGAACAAATGCTCCAAATCACTACAAATAAGAGAAATGCAAATCAAAACAACCTTGAAGTTTTATCTCATAACTGGCAAAGACGACAAAAATGGGAATAGTCAATTTTGGAAGAGTTGTGGGAAGAAAGGCAAACAGGTGCATTTCTGGTGGAGCTGTGAATCATTTACAACCATTTTGAAAAGCAACTTGGAATTCTATGAAAAAAGCAACAAAAATATTCCTACCCTTAGATCCAGAGATTTCACTTCTGGGCTTCTACCCCGAAGAGGTCATTGATAAGAAGAAAGTCCCTGTATGTACTAGTTATAGCAACACTTTTTGTAATTGCAAAGAACTGGAAAGAAAAGAGATGCTCATCAAGTGGGAGAATAGACAAAAATAATGATTCATAAATGTAATGGAATCTTACTTTGTTGTAAGAAATAAAGAATATGATGGAATACTGAGAAGTATGGAAAGATTTGCATGAACTGATGCAAAGCGAAATAAGCAGAGCTAAAACAATGATATATACAATGACTATAACAATGAAAATAGGAACCACCAAAAAAAACCAAAGGGAAATATTGCAAAATTATGAAGAGCAAGCATGGGTGGAGAGGAGTGATGAGATGATTGCTACCACACACACACACACACACACATACACACACACACACACACACACACCCCTTTGTAGAAGTAGGAAGTCCACAAACATTCATATGTACCGTGCATAAGTTCTTACTTTTTGAATGCATTTATTGGTTATGCTGATTTTTTCCTCTTTATTTTTCTGTCTTACAAAAAAAATACTATTTGTTATAAGGGATGGCTCTCTGGCAGATTGAATAGAAAGGGGAGGGATAATATCGAAAACTGTGGTGATGATATAAAAAAATACAAAAGTCATCAATATTGATTTTAAGAAAAAGAAAAGCCCACTTTAAGCATAGAATTTGGAACTCAAACCTTTAAATAACAATGTTAAAAAATTGGGGAAAAAAAAGAAAAATGAATCTTGTGATTAAGCAAGGCATAGCCAATAAATAACAAAGTGCTTCAATTTGGAGCCAAGGCACTTTTCCAGCTATGATAGCTACTAAAAGCAAGTACTGAATTTTGAATCCTTGTATCAGTATATCAAGTTAGCCAAGATTCGAAAAAAAATAATGAAGTGTATTCAGTCACAGATCTCTCATTAAAAATCATTATTGGAGCAGCTAGGTGGTACAGTGAATAGAGCACCAGCCTTGGGCCAGGAAGAACGGAATTCAAATGTGACCTCAAACACCTACTAGATATGTGACCCTAGGCAAGTCACTTAATCCCAACTGCCAAAAAAAAAAAAACCCCAATCATTATTATTGGTCACAGAGACTCAGGATGTAGTGAGAGCATTAAGATTGTTTTTTATCATTAGCAAAGAAAATATTATTTCATCTTTCTCTCACCCTTTAAATATTTATTTTTGTCTAAGTTTTATAAAAGAATATTTATTAAGGGCTTACCTTAGGGCAGCCTTGTGCTAAGTGCCAAGGCACTAAAGTAGACACTGTCCTCCAGGAGCTCCCATTTAACAAAAAGTTAATTCAGCAAGGGGAACTGGAATGGGGTGTGAGAGAGTAATAGCTACAATTATGAGTACAACAGTCTATGTATGCAGTTTGTGAATGTACTTATTTACTTGGTTCATTCTAATTTTCTTTCTTTTTTTTTTTTGCTTTTTGGAGGGGGAAAGGTAGGGCAATTGGGGTTAAGTGACTTGCCCAAAGTCACACGGATAGTTTTTCTGTTAAGTCTCTGAGGCCAAGTTCATTCTAATTTTCAAAGAATGTTCTTTAAAGTCTCATGCTTGTCGCACCAAGCTGTGCGTTCACTCTCCAATACTTTCTTCCATAACTCTCTTTTCAAATTTTTTTTCTTATCACTCATTTCTTTTCCAATTATTTCCTCTACGTATATGGGATGGTACACTCAAATATCTTTTATTGATAGGTTTGTATGATCAAAAATGTTTGGGGATTATTGCCTTCAGATCCTACAGCAGTTAACTTATCCTGTCCCCTCTTCAGTTGGAATTATCTTAATTTGGTCTTGTAGTATTTTCCTATACTGCATTACCAGGCTGACCAGAAATATCTTTTCATGCCAGACTCCAATCTTGGCTCAGCTCATGGACCAATTCTTAGAGTAAGCCCCTACAGAGGGATAGTCTCCCCTCCTCCACCCAGCTGGTGAGCACTCTCTTCCCACTCAGACTACCCTGAATCTCCTTGTTTCAGCCTTCCAATAGAGAATGCTCTAGGGATGAGAAGCTGTTTATTTTTTCCCTCCTTCCCCATCTTCCTTAGCAGCTAACAGCCACGGGAGTAAGACTGTCAGGAATGCTGGTTTTATAAATAGGCAGGAAGGAATAAATGGGAGGACCACAAGAGGAGAGGTTGGGATCGGTGGTGGGGAAGGTTGCAGCAAAGGAGGAGAGGCTGAGGATGTGGAAAGACTTTGAGGATTTAGAGAAAGAGAGGGGATGATGGAGCTCAAACCTTTATAGGGACCTGCTTTTCCAAGAAGGGAATGAAGAGGCTTAGGCTAGGGGTGCTAGAGACCCCAAAATACCAACACACCGGGTCCTGCTGAATGAATTCAACTCAAGTCTTCTCTCAGCCAAAGAAAAGCAAAGCAAAGTTAATTAAAAGTTCCCACTTGTACTGGACACAGAGTAAGACTGTGCTAGAAAATTCTATGGCCCTATCACACTGGTGTGAGATGGGGTCTTATATACAGAAGGTTGTAGGAAGAATCTAAGGGTGGTCTAGAGGAGGAGTTTGGGGAGAGTCTACAGAAGGAGTTAATGAGGTAAATGAGTGATTAAGGGTGGGAAGTTGCTGGAGGCTACCAGGAGACTACAGACAATGGTGGGCTAGGCCAGTCCTAGGGTGGATTGATATTTTGATGGGCTCAAGGGTGGGAAGTAGATGGATGTAATGGGAATGCAAATTTGGAAGATCTTCCCTGCCCCTAGGCTAAAGTGCACCTGAAGCCTGGGGTGGGAGGCTTGTTTTTCAGTAGAGACTTCTTGATTGGCCAGTGAGTCAATAAGGTTGTTACATTCTCTGAGCCAGGAGACGGCTATATGAGCCCTGATGTGAGGCTTTGTTTTGGGGGCTCACTTTGAGAAGTGTTCTGTGATTTGATCTGTATTCTGGGAAGCTGTTGTCCAGGCGCCCCCCCCCCCCCCCCCCCCCCCCCTTTGAAAAACCCAGATGTTGATTTGTTATGGATGTAATGGTTGGACAGTTTGGAAAGCTGTCTACTTGATCTGTTTCTGTCTTGATAATTCTGCCTGTATACTTTGAAGTTCGGGGTGCTGACCTTTTTCCCCTGAACAAGGTAAACGATATATGTCTGACTGATTAAAGTAAGCTTGTTAACCCATTTTGAGTTGCTTTCCTTTAACAAAGCAGATCCAAGAACCTGTGTGAGCAGCCACCCTGAGGACGCTTGGGGTGCTTGCTGCTACAATGGACAATGGAGGGCTAGGCTAGTGTAGCAGCATGCACCCCAAGCGTCCTCAGGGTTGCTGCCACCACAGGTTCTTGGATCTGCTTTGATAAAGGAAAGCAACTCAAAATGGGTTAACAAGCTTACTTTAATCAGTCAGACATATATCGTTTACCTTGTTCAGGGGAAAAAGGTCAGCACCCCGAACTTCAAAGTATACAGGCAGATTTATCAAGACAGAAACAGATCAAGTAGACAGCTTTCCAAACTGTCCAGCCATTACATCTATACCCAATCAACATCTGGGTTTCAACATCTGGGTTTTTTCAAAGGGGGGGGGCCTCTGGACAAGGGCTTCCCAGAATTCAGATCAAATCACAGAACACTTCTCAAAGTGAGCCCCCAAAACAAAGCCTCACATCAGGGCTTATATAGCCTTCTCCTGGCTCAGACAATGTAACAACCTTCTGGACCCACTGGCCAATCAAGAAGTATCTACTGAAAAACAAGCCTCCCACCCCAGGCTCCAGGTGCACTTTAGCCTAGGGGCAGGGAAGATCTTTAAAATTTACATTCCCATTACAGCTAGTAACAGAGGTTTGGGCCCAGCCACAAAGTAAGGCTTATGACCTCATGCAAATACCTCATCCAGTGGGAAGATTTAATCAGAGTTCAAGGGGGGTTCCCAGAGCCTGCACCTCATCAGTAGGAGGGTAGGCTTTCTGCGGACAGAGAAGAAAAGAGGGGATGCAGCTGGGGTCTCCAGTAGGGAGAAGGCTTGGAACAGCTTTGGCTGGGACCAATTGTCAGTCGAAGCTCTGAGCGCTGGGAGGTCAGAGAGTGGGGTGGGGGGCTCAGGGCTGAGGACTGGAGGGGTGTGAACAGCATCCAGAGCAGAAGCCAGGAAATCATGGATGAATGGAGGACAAGTCAGTGGCACTGGCCAACTCTAGGGTCAAGACCCTGACCCTCAGAAAAGTGAGACCAGAGTTGGGCTGGTAGACTGGGAGAGCCCGGAGGTCACTGAGCAGTGGAGGAATGTTTTGGAAGGGGAGGACTTGGGGCGTGGGGAATGGCTGGCTGAGAGATGATGACCAGCAGGGGAAGTTCACAGGCCAAGGTCAGGACTCTAAGGTGTGTGTGTGTGTGTTGTGCGGAGGGGAGGCTCACAGGGCTGCTCCATCATCCCGCCTCCGCTTGAGTGCTTGCACTGACCCAGAGGCTCCCCAGCTCTGGGCACTTTCTGCTGCAGCAGCGCCCATTTTCGCGGATGGGGGCAAGGTAACAGCAGCCTGGGAGCCTAAGCTCGATCCCTTGCTCCAGCATCAGCCCCAGGCGCCCAGCGCACATTACAAGTTGGGGAAGAGGAGGGAATGAATGAACACTAGGAGGAGGAGCAGCGGAGTTAAAGGGACTAGAGGGTTTCAGCGGCTCGCGCGGTGATAGGCTGAGGACTCGGTTTGGGGCGGGACCAAAGGGAGCCCAAGGTAGGAGGAGACCCCGGCACTAAGTCTCTCGGGCCCGGGTGACGCTTTGAATGGAGAGCCGCGGGAGCAGCCTCAGCCAATAGGCAAAAGGCGTCCTTTTACGTCACCCGTTGCTGAGGCAGGAGCCATTCTGCTCCTCCCCCTCCTTTCCCTGCAGCCCTGGTCACAGTAATTAGGGTCGGCGCCGACACCTCTACCAGGAACGAGAGTGCCGGAGTAAGAGGCAGCTCGGGCCTTGGAGCCTACTCACCCCGACATGGTAGCTAAACGGGGAGTCTGGTGAAGGTTCGGGCTGCAGAGGAGACTTCAACTTCCAGCAAGCCTCGCGGCCCCTACTTCCGGAGCGCGCAGCCTACTGGGAGTTGGAGTCCTGGAGCACTATGGCATCTTTCCAGGGAAATGTGTTTTCTCCAGAGTCGTGGGCCCGCCGGCAGGGGTCGGTCTGTCTACTCTTACCAGCAGAACCGCCGGCTTGGCCAGGGCACTCCAAGTCCACCGACAGCAGGATAGCGAAGGAGAGGGACCTGGAGAGGGCGAGACCGGCGCTGGCCCTTTAAACGCGGAACGGAAGTGGGTGGGCGGGGCCCAGGGCCGCGCTATATAAAGCGGCCCGAGCGACGCGGGCTCTCCAATCTGCCATTTTCTGCTTCGGGAGCTGTGGAACTCTCGGCCCCTGTCTCCCCTTCCCTTCTCTCCTCCCCTCCCCATCTCTCTCCTCTGCACCCGTCCACGTCTGAGACACCATGGCCGCCGAGCCCGCCACGATCGCCGAGCTCGCCCAAGCCGACAAGTGAGTGGGCCAGGGGCGGGAGCGGGGCGGGGTCTGTGCCCGGTTCGAGCGAGGGGCCAGGGTGGGGGGCGGTGGCGGCCTTCCCTCCCCTCCTTTTCCCTCTCTGGTTTTTCTTTTGGTCGCCCGCCATCTTGCCGGCGCTGCGGCGGTTTCTCCATCTTACCCGCCCGGGTCCCGGGGAGGCCGGTGAGGGGAGGGGGTGCGGGGCACGTGCACGTGCACGCGCATTCCCTCAGTCTCTTGGCCATTCCGCTCCAGGTGATTTGGCGCCAAAAGAAAGGTTCCCTCACGAGGAGCGAGGCTGCCCCGGAGGGGGCGGGGCTCCTTAGCGCCTGCGCGGGCGCGTGCTGCTTAGGGGGCGGGGGTTTCCTGGCGTCTTAGCGCGCTTGCGCGGGCGCGTGCGGCGGAGGGGGCGGAGCCACCAGGAAGCGGGAAAACTCCCATTGTCTCTGGCGGCTCGAGGTGGCGGCTGGGTGAGGGGGGAATGCGTTGTGCGCGTGCGCGATTGGGGGCGGATCTAGTGCCCAGGTTTCGGGCCTCAGTTTCCCTTTTCCAAAGATGTGGTGGACGGAGCTGCGTGGGCCACATTTCACTGCAGCTTTATCCTGTAGTACAGGTTGAGGGGGAGAGGCATTCCCTGGGACTGGGTCCCTGGGCCTTAGTGATTCTCCCTGCGAAATGGGTGTATTAAGGAGACCCGCGGGCGCCAGCCATAGCTTTGTGAGCTTTGCCGAGGCGCATTTCTCTGCCTCCTCTGGCCCAGGCTGCGTGCAGTGCCGGTTCCGATTGGTCCATGGGTTCGCAGTCAGAGGAGTCTTGACACGTCCTTCCTCTGGCCCTTTGCCCCCAGGGTCATGGGGGGGGACCAGCCTGGGTCTGTGTGAGCCCCTGAGGAGGGGTGTGCCGAGCCTGGGATGGGGGGCGGGGCCGCCTATGCTAAGAGGCCGTTATGCTGGCGTGGGGGAGGGTTGGCACTGTATCTTGAGTGTCTCCCTAAGTTAAGGCACGTGGTGGGGGAGCCCGAGAGGATGGCTTGGCTTCGTGGGTTTCACCAGCAGGCAGCCCAGCCGAGGGGTGGAAATGATGGGACCCGAGCTCAGGATAGAGGAGGGGGGAGACTTTAGGAGAGTAATCCCGGAGTAAGTCCAGGAGATGCCGCCTTGGGAGCTGCTCAGGATTAAAGTTCTCCAAGACAGAATCAGTTCCAGTGGGAGGAAAAAGGAGACTTGCCCGGAGAAGAGGGTGCAGAGGTAGAGAAGAAAAGAAGGAAGCAACTCCAAATAATGAATGGAGTGTATCGCACTCTAAAAATAGAAATGCTAAAAGTTCAGAAAGACCTGCAGCTGGCAAAGGAATATAAAACAAGAAAGGCTATATTGGAAGAAGAAGGAGGCTCAAAGCAGGAGTGGGACCTGGGCTTGGGGTAGATGGGGTGATGACTGTGAAGAAAGACCACCGAGCTGCTCAGGTCTTGTTTTCATCTTTTGTCCACAAGGACAAAGTGGAAATGATGGAACAAAAATGACTGAGGGATGTTGATAGCCATGATAAGCAAGTAGTCCTTAGTCCTCACTGGGATGGTGGAAATTTAAGTCCCCAGGGCGAGGTGGTCCTGAAATCCCTGGCATGTATGGGAGTACTGAGCCTCTGTTTAGTGCTATGGGAAGGATCTTGGAAAACTGGCTGTGGATCACAAACTTGGAAAGGAAGGGCACATGTGAAGGGAAGTCAATGCCAAGGAGTGAGTGTGGCTTGGATTCCTGGGGAAAGTCTAGAACAGATCACCAAAGAGTGATCAGTGAGAAAGAATCTGCCAGTCTGGCTCTATCCAGCGCAGGTTGTGCTGGACCAACTTTATTTCCTTTTCGAACAATCATACTAAACTAGTAGATGAAGAAAATTTTGTTGTAGGTATAGTTTACCTAGATTTTAACAAAGTTTTTTTTTTTTTTTTATAAATCCTCTTAGACTGTTCTGGTGATGAACTGCAGAAATAGGGATTGGGCAATAATTTAACCCATTGGATTCAGAACTAATTGGATGAATGGACAGACTCCAGGTGGTTGTTATTGGTTTCCTGGCTTGGGTGATGATCCTGGGTTATTTAACATTTTTCTCAGTACCTTGGATAAAGGCATACTTGGTAGGCACAAAAAACTTGGCAGGTGATACAGAGCAAGGAAGGAGAGCTAATACAGAAAAGACAGGTTCCTAAAGAAAGGATCTTGATAGGCTAGAAAGAGCATTGGGCTGAATCTAATTAGATAATCTTCATTAGGAGTGAATGTAAAGCCTTACACTTGGGTATAGGAAATGAGTACAAATATGGAGGCATAAATAGATTTGAATGGAACCTGGAGCTGTATTAGGGCCATCTCTTTCTGGAAGAGAGAGGTCCTTGGTTTGTCATTGATAAACTAGAGAATGTACTGAGGAAGGGACCCAGGATGACCTAGGGCCACTTGAGCCCAGGTTTCAAGCCTTGGAGGATGGTGGTGGTGCCTGGACATATTTACTGGGAAGTTAGGAAGGGACCAAAGGTTTTGGGGACAGATAAGGGGTTGTGTTTTGGGCATGTTGAATTTAAACTGTCAATAGTGGACATGTATCTAGATCCAGATGTCCAGTAGGCAGTTGGAGATGTAAGACTGAAGGTCAGGAGAGAGGTTAGGACTGAATAAATCTTAAGAATTAACTGCGTAAAAGATAATTGAATCCATACAAGTTGATGAGGATAAGCAAGATGGTAGCATACAGGATTGAAGAACAAAGGACCCAGGAAATAGCCTTGGGAGACATCCACAGTTAGTGAATGTGATGTGGCTGAAGATTTCACCAGGAGACTGAGAAGGAGCTGATTAGCTGGAACCAGGAGAGAGCAGTGCCATTAAAACCTAAAGAGGAGAATATTTGGGAGGCATAGGTGATTGACAATGTCAGAAGTTGCTTGCAGAAAGGTCAAGAAGGATGAGGACTGAGAAAAGGCCTTTGGATTTGGTGATAAGAGATCATTATTAACTTTGAGGACAGTTGTTTCAGGTAAACGATCCTGAGCCATGCTCCAAAGTTAAGAAGAAATTGAGAGATAAGGAAGTGGAGGCAGATTATAGATGGTTTTCTCAAGGAATTTAGCCACAAAAGGGATGAGTCTGGAAGGGTCACCGTTTTTTTAAGGGTGGAGGAGATAGAGGTAAGTGTGAAGATAGCAGGGAAGTAGCCAGTAGAAAGGGAGGCACTGGAGATTCGAGACAGTAGGGATGAGCTAGAGAAGATGGGTATGTTCACAGAGACAAGGAGTAGGGCTGTCTCTGTGTGAGAGAGGGGCAGAGGACAAGCAGGTTGGGCGGGGGGAGATGAGGGAAGAAGAGGGAGCTCTTGGTGAATGGCTTTTTTGTAGTGAAATATGAGGCAAGTATTTTAGGTGAGACAGTTGAGGGAAGGGGAGCCATGGGAACTTGGAGGAGGGAAGAAAAGGTTTGCAGAAAGCCGCTGTGGTGAGTGGGATCATGAGTCTATGAGGGAACTGTAAAAGCATTTGCTTGCCCTGGTTAGGGCCCAGTTGAGATGAAATAAGAAATTGGTGGTAGAGGGGCAGCTAGGTGGCGCAGTGAATTAGAGCACTGGCCCTGGAGTTGGGACCTGAGTTGAAATGTGGTCTCACACTAAACACTAGCTGTGTGACCTTGGGCAAGTCACTCAACCCCAATTTGTCCTGCCTTCCTCCAAAAAAAGAGACCGAAATTGGTAGTAGATCCAGCCAGCAGGTTTTCTCCAGCTTCTTTCAGCTGTACATGAATAGAAGGGAAGGCACCAGGTGGTAGGAATAATCCAAGATGGTGGCTTACAGGGCAAGACAAGGTCTGTGCTGGGACTGGGGGTCAAGGGACTGGAAAGAAGAGACCAGTGCAGAGTTGAACTGATTCATCACTGGAACAATGGGAGAAGGAGGGGATGGCCTAGCAAAGAGCTGAGGAGCAGAGGGATTGGAGGTGGGGGCGGGGGGGAGCTAGGGGCTGTGGGGTATTTAGTGTGGGACTGGTACTTGAAATATATAGATGTGGAGGAAGAAGAAAGACAAGCATCTCATAAGTACCTTTTAGGTGCCAGCCACTGGTACTTCATAAATGATATCCTACTTGATCCTCACAACAACCTGGGAGGTGGTGCTGTTGTTATCTATCCCTATTTTACAGATGAGGAAATTGAGGCAGAGACAGGTTACATAACTTGCACAGGGTTTAATTTGAACTCAGGTCTTCCTGGCTCCAGGCTGTGCCACCTAGCTGCCAAGTGTAATAGCAATGACTTGAACCTCTCGGAACTAATATAGTCCCCAAGAGGGCTGAGGACCAGTCTGACAGACAGGAAAAACCCCAGTGGTGAGAAGTGTCAAGGAGGCCCTCAAGGAGTGGGGTACCCTCTCTAGGGGGTGAGGGAGCCACTGCCTCGTAAGATTGAGCATGACCTAAGAGGTGAGGATAGAGGATGGCTTCTAGAGAGAAGAAGCAGGAGCACCTTAGGGCAAAGGGTGAGGAGAAATGCTCAGCTTGGGGGGCAGGGCGAGGGCAGAGAATTGAAGGGAAAGTAAAAGGCTGGGGTCATGTCTGTGGGATCCTGGGCATTTGCCCCAGGGAATCCTCTGAGCTAGATGTCCATGACCATGACCAGGTCGAGTTTTCAGAGTGGCACATCCCTCCATGCAGAGAGCACAAATACCTGCTGGGCTGCACTTGAAAGACCTAAAGGTTGGATGTGACTGCCCAGGAATTATGATCATCCCTTGTCCTAGCAAGTGCTCCAGAAGTTGGCATCTAATCTTTTAAAACTTCAACATGGAATCAATTCAGATTTGTTTTATAATCTTTGGGAACCATTTACATTTGTTTTTGTTTTGTTTTTGCCTTTTGGAGGACAATTGGGGTTAAGTAACTTGCCCAAGGTTACATGGCTAGTTTTTTTGTGTGGGGGTGTTAAGTGTCTGAGGCCAGAACTGAACTCCTGACTCTGGGATTGGCACTTTACTCACTGCGCCATGTAGCCACCCCCGGAATCATTTACATTTGTCAAACCTGAAAACAAAATTTTTTTTTTCTTTGCTTTTTGGAGGGCAATTGGGATTAAGTGACTTGCCCAAGGTCACACGGCTAGTTTTTTGTGTTAAGTGTCTGAGGCCCGATTTGATTTGAACTCAGGTCCTCCTGACTCCAGGGCTGGTGCTCTATTCACTGCGCCACCTAGCCACCCCTCAATTATTTTTTTAAGCACCAGCCATGAGGAGGTCTCATCCCTGTGCTCCACTGCTGGTGAAAAACTGAGCAAGTCATTGGTTCTTGGTGTCTTAGAGGAGAGGATTAGGATGTATGATTAGAATACAAATGATGTTTGATATAAACTGGGGACTTTGAGTGGCCTGCTAATGGAGGAGTAAGGAGGTGGCATTAGATTTATGCAGTTATGGAAGCTCAGTCTTAAGAAAGATGAAGATGGGGGATGATAGAAGGGAGGACACATTGGGGGAAAGAGTAGTTAGAAGCAAATACTTTTGAAAAGGGGACCAGGGTCAAAGGAGAAAATAGAGTAAGTGGGGGGTGGGATAGGATGGAGGGAAATAGGGTTAGTCTTTCACAACCGGACTACTGTGGAAATGTTTTGCCTAACTACACATGTACAACTATGTTGAATTGCTTGTCTTCCCAGTGGGGGTGGGTAAGGAGGGAAGAAGGGAGAGAATCTGGAAATCAAAGTTTTAAAAACAAATGTTAAAAATTGTTTTTACATGCAACTGAGAAATAAGATACACAGGTAGGGGGTATAGAAATTCATCTTGCCCTACCAGAAAGTAAGGGGTTAGAAGAGAGGGCAGATTTGGGGGAAGGGTATATGGCATGCTTGCCATTTTGGGGTGGGGGGTAGGGGAGAGATAGGGAGAAATTTTGTAACTCAAAATCTTGTGGAAGTGAATGTTGAAAGCTAAAAAATTAATTAAAAAATTTAGAAAAGGAAAGCTGAAGGTTGGCTTTGGGACCATACTTGTAATTGTCTGGGTGTGGCAGGAGTGGGAGGACAAAGTGGGAAGGCATGCTGTGTGCAGCCCCTTGTCAAAGAAAGATATGATGGAACTTAGTGGAATGCAAGCTCAGTGTGATCTTGTCACTGAGGCTGGGGCGGAGATGATCCCGGGTCCTGGTCACGCCACTGAAGGCTTGTATACAGTCTGGGAGCCCTTTAGAAAGGTCCAGCAGAGGGTAGTCAGGGAGGGGAGAAGGAGATCCTTAAAGGGAAACTAAAAGTAGTGGCCTTCCCCAGGCACAGGCTCTATGGACCATCTCCTATTGATTTCATCAGTGTTTCTCTCCTTCAGGTGTTCTTGGATTAAATGGCACCATACCTGTCCTAAAATGCTATGGGTTTTGTACCATAGAATGCTGAAGGAGAGGTTTGGGGTAGGATGGAGAGGAAAAGGTAATTAAATGGTTAGATGGAAGGATGAGGCCAGCAGAGTCAAGTCAGAAGCACAGACGAGTTTTGGCAGAAACACAATTGCTATCAGATGTTGAGCTTGTCTTAAGTGACAGTTCCTTACGAGTCATTCATCTAGATGTTATCTGGGAAAGAGAAACCTTCTGAAGTGATTCTTTGGGAAGTATAGATGTCAAGGGCCGCAGAAAATGAGGAAGAGAGTGAGCCAGGTAGGACAGGAGATTATCACAAAGTAGGGTCTGGGCAAATGAGGCCGGGAAAACCATCCGTCCCTCTCACAGCAGTTGGGGGGGGGGGGCAGTGAGACCAGATGGCTAGTTTAATACAGAGCCTGACAGTGTTTTGTGCCTCAAGACCTTGAAAGAGAAGAACCCCTGTGGTCCCTGGTCTGCCTGCTTGCCTTAGTGCTTGAGCAAGGAACATCCACCAGTGATCAGGGGCTTCCTTCCACTTAAAAAGATTTTGTCACTGTTCTTTGTTTCTCCACCTGCCCCTCTTTTACCTAGAGAGTGTAAAAGAGAAGGTTCCCATCCGAAATCTTCGATGTCACTTGTCATGGCACGCTCATGGTTTGTTGGCCTCACTTGCCACTGTGCGTGGTATGTGTGCAGCATTGATTTTTCTTTAAAATGTTCATACCCTTTAACTCAAGAAATTAGTCACTTGCTTACCATAATTCTAAATTGCTCTCCAGATTGATTGGACCAATTCACAGCTCCACCAAGAATACATTAGTGCATCAGTCTTTTAACTTTCTGGGTATGAGGTCCATTAGGAGCACTTGAAAAGTTGTTTTTCCCTTGGAGCCTAAAGGACAGAAAACTAGGGAGGGATATCTGGTTCTAATTTTATGCACTTAAATCTAAGGACGGGGAAAATCTAGATTATCAGGGTGTACTTAGCTATAGCCTAGTATGAGGTAAGTTGGAGACTTGTTCCCATTTTTCTTTTTTTTTTTTTTTTTTTTAAGCAGGGTTAAGTAACTTGCTCAAGGTTACACAGCCAGTTATTTCTGGGTGTGGTGCTAAGTATCTGAGCCTGGATTTGATCTCCAGGTCATCCAGACACTGGGGCCAGTGCTCTTACTCGCCTACCTGGCCGCCCCTCCATTTTTATTTTTTAAAGCCATGCAGAACAGACTGATTTATAGGATTAAAGGGACAGTTACAGTTCATCATAGAAGGATCCCTGAGCTGTGTTTCAGTTGTGTCTGATTTTTTATGACTCCATTTGGGGTTTTCTTGCAAAGATACTGGAGTGCTTTGCTATTTCCTTCTCCCGCTCATTTTACAGATAAGGAAACTGAGGCAGACAGGGTGAAGTGACTTGCCCAGGGTTACCAACTTAGTCTCTGAGGCTGGATTTGAACTCAGGAAGGTGAAGTCTTCCTGACTCTAGGCCTTGTACTCTGCTCTATGGTGTTGCCAGCTATCCCAGGCACTTAATAGCAGTGTGATATTGGGCATCACTTAATTTCCGATAGCACCTCATTTGTATGGTGGGAATAGTGGCACTTACTTCACTAACTGTGTGTATTAAATGTGTGTAAAATGCTTTGCAGATGTTAACACTGCTTGTCAACATTGGTTAATTATCTGTGTAACCTTGAACAAGTTAATTAACTCCTCTTTTCTCTGTTGATTGGGCTTATGAGAGCCGATCTGGGTCAGGATTGAGTGGATGGTGGGATTTATCCCTGGATGGAATTTGCTTTCACAAACCTTAGTGTTACACTTCTTTGGGGCATTGGTATTCTGAAGAAACCTATGGATGAGATAGGACAGAAGCTGGATTGTAGTGTGATGATAGTCTTGAAAATTAGGTAGCCTTGTGAAAGGTTCCAGCCAGGTCCAGCTCCCTGAAGAATACCTCAGAAAGAAGCAAAAACTGCCAGATTAAACAAATTGAGTAGAACCAAAGAGAAATCCCAATGAATTCCACTGAGTCCAGAGCTTGAACTTGTACCTGGGGATCTACAGCCAGTACAGTCTTCTGTGTGGCTGTATCAAGAGATAGGACAATGCTGTGGGCCTGGGCCCATGGCGCCTTTCAGATAGGACCCGTACCAGAAGATCAGTAAGGCCTGAGGTCCTCATAAGCATCTCCTGGTAGGTGAATACACAGAACAGCCTGAGAATAGGCAGAGGGTACAACCCTAGTTTGGGGCAGCTAGGTGGTTCAGTAGATAGAATGGAGTCAGGAAGACTCATCCTCCTGCGTTCAAATCTGGCTTCAGACACTTGCTGGCTATGCGATCCTGGGCAAGTCACTTCACCCTGTCTGCCTCAGTTTCCTCACCTGTAAAATGAGCTGGAGAAGGAAATGGCAAACCTCTCCAGTATCTCTGCCAAGAACACCCCAAATGGGGTCATGAAGAGTAGGATACAACTGAAAGCAATTGAACAGCAAAGCTACCCTAGTCTGAGTTAAGGCCCAACCAGGGCTCTTAAGAAGCTCTTCCTTTAAATGTCTGTGGTAGAGATGGAAAGATGTCACTAGCCTCCCTTTCCAGAACCTTAGCCCAGGAGCTGAGGTGGGAGACGTACAGAAAAGACTCTACTACAGTGAAAGAGAAATACTGTAAGTGAAGAGAATCCCAAGAGGAAAAAATCAGAACTGAACGATAGAGAGAAACGGGACGTTATTGTGTCCTCTGGTAGATAAAGCACTGGGGATGCCAAGACAGGGCCAAGGAACTTAGATTCTGCCAGGAGACGATGTGGGACATCCCACATGAGGGGTACTTGGGAAGGCTCAATCAGAAGGATCAGAGAGATGTCGAGGTGAAATTGGCAGCTGCTTGGCCATGGAGCCGAGGGAGATCCAAGATTGGAGAACGACACCCAGATTCTTGTTCTCTTGGCTGGAAATAGGAGCATGCCCTGGATAGAAACAGGGGAGTGAGGAGGGTTGGGTTTGGGGGAAGGAGAAGGAGCTCTGTCTGGAGCATGTGGAATTTGAGATGCCCGTGGGACATGTAGGAGGATAAATGACTAATCTGCAGCTGGATTGAAGCTCCAGGGAGAAAGAAGTCAGTCATCTATCAGTCCCTTACTGTACTTCCAGTGAGCCAACAAGTTTCAGCTGCATGCATGCAGAGCTTTCAGTGTAAACATCCATGCCTCAGAAATCAGGGCTTGACTTTGTTTTGTCGGGTCCTGAGAAAGAGATGGGAAAAAATGTCAGGAATGCAGATTGTACTTTAAAGTGTGGCCAGTAAATGCTTACTTGCACCTCCCTGGCTGCCAGGGACCTCAGTGGTCATGTCATGTACTCTAGCCCACAGATGAGAAGAATCCTCACTGAAACCTGTTGGGCAGGTTGGCAGGCTATACCTCAGAGCAGGGCCACTTTCTTTGTCTGCCCTTTGGGTTGGTCCTTCTGATGCTGGAAGACAGTTGTGTGTAGTCCCAGAGTCTTCTCCAGGCTAAATAGCATCATTTCCTTAAGACTGATCCTCGTATGACATGAATACAAGGCCTGGTTGCCATCCTCTGGAGACTGTCCAGATTATCAGTGTCCCCAGAACGGGAACCTGGTTCTCTAGACAAGGCTAGAATATGGTGGGATTGTTATTTCCTTGTTTCTGGAAGCTGTTAATGCAGTCCAAGATCCCATTAACTTTTGTCTGCCTTGTCACATGGGTGACTGGTGGAGCCATTGAACTGGCTGGATTTGAACTCGGGTCCTCCTGACTCCAGGCCCAGTGCTCTATTCACTGTGCTACCTAGCTGCCCCCCCAGGAAGATGTTTAAAAACAACAAACAAGGTGAGCAGGAGGATCCCCTGCCAGCTTTCCAAACTCTTTGTTGCTTCACCTTCACCTTAAGTGAATGGATGGAAAGGCATGGAGGCGGCTCTCCTGTGTACCTGCCAAAGCAGGGCATGCAGGTGCAAAGTGAGGACAATTCTGCCCTCCCAGCGCCCATTCTACTGGACACAACCCGAGCAAGGGAGGTCATACCTAGTGGAGCCACAGAATAGATTTGTTTGCTGTAGCTTTGGTAGGATTGATTGGGGGATGGTGGGGTGAAACAAGCTTGGCTTTCCACCCCTCCAGTCAAACCTAGCAGCTGTACCAGCTCTCTCCTTTGGGAGACAGGATCATAGGTTTGGGGTCCTCCCATAGTAGCCCAGGCGTCTCCTTCCCCATGTTTGCCTAAGTGACTTGCCCCTAGTCCAAGATCTCCATCCTTGCCAAGAACAGGACCCTTTCATTGTGTTGGAAGAGAGGTGCTTTGGGTGCTTGTCCAGTCAGTGCTCTTGAAGGAAGCCCAAGTTCTGCTGGGAGGGGCAGGGTTGACTTGCCAGTAGATGCTGGAAAGATCTCATGGGGTTTTTTTCCTCTTTTTTCCTATAAATTTGAAGTGGTCAGAGTATACGTGAGAATTAGCCACTGCCCAGTCTAATTTTACCTGTCTTAAATCTCTCTAGAAGGGAAGAGGAGTCCCCTGCTCCATCCACATCTGCAGACAAAACTGATAGGTAAGCATCAGTGACATTCATAAACGTGGCAGTGGTAGCTGTCAGCCTGGAATGGAAACATGAGTACTTCATGCTTAACTTGCTTCTGTTTGGTGGGTGAGGCCTGGGCACATCTTGGTGGAACCAAAGAAGATTTGGGGGCCACTTGACTGAATCTTTTCATGAAAAACCCTTGGGAAATCTGCCTTTGATTTTTCCAAGCTGAGCATCTGTGTTTCAGAAGCTGATTTGGGGCTGGCTCCAGGGTTTCTGTTAGCACTGGTACAAGACTTGTTCTCACTTAGCGCTCCTGGATGTGGCTGGTTGCGTGTTGGGCCTTTTAGCCTGAAACTATGGCAGCTTGAAAACCAGGGGTGGTTTGGAGGGGGGCGTTTCCAAGGGAGATTACAGCAGTGATGTAGTTGACTGATTTGTCTCACTGGGGAGAAGAGTGAGGGCACCCCTTCTGTCACCGTCAGGATGAGGTTCCTTAAAGATTTGAAGGAATAGTGATGGTGTTGGATGAACTTGATTGACCCCAGGAACTTAGAGGGATTTGATCTCCTTTGCTCATTCAATAACCCCTAGTATGTACTAACCACTAACACTGATGAGAGTTAAGTGTCTCCTCTGGAGATGAGGGTATAGCTGATGTTTAACCACAAGACCAGTCAGAGTCCCTCCCAAAGCTCACGGCCACCGAGGTACGTGATGCCAGGTAAGTAAAGGCTCAAGGTCACCTAACGCAACTTGGTAACTTCAGTCCAGGCAGTCAGCCTTTCACACATGAATTGATTAGCTGAAGAGGCCTGAGGCCTAGCCTGAGCATTCTTCCTGGTTGCTACTCCTGATATTAGATGTCCAGTAAGATGGTCCTCTGGTTGTCCAGGCGAGTTTGCTCCCATGCCAGAGCCTGAATTCTGAGACTGCACTAGTGTTCTGCTCATTCTGCAGACTGCTGGTGCAAGTGGGGCCCTGCCTTCTAATGTGGAGGGGCTTGGTGGCAGGGGGCACACTTCTAAACACGTTGTTCTAGTGACTAGCATTGGAGGGGTTTCACAAAGCTTTTGGCTTAAAAGGTGATGAATGTGGCAAGCTAGTGGATGTGAATGGAGGGGGAAGGCCTGTGGGGTTTGGGTTAGGGGGAACATTCTTTAGGACACAGGAGGCTTTCTTTTCCCCCTGGGGATTGGGGTGGGGATTGGTTTTGTGGTGCTAGGCTGGACTCAGTGACCCTGCTGTTATACGGTGTGGGTGTTGGTTCTGACCCATAGTATCTGGTTTTTGTTTCTCTTCCTGTATCTGTCTCTCCTTCCCTCCCTTCCCCCCCAGCCTGGATGTGGATAGTGAATCTAAGAAGCTGCTGGGCTTGGGCCAGAAACATCTGGTGATGGGAGACATCCCAGCAGCTGTCAATGCATTCCAGGAGGCAGCTAGTCTCTTGTAAGTATCGATGCTTGCTTTGAGTAGAGAGGGGCAGACTGAAGGTTAATAGGGCAAAGGATCTCTTAAGCTCTGTCTTCCGTTGTCATCTCCCCCTCCTTGTTCATGCCTTTGGCTTGAGTTACTTTCCCTGACTTCATGCCTTCTTCCCCATCCTGTCCTGTGCCCAGCCATCAGACAGAGAGCACCCAGAACATTTGGATGGGGGCCCTTTGACTGGAGTGTATGACTGTTCTAAGCTGTGTCCCGCCCCTTAGCACTGGGCACAAATGAGGCCTGCCTACATGGCATTGTCCTCAGGCGTCTGTCCCTAGTGAAATGAGAAATGGTGCCAGGGGCTTACTCAGTGATATCTATCGAAGTCAATTTTGTAGTGCAGGGGACTTGAAGGAGTCACTGTCCTGTCATTCAGTGTTAGATACTTGCCTTGGTGATGAAAACCCTTGGCACTGCCTCTGTGTGGGTCAAAGAGGGCAAGGCTGCTCTGGCTTCAGGACCTGTCCTCTGGCCCATACCACAGTCCAGCCTGTTTGTTCGCCCGTCATTCCCATTCCCCTTACATCGAGTGCTCAGGACATAGGGGAAGCACAGCTTGAGGTGCTGGCTTTGTAGGTGAGAGAGCTTCTCTTATTTTTTTGCCATGTGTCCTTTCCTCTCTAGGGGTAAGAAATACGGAGAGACAGCTAATGAGTGTGGAGAAGCCTTCTTTTACTATGGGAAATCTCTCCTGGAGTTAGCAAGGTATGTCTTCCAAGGCTCAGTGCCTGGGATGCATGGAGGGCACTGGAGCTTTGACCTTCTTCTACCAAGGTGGCACATGGTGGGGGTAGGAGGAGGACCCAGTTAGCAGGATGAGCAGAGTTGTTGTCAAAGTCTTTGAGCGGCTGCTTGATAGAGGCCAAGCAGGATGCAGATGCTTTGGTTCTGGATGGGAAGCCATAGAAATGGAGAGGTAGATGTGCTTTCATCTGTCCAAGAACTGGAATTGATGAGTCTGGAATGAAAGAGCATCTTTCTTAGCCCACTGTGCAAGCTTGATGGAAGTGGGTAGACATGGAGGTCAAGGACCCTTCATTAGGTGGTAAAATCAAGGCCATAAGATACCTTGGTTCCTTCAAGGGCTGGGGACAGGGCTTCCCCGGGCTGTCACTGGTAGAGGGAACCCTGGAAAAGACCTCCTTTGCCATAGCAGGCTGGCATGTTGTCTTGCCACCTGCCAGGGGCTGCTGCCCATGCCACACTGCCACCCACAGAATTGCAAGGGTTTTCAATCTATTAGGTCAGACTGAGCAACTTAGAAATCTAGTGGTTTCTTATATTACGTGAGCTAATAAGTCATCCATCAACAACTTAATTCTGGTCAGTTGCCAGTGTTGACTGTGACGGTAGCTTGGATTGCTACCATGCTTCAGAATCGGCAAAGTAGGTACCTCACACAGCCCTGGTCTCTGAGAGGGCAGGCAGTGCTCATAGCATTTATAGAGAGGAACAGTGTGGTTGGAAGGGCCCCAGGCCAGAAGTACATGGGGAAATCATTTGGGAGCCTGTCTCTAAGACCCCCCAACTCTACACGTGAGGCATCCCTAATATTGGCTGTCACTGCTTCCCTGGGAGGGGGAAGGGCCCATGGTTATTTTCTGAAATCTCATCAGTAAATGTAGCACCAGGACCTCAGTGCCCAGAGCCCCCAGCAGCCATCCGTTTGCTCCAGCACTTGCTTTTGCGCCCCCTGCCCTCCCCCCAGTGCTCACTAACCCTTTTGCTCTCTACACTTGGCACTCTGCTCTGCTGTATTTTGAGCTCAGCACAGGGTGTTGCTAGTCCTGGCCTCAAGAGGAGCCCAGCTGTGGTATCTTGGTACTTTCTATGTTTGTTCTCCTCCTAGAATGGAGAATGGTGTGTTAGGAAATGCCCTGGATGGAGTACCAGTGGATGAAGATGGAGAGAGAGCAGAAGATCAGTCTGTGGTAGAGAGTACTGATAACGTAGAGGGTATGTAGCGCTGCATGTCCCGCCTCCTAGAGCCGCCTTCCCTGAAGGCTGTCTGCTGCCACGTGTCCAGGCAACGCTCAGACGTTCATGGCTGGCGCCTGGGGAAGGCCAGATGATCTCAGCTCCCCCTTTGGAGGAAGTAGATGAATTCCTCGTTAGCCGGGGCGCTCCTGGGGGCCTTCTTGTTTGGAGCAATGCTGCAATCCAGAGCTTGCCCCGATCCCTGTATTTGAACCAGCCGGGGGCGCTCAATAACTGCCAGGAGAGAGTCTCTTCCCATGTGCTCTCCTTGAAGCCTGAGTGCCCTGGTGGGCACTGGCAGGGAAGAGTTGGCTTCTGGCCAGAACAGTATAATTAATAACACTGATGACCCACATTTCTGTAGCACTTAAAAGCTGACAGAACTCTTTCCATTTACTACCTCATTGGGCCTGGAACAGCTTGGCAGCCTGTGCTTAAATCTGGCTGACTCCATCGCGGCGGCTTAGCGCAAGGGGCTTGTTTTGGAAGGAGCAGCTTTGCTGGCTAGGACCGGCTTCTCTTTATTTGGGTTTATATTTCCAAGGGCATGGTTCCATTGTAGTTCATTGACCAGGCTGAGGGTTAAAGGGGATTATTTTTTCATTTCCATTTATGCCTTTTATCATTAAACTAGAAGAAATGTTTATGCTTCATGTTCCTTCACCATGTAGAGGGAGCAAGGGACGTGTTGAAAGAACAGGTCTCTGATGCCACGAAGGACCAAGAGGTAGCCCCAAAAGCCCAGGCCGAGGCTCCTGGGGTGAAGGCCGAGGTGGAGATGGCGCTGGCTGCCCCTGTTGCAGGGGAAGCCCAGGGAAGTCCAGCAGAAGCCGAGAGCACAGGAGCTGATGTCGAGATGAAAGAGGAAGAGGAGGAGGCCCAGGCAGAAGCAGCCCCTGTGAGCCCTGAGAAGATCCCAAGCACAGCCCAGGAGTCTGAGGCAGCAGTTGCTTCAGAGGAGCCTGAGGCAGGAG
Source organism: Petaurus breviceps papuanus (assembly GCF_028583685.1). Classification (NCBI taxonomy): domain Eukaryota; kingdom Metazoa; phylum Chordata; class Mammalia; order Diprotodontia; family Petauridae; genus Petaurus; species Petaurus breviceps. The sequence goes on along the minus strand of NW_027185850.1, from coordinate 29,737,714 downwards.
ACTCAGGAGCCACGGCTGCTGCCCCCCAAGATGGAAAGCTAGAGGAAGAGGAGGCTGCCAAGGCGGAAGCAGTAGTTGAGGAAGAACAGGGTGAGGTAGTTGTAAGAACAGAGGAAAGGCCCAGGGATGTTCCTGAAGAGCAGCCAACCACGGGAGAGCAGGGAGCTGCAGTCAGGGTGGAAGGAGAGGCAGCAGATGGGGGAGGGGAGGAGGAGGCAGAGGCAGCCCCAGCATCCGAGGCTGAGAAAGGAGAGGAGAAAGTGGCCTGTGCTAATGAGGAGCCGGCAGAGGTTTCAGGTGAGGCCCAGGCAGCAGCACCAAGCGAGGACAAGGCTGAAGAGCAGCCTGCAACCCCTCCCATGCAGGGTCCAGACAGCACACCCTCTGACCCAGGGGAGGCAGCTCCTTCAGAAGACCAGACTACTAAGGAGCTCACAGACACACAAGAGAACTCTGCCCTTGATGCTGAGCCTCCAACAGAGGCCGCGCCTCCAGAAGAGTCTGTTTCTGCCCAGGAGGGGCCCAAGGACCTCCCAGAAGACTCCAAGACAGCTGGAGATGGGCCAGAGATGGGCCCGGGGGACCAGGTGGCTCTAGGAACACCCCCTGAAGAGAAAGATGAGCTGATGGAGGAGGAGGAGGAGGGAGAAGGTAACAGGGAGGCCAGGCCTACTGCCGAGGGGGGATGAAGGTGATGGACCTGACTCACTAATGTGGGGAAAGTCAGCCTTCCATTCAGGATTTTCCGTCTGCCTTTGGAGCAGGAGCAGGGAGGCCAGAGTGGGAGCTGAAGGCAGGCTGTGAGCCCACTGGAGCGGGGGGTTGGGAAGCAACAAGTCTCCTTTGGCTGGCTCAGACTAATGCTTTTACTAACTGCCATGGAGACGCCGGCTGGGGGCGGGCAGATCAGGGCTGGGCCAGAGCCTCCGAGCACCCAGGCGGGCAGAGAATGCTGAATGGACGTCCACTTGCATGCTCCAGGTTGTTCAAATGTTAACATCCGTCTTAGGAAGTAGGGTCAGCACAGTAGAATCCCCAGATTGGGCGCACATAAGCAGGCTCTCCACGGACTGGGAGGGCTCTGGTCTGTGGAAGGAGTGAGGCCATGATACGCAGACATGCTGCTGCTGCCCTGTAGCGGGAGGAAGGGTGTGGCACGCTTGCCCCCTCCCAGCTTTGCTGCTGCTGCTGCTTTTTCCTCCACCTGCTTCCCTGCTCTAGCTCACCTGCTTTAATTGGAGCCTTTGTGTAACTTTTTAAAATTGTTTTTGTTTGTACAATTGTAATTGTTTTGTACATTCCTTACAATTGGCAAAAGAGCAAATGGAACAGTGTACGTAGATGAAATTCATTCCCTCGGTCCCTCAGTGTGTTGTCATTTGAGGATTCTACTGCTGAATGGGTCGTCTAACGCTGCCATTAATGGGGGTCTTGTTCCCTCGGTTTCCCCTGAACATCCCCTAGATCAGCCCTCGCCTCCCCAGTTCCTCCAGGCCACCCGGGCTGCCCTCATTGGGAAGGAGGGATGGGGAGCTGGCCACACCGTTGTCTCCCCATGGTTCTTATTCTTTTTCTGGGCCTGTTCTAGAAAGGAAGGAAGGGAACAAGCCTTTATTCCCCTACTATGTGCCATCCATTGTGCAGAGTACTTTCAAAGTATAATTTGATCCTCACAACAATGCTGCATGATAGATGCTATTTATCATTTCCATTTTACAGTTGAGGAAACTGAGTCAGACAGGTTCAGTGACTTGCCCCGGGATCACCTAGCTACTAAGTGTCCAGGGCCAGATCTGAACATGGCTCTTTCTGACTCTAGCCTCTCCTCCTACCAGCAGCCTCTAGGAAAGGGTCACAGCAGGCTGGCTCAGACTTCTGGGGTAGCTGAGCCTCCTCTAGATTGGAGAAGGGGGTGTGTCAGTGACCCTAGTGGCTGGAGATCTGGCCACTCTCTTGTCCTACCACCTCCCTCCTTTAGAAGCACTAGGGATGAAGGGGCACCTTGGCCAGGAGATTTTTCAGAGCAGACCCCTGGTTAAGGCCCTCCCAAACTACTCCAGAGGGTGAGGGCGCCTTCAGACCAGCTCAGATCTAGAGAATCCAAGAAAGTCCCAGTTACTCCAGATTTCCAAGCCTTTTGGAACAGATGCTGGAGTGGGTTCAGTCTGATCCATATTGGCTGACTGCACCCTTAAATAATAGAAGCTACATTTGCCAACTAAGCAAGTAAAGAGGGGTTTCTGTTGTAGCTAGCAAGGAGTGAAAAATGTTTAAATAGCCAGCACCCTCTGCTGTGTTGAGGGGCACTGCCACGGCAGGTTACAAAGTCATTGGCAGGGAGCCCTGTGCTTGCACCCAGACAAGAGTGGGGGCCTTGTCCTCTGCTGTCAGACCTCCAGGAAAGAGGCTGCCCTCCCTCGTAGAACTCCTTTTCATGATCATGGCCCTTGCTCTGTCTGCCTTTATACTTGACCCTTAGAAATGTGCTTTTAGAGCCCGATAAAGAAAGACAGCTGGGCACTACCCGGGCAGAATGGAACCTGGGACTGCCCCTCTTAGTATTCCAGCAGCCTGGTCTCCTTGGTGGTCACCCTTCAGACAGCTCCAGTCTCAGCAGATTAGTGGGATGCCCTGCCCTGCACTGGGAGACCCAGAACATGCTGAAGAGCAGTTCTCAGACTGTGTGGGCAAGGAAGCCAGAGGCTGTGGGAGTGTCTGATGAGTGAGCTGGCAGTAACTGAGTAATTGTCTGGCCCTTGAGCGGCCATGCAAGAGGCCAGTGTTGGTCTTGGGCCTTTCCAGACCCCAGCTTTACACTTCCAGGGGACGGGCCCTTCAGGTGTGAGTTAACCTGAGCTTTGACAACCCATCCTAGGGATTGCTCTTTCTGCAGATGGGGGTGTGGCCAGCTTCTCTTCCCCAGCCCTAGACCTCAGATAGGCTGTGCATCTCCCGGGCTAAAGACAGGTTTACCTCCTGCCTCTGTAGAGTCCAGCTTCTCTCCTTTACCAAGATTAACTTGAAGCTCCAGTGCAGCTGACACGGTTACAGAGTTATTTGAAGTGCTGCAACCTTTGGATTGGAGGGCGTGGTGGACTGTTGAAGGTTGGCTGGGTGGCATCCCAGGGCCCCACCTACGCATGGCTTCTCAATTCTGGAGGGCTTTTTACTTGTAGAAACAGAAGGCTCTGAAGAGGAGGATAAAGAGAATGAGAGAGAGACAGAAGAACATGGGAGCGATTCCAAGCTGGAAAACAAGGTGGGCTCTGTGCGCGTGCGTGCGTGCGTGCGTGAGCGCACACTTGGCCTCATGACAAAGGCTGGGGCCTGGCTGGGGCATGACTTCCCTGACTTCCTCTTTGTCTCCTCAGGAGAATGAAGAGGAGGAAATTGGAAACCTGGAGCTTGCCTGGGACATGCTAGACTTGGCAAAGATCATCTTTAAGAGGTAAGGAGCAGCCCTTGGCTCCCTCCTGTCAGGAGAGAGCTGCCGCTGCTGCCCCTGCTAACAACACTGCTCCTCTTGTTTTAGGCAGGAAACAAAGGAAGCCCAGCTGAACGCGGCTCAAGCTCACCTGAAACTGGGGGAAGTGAGTGTGGAATCAGGTAACTAAGCTGCTGCTTGGGGGCTTTGAAGAGGAGGGGCAGCCCTTGGGAACATCTCCCTCTGCTCACCCCAGCCCTGAGCAGCCAGGGCACTCCCCTCCAACCCTCAGAGGTGGGCCGGGCTGGGCTGGGGCTGGCTCAGGCTCAGTGCCAGGCCTGGTTAGCCAGGCAGGCTTGATGGCTGTCATCTTAAAACTTACCCATTTGTTCTACAGAAAATTACAGCCAGGCCATAGAGGAGTTCCAGGCCTGCCTTGCCCTCCAGCAGAATTACCTGGAGGCCCATGACCGGCTGCTGGCTGAGACCCATTACCAACTGGGCCTGGCCTATTCTTACAATAGCCAGTATGGCGAGGCCATGTCTCAGTTCACCAAGTCTGTGGATGTCATTGAGAAGAGGCTGGGTGAGTATGTGCACACACCCCCAGCAGACCCCTCTCCACTCTGGGTGTGGGGAAGGCGTTGGCTCACAGAGTGGGCGTGTCTGTCTCTGCAGCCATGCTGAATGAAAGGATAAAGGCAGCTGAGATGCCCTCTGCTGAGGATGAGAAGGAGGTAGAGGAGCTGAAGGAGCTGCTCCCCGAGATTAAGGAGAAGATCGAAGATGCCAAGGAGTCCCAGAGCAGTGGAAATGTTGCCGAACTGGCTCTGAAGGCCACCCTGGTAGGTTCATGGTGAGCAGAGCCTGGGCCTCCCCTTGGTCTACTCTGCCCCCAGGCCCAGTTTCTTGTGGGGCTCATGTTATAAGCTTAGCATGGAGCGCCCCCTTCCTAGTTGACTTCTCCATTCAGGACCTAGGCCTGCATGCAGACCTCCGGGCCTGGGGCCTTCAAAGCAGCATGGCCACTGTGATCATGAAATAATGGCAGGATTTGTGGGTCAGGGGCTCCAGGCCAGGCCCTCAGGAAGGGGGTGTTGGCCAGTGACCCGATTCCTAGGCCTTGTCTGAAAGCAGGGAGTGCTGCGGGTCCCATCCCCTCTGCTTCTCAGGCTGAGTGGTGAGCCGGTGAGAGCAGGGCCTTCCTTTTTTTCAGGTTCAGGCTGCATCTGGTTTCACATCAAGCAGTGGGAACTCCTCAACCTCAGGGGTAAGTCTCCAGGGGCTGGCTAGTGGTAACATTGGGCTAGCCCAGGCTTCACTCATGCTTAACTCAGTCCTTGGCTTGTGACAGATCGTGGCCAGAAGACCCACAGATGGCGCTGCTACAACGTCTTCCAACTGTGTAACTGACATTTCTCACTTGGTCAGAAAAAAGGTCAGTTCCTCCAGCCTTCCTGATTACCTGTACAGACGGTGTTCTTTTCCCTGGAAGAAACACAAGTGTTAGTGGGAGCCAGGAGAAGTCCTGCTCTTAGTCGGGATGCTGGGAGGGGACTTGCCTCTATAGAGGCTCAGTCTTTTAAAAGTGCAGCCTTGCTCGGTGCCTGTCCATCTTTCTGGTCTCCACCGAGGTCTCCAAGATGCTCCGTTGTCCTGAAATCTGTGCCTTGGGATCCTGGCATCGGAGTAGAAGGGATACTTTTGTTTTCTTAACTCAGAGTCGGTTTGGAGCCAGGGTACTGAAGCTTTCCCACTTCTGTTTTCAGAGGAAACCCGAAGAAGAGAGTCCCCAGAAGGAAGCTGAGGCCAAGAAGCCAAAACAAGAGCCAGCTGTCAATGGTGGGGGTGGGGATGGCGATGGGGGTGGGGATGCCACCACCACTCAGAATGAGGCTACAGAAAATATGGAGGCAGAGGTAAGTAGTGAACAGCAGAGGCAGAGTCTGGGGCACTGTTTGCTCCAGGGGGATGGAGGGGGTCACCACCGGTCACTCACTCTTGTCCATGTTTCATAGGCTGAGGCCGGAGCTGCCACTGTACAAAGCACCGCGTGAGCACTCCCTCCACCGAGGGAGGCGGGAGGACCCTCCTCTCGAAGGACGATGCTTTTGTATATAATGTATTTTTTCACTTTTGGGGACTCTTTTGTATAACTTCAATAAAGATTGTACGCAAAGGTTGGAGTGTGGATGGTTTCTCTTAATAGTGACTATGCCTTCTGGCACCACCCAAGGCAGAGCCTGTGTCCTGATAGAGATGGATTCTGGCTGCCTCCCACCCCAGTCCTCAGGTTCCCAGAGGGGGCTTTTCCTCCTCATTTCTCAGCCTCAGCTTTGGGGTACTGGAAAGACTTGATGATTTTCTGACTTGGGCCATGGCTTCCACCTGTCCCTGCCTGACCAGGCCTGCTGCTTGGCCTCTCAAAGGAGGAAATATGGGGGGAGGGGGTGTCACTGCCTGGGAATTTTGAAGAACCAGAGAGACCCAGGCCATTCCCTTCAGGCATCATCATGGCTCAGCAGGTGGCCAGAGTCAGGTGGGAGGGGTGTAGACCCAGTGACCCCCTTTGTAAGGAAGCAGTGTTGACCCTGTCCCCATGCTCCTGTATGTAAAGAGGCTTAAAGTAACCTTGCAGTCAGGTGGCATCATAGCACAGCACCAGGCCTAGAGTCTGGCTTCAGACACTTAGTAGGTGTGTGACCCTGGACAAGTCACTTAAACCCTGTTTACCTCAGTTTCCTCATCTGTAAAATGAGCTGGAGAAGGAAATGGCAAACCCCTCCAGAACCTGCTTAAGAAACCCCCAAATGGGGTCATGAAGAGTTGGACACAGCTGAACAAAAATGACTTTAGGGGAGTCTTCCATGGGTCTTTTGCATGGTGAGATGAGTTAAAACGTATGTTAGTGAGTTGGTTGAGGAACATTAAATGCTAAACTCTACCAAGCCCTGGGATTGAGATTAGTATGAAATGGTTTCTGTCCTCAGTATAATGCAACATAATAAATTGGGGCTGGGGGTAGGGTGACCAAATGGCTTCCTTCACCTGGAAGGTGGGCATGTTGGAAGGGCTGATCATCAGGTGATGCAGGGAGGGCTGGGCGGCTTCTCTTGGTTCGACATGCCCTTTCCCTGACCCCAGGCTGGGTACAGACCTTAGATGGTACCATGGGAGGTGTGCAGGTTCAGGCCCAAGGCCAGGAGTCCTGCTTCCTGCCCACAATGAATAAATCCCCTGAGGATGATGGCAAGTGGGTCTGACTACCATAGTCCAGGATAGCTGGGGGTGTGGGCCAGCAAGTGTGCCTGCTTGTCTAGGGCCTGAGGGATTATGGACTAGGCCTGCATTGTAGAGTTGGGGACAGCTACTGCAAGGTGTGCATGTGGGAAGAACCAGGAGACCCATTGCTCCAAAACATTTCATGAAGGTAAGTCCCAGCCTCCCCACGGGGTGCTAAGTTTAACTCAGAAGTAAGGTCCCTAGGGGGCAGGGTGGGTGGGGTCACCGTATCAGCCCAGTGCACAGTGCCTGACTCTTAGGAGCTTCTAAGGTGCCTAAAGGCTTGGCCATGACCAGTAACTGGTGAGGAGCAAGCCAGGTTCCTGAGGGCCCCCACACACCCCGGGCTGTCCAAGAGACAGATCCTAAGACACCAGCATCACAGCCCAAGTGCCTGTTGGGGGAGCCAGCCCCTGCCACGTGACAGGGCCACCCCTGGCATATGATGAAGGGCACTCAGAAGGAGGAAGGGGGAGGGCATTTGAAGTGGGCACTGAGTCAGGTGTGTGGGAGAAGCAGTGTGCAGACAATAATGGGTCAGGACAGAGGGTGGGTGGGAACAGGGGCCCTGAAATGACAGATTCAGGCAGTGTAACCTGGTTAAGTCAGTCAACCTCAGCCTCAGTTTCCCCATCTATGAAATGGGGACAAAAACAACTACAGGGTTGTTGGGAGGTTCAGATGAAGTAAAACGATGGGAAGCTTTCTAATAAATTCTGGGTAGGTGTTTTGGTAGGAGGAAACTTCTGTGCCTGAATGTAATGGAAGACCATTGTCCAGGGGCCCCTGGGGAACTGGGGGGGGGGGAAGCAGCAGGGCTTGTTCTTAGAGGCCTTACCAACTCATTGAGCCCAAGTTCAGGCCACACACATTCAGGGTAATCTGCATTCAGTGAATGAGAATGAATTGGAACAAGCAATGGGTTCCTGTTTTGCAGATTTGGAAACATACAGACAGGCAAATAAGTGACCTGCCCAAGCTCACTAAGTCTGGAATGGGGGTGGGGTGGGGGGAGAAAGACAAAAATGTTTCCTTAGTGAATGAATGGGGTTTGGGAGGACTTGGGGTGGGGAAGGAGCAAAGGGCTTGGGCTCAGGAGGCTTTGGCCACATCCTCCCTCTCTCCCAGGTGCTCCTTGTGACAGGCTTTGTAGGTCCATAGGACAGTCTGATTTAATCCATGAGAATCAACTTGCGTCTTTCAAGGTCTGCAAAGCATTTTATAAAGTGTCTCAAGCTGAGCCTTTCCAAAGGCAGCCCCATGGGGGGAGGAGCTACAGGAATTAGCCCCATTTTGGAGAAGAGGATGTTGAAGGTCTGTTAGGACAAGTTACAGGTCACAACAGCTAGTGGAGCAGGATGCGACAGATGTTTGTAAGCTGCATGTGTGCTAGACCTTCCTGGCCCGCCCCAGGCTCCCAGTGTCACCACTGATTGCTAGGATTCTGATATGAAGAAGGCAGGAGGAATCTGGGCTCATTCAAAGTAGATGCAACTTCCCAAAGACATCTAACCACTCTCCTCCTCCTGGTCATTTCTGGACTCACTCATTTGCAGTGTCTGTCTCAGATATAAATTGATGTCCATCCTACCTGCATGCATAGTCTAGAGACAATAAGCATTCATCATCCACTTGGTTTTTCCCACATGGATGGTCAGGCCAAAGTTTTTTGTGCCCAGGACCGGCATGGACAGGATGTATCTGCATTTCTGAAGAAGCCTTCTCTGGATAGAGACCACCGACTGGAGGATTTGGAGTCACATGTCTACTCAGTGATGAATGGACCTTCCTTATAAAGGGCAGTTGCTGGTGGTAGGACCTGGCTCTGTTCTGGGCTTCCCAGATACCAGGGCTGAGTGCCAATGTTCTGAATCAGATCTAAGCATGTTTCCATCCACTCTTGGGCTTCCCTAAATGATTTCTCTCAGCTGGGTGTGTTGGTGCCTGGCTTCTGTTCTCCCAACCCCACCTCAAGGGTGCAGACCTTGAGCCCGAGGATTCCTCAGGCAGAGAAACCCACAGCATATGGCCCTGAGTTGCCCCTTCATTGGGGATGGTTTTGAGACTGCCCTGGACAGGGCTCCCTCCCCACCTAAACTCACTGGGCTGACCAAACACACACTCCAACACTTCCACCCCCACATACATACACACTCAGCAATGCAAAGGACCTTTCCTGGGAGTGAGGTGAGGCAGGCGACCTCTCTGGGTTCAGGCAACCATAGAATTGGAGGGTTGCAGGGCTGGAAGGGCCCTGGGGAATGAGGCCACCTCATTTTAAAGATGAGGACCCTAGGCTGGTAGAGGAGTTGGGAGGGGCCTCCAGCTGCTATATCAGCGGTCTTTGTGTGGGCTACTCTGAAGCAGGAGGAGGGTCATTGAAGCCATCTGATAGGGAGAGGGAGGGGAGCAGGCTGGGGGGTCCCAGGAAGTGGGAGGACAGGTTGCTGTCTTCCAAGGAGGCTGAGTTGTGTACCTATGGGAGTGCAGACAGGGTCAGGGTCTTGAAACAATGGCTGTCTGACCTAGCCTGTCTCAAGGGGAACCCAATCTCAACTGCTCAGCTCCTGCATGCCAGTCATGGACCTCGGCCATCCCGATTCCTGGCGCCCCCACTCAGCCAGGCCCCCAGGGACCTGGTTCCCAGAGCCCTTGCCCCAGGCTGGTAGGCAGACCCATGTCTGGTCCCCAGGATTCTTGCTCACCGTGGGCAGGTAGCGATATTCCCGGCTTTGAGTTGGGTCTATCTTGGCCAACGCCTGGATCTCAGCATCTCTTGCATTTACTAGTCTCAGGTAGAGCTCAGTTTGGCCAGCCTGGGAAAGAGGGCCATGTTGAGCTGGGAGCTTCAGGGCCCAGGCTTCCTGCCCCTCCTACCACTAGGAGCCTCCACACACCTGAGGGATGGCATTGAGTTGCCTGGGGTGAAGGCCCGGTGCCCGGGGCAGGGCTCTCAGAGGCAGCCTCCAGCGTCCACTCAGCACTCTCTGCTCCAGGTCAAACAGCTGTACATTGGTCCAAGCCTGGGGCCTTGGCTCCTGGCCTCTGTCCCAAAGGCCCCAGGCCTGAAGCTCTGTGACCAGGGTCACAGCCTGGGAGGGATGCAACCTGTTGGGGTGGGGGCAGCCAGGGGTTGGGGAAGGAAGAACTCATCATGGTCAGTCCCCAAAACAAGGACTGTGGCTAGTCATCCCATCTAAGGAAAATATGATGCTAGAATGGGCCATGGACCCTTAGGACTCTCACTCAAATGGTCTAGAACATTAGGGTTGGTGGGACCTTGAGATGTCAGAGGACAACACTGAGGGTCAGAGAGGGACACTGAGTTGCCCAGGGTCACCCAAGCAGGCTTGGAGGGACTGTCACTGACCTGGGCACAGGCTGCCTGGCTGCCAGGATGGCACAGTTGCCCAGGGGTACTCCTGGGGTGGGGGGCAGCGGCAGACAGGGACTGGGGGGTAAGGCAGTGCTGTGGCCGGTCTCCTGCCCATCCCGTGCCAGCCCTGTCACCAGCTGCACCTGTGACCACTCGGGCTCCAGTCCCAGCAGGAAGTCGTAGAATATGGCAAACCCAGCCCTGGGCAGGACAGAGGAGGACAGTCAGGGCAGGGGTCCTCCCCTCCCTGTGCCCCTCCCCTCCCACCTAGGCCTTACCCTGGGTCATAAGGAGCTGGGCCCAGCACATCAGGCGGGGGCAGGAGATGATGGCTCTGGGCTGGGGCTCTTGTGGTCTCCTGCAGCAGAGACAAACACACCCTCTCCAGGAAGCCTTCCAGGCTGCCCCAGCCTGGGAAGGGCCAGAAAGAGCCCTGCTCCACAGCAGAGGGAGATGGAACACAGAATCCAGGAGGGTCCCCCTCAGGTCAACTTGCCCCAAATCCTCATTTTACAGTTGAGGAAACTGAGGCAAATCAGGGCAGGAACCTGCTAGTGGGGAGCAGAGCCCTTAGCTCCCAGCTTTGGGCCTCATTCTTTCTGGGGTTCTCATCTCTCCCACCACAGAATCCTTACCATCATGCCTGAGAAAGGGCTGTCTCTGGGGGGTCCTGGGGGTGGGGGTGGCAAAGGGGGAGCCACAGGGGGTGGCAGGCGGGCAGAGCCTCCTCTTCCTCTCCGGAGCAGGCCAATCCCCTCCTTAGGCTGGGGCTCCTGTGGGCCTGAGGGCAGAAACGAGGGCTCTGAAGGCCCTGAAGAGGCTCTGACATCCTCTGCTGGAGCCAGGGGGGTTAAAGGCCACAGAAAGGGCCCCACAGGCTGAGTTCAGAGAAAGAGAGCTGGGGAGGTGGAGGAAGAGGAGGAAGAGAGGGAGGAGGAAGGGGTGGAAGAGGAGAAGGCAGAGGGGAAGGAAGGGGAGGAAGAAGAGGAGGAAGAGGGGGAGGAGGAGGAAGAGGAGGAAGGAAAGGAAGAGGAGGAAGAGGGGGAGGAAGGGGAGGAGGAGGAGGAAGAAGGGAAGGGGAGGAAGAGGAGGAGGAGGAGGAAGAGTCCCAGGTCTGGGAGCGCTCTGGGCTGCCAGGAGACACCATACGCCCACAGGGAGCTGCCAGCTGACCAGTGGGGCCAGGGTTCCAAGCTGGGTGCCCATCTCCCCAGGCCCTGCTTCTCCTCTGCTTGAAGAGCATGGGCCACCATGGCCTTCACCTCTGTTCATCTGCCTCGCCACTCCCAGGCATCCCAGGCCACCAGGTCCCCTCCTTGTGTCTCCAAGCTCTGGAAAAGGTTCTTCTCCCCAATCCAAACATAGATTTGAGGTCTTGGAGAGCATCCAGTGCAATCCCCCATTGTACAGATGAGGAAACTGAGGCCCAGAGTTGTCTCCCCTGATCTCCACCTTGAGTCAATGACAATGGGTCCTTTCCTGGTGTCCTTGGGTCCTGGCTGGGCTCCCCTCTATTTCTGACCCCCACCCCCACCCCTACACCCAGAGACTCTCAGTTCCTCGAGGGCCTGGACTTTGCACCCTCTGGGCTGAGCACAGGGTAGGGAATCCTTCCACTGAGGTGACTTGTCAGGGTTACATGGGGAACACACAGCAGAGACAGAATCTAAACCTTGGTCCTGGTCCTCCTCTTCTAGGCCTCTTTTAGAAGGCTTTGACAGACTGTTTTGGCTTTAGCTTTGGGGAGCTTGAGGTCTGCTTGGGGGGACTGGGTAGGTCCCCAAAGCCACTGAGGGCTTGGGATGGTGACCCCTTAGCTCAGAGCCCCCTGGGCCACATGGTGCTTGGCTGGACCCTGCCACCATCCTCGGTCAACATAGAGGGGGAAAGTGCTCATGTCTAGGCTCTGACTTAGGACTGCCTTTGTAAGGAAGGGACCAAGCCTAGGGAGGTGGTGGGAAGGCAGGGATGGGGAGGGTAAATACAACAACATTTATCCTGTTTCTGACACTGGTTAGCTGGGTGACTGGACAAATCCCTGAACCACTCTGAGCCTCAGTTTCATCCTCTGTAAAATGGGGGTGAAAATGCTGGTAGGGATAGAGACTGAACCTGTGACTTCACTGAAACAAGGAACTCCCAGGAGAGGAAATTCCTTCTTCAATGCAGGTTAGCAACTTCTCTGCAATTCTGAGCCTTAGAGGGTTGTCTAGAGCACTAGGAGGAAGGAGGGAGGGAGGGAGAGGGAAGGAGGGAAGGAAGGAAGGGAGGGAGGGAGGGAGGGAGGGAGGAAGGAAGGAAGGAAGGAGGGAGGGAAGGAAGGAAGGAAGGAATGAGGGAAAGGAGGAAGGAGGGAAGGAGATAAGGGAGGAAGGGAGGGAGGAAGGAAGGAAGGAAGGAAGGGAGGGAGGAAGGAAGGAGGGAAGGAAGGAAGGGAGGGAGAGAGGGAGGAGGGAAGGAAGGGAGGGAGGAAACAAATATTTATTAAGCACCTACTGTGTGCCCAGCACTGGGCTAGGTGCTTTTATAAATATCTCATTTGATCCTCACAACAACCTTGAGCAGTGAGCACTATTATTATTCCCATTTTACAGTTGAGAAAACTGAGGCAGACAGATGTTAAGTGACTTGCCTAGGGTCACACAGCTCTGTCTGAGGGTAGATCGGAACTCAGGAAAATAAGAATAATAATAACAGCTAATATTCATTAAGCACCTACTATGTGCTAAGCACTACACCAAGCACTTTATAATCTTTATCTCATTTGATCCTTACAACAATCCTGGGAGGTAGGTATTTTCATTTGGCTGGATTTGAACTCAGGCTCCCCTGATCTGCAGACAGTGTGCCACCAGCTGAAGTGACTTGCCCAGAGTCACACACACACTGGGTTCATATTCCTGACTCCGTGGGGCTTGGGGACACATCTCTAGGCCTGGATTCGGGAAGACCCTAGCCCAAATCCCAGCTCCGTCACTTTCTGGTTGTATCAGTCCTTGGGTCCACAAGCACCTACTATGTGTGGTCACTGTGCTAAGTGCTACATTTACAAAGAAAGGCACAGAAATGGTCCCTGGCCTCCAGGAGCTCCCAGTCTCTGTAAGTAACTAGGTGTATATACAGTGTAAATACAGTGGTAAAGGATGTGGAAGGGCGGCCAGTGCTGGAGAGGGAGACCAGGGAGATCACCAGGAGGAAGCCACTGGGCAGTCTCTGAACTTCAGTTTGCTTGTCAGTAAAATGGGCTCAGCCCTAGATTATAGGACGTCTCCTGTGATGGGGAGCTGGCTCTGCTTTAGGGCCCCCCCCCGGGGCTGCTTCTCTCCTCCCCTTCCTGCCCTGGCTGGCTGGGCATTGGTTGGCCTGAGTCCCTTAGCAGGGACGCCTGGCCGGGGCAGGGTAAACCCTGTCAGGGACCTCAGGGTCTGGGGGCCAGGGTACTCACCCTGCTGGGCTCTCTGGGGTCCTCTCTTCATCTGCAGGGCCAGGATCTCAGTCTCCAAGTGCCCATTAATAGCTTCTAGGGCCTGCAGCTGGGTATCTAGTGTCTGGGGCCCAGCAGGGGCCTTGCCTTCTGTGGACCAGTGAACTCTGATTCCTTCTGGCAGCCCCAAACCTGGTTGACTGGGGGCAAATTTCTGTAGGCCTCCCTGCCTGCTTGGACTAGAGCTCCGGTGTGCATCTCCCCAGCTCCAGCATTTTCCATGACTCCCAAGGACCCATAGGATGGAAGACAATCCCCAAATCTCAGGAATTCTGACAAAGAGCCATGCAGCCCCCCGCCCACACTGAAGGTACCCAGTGAGGGGAACCTCCCCAGGTCCCAAGGAAGCCCTCTCCATTCTCCCACTCCCCTCTCATACATGAGGGCCTCCCAGGACACCCTTCCCAACTCCCCTTGGGGCCAGTTCCCAGGCAGCCTCAGTGGTCCTCAGGCCCACTTACGCTTCTTCTGAGCCCTCCCTTCCAGCAGCGCAGCCTCCAGGTGCAGCTCCCATAGCTTGGCCAGGACTTGAGGGTCTCTGCCCCCGGCCTGGAGGTAGGACATCTGCAGGGCCCTGGGTAAGAGCAGGAAGAGGAGGCTGCTGAAGGCCTCTCGGGCCTTGCCCAGTTTCCCCATTGAGGGAAGATAAGAGATATCATCTTGGGAAGAGGGAAGGTTTGGTTTGGGATCAAAGGGCCTGTGTTCGAATCTTGGCTCTGTGATCTTGGCCAAGAGTAGCACTGGGGAAAGAACACTAGCTGTGGGAGTCAGTGGACCTGGGCTCAAATCCTATTTCTAACTAGATAGTTGGATGACCTCGGGCAAGTCCATTCTCCTCCCTGGGACTCAGTTTCCTCATATGTCAAATGGGGTTGCACTAGCTCTCCCTGCCTCTGTGATTCTCGGCGCTTCCCCTCCCTGGGCCTTAGCTCCTTCACTGATACTATGAGGAGGAAGTCAGGCTCCATCCATGATCTTTGTTGGGGGAGTGCAGGGGCCTGGGTTCCCAGGAGAAGATTCTCAGTCTTGGCCTCAGAGGCCATGGGGTCCAGTGCTTTCTGTTTACAGGGCAGGAGACAAAAGCCCCAGGAGGGGAAAAAGGCCTTTCTGTCCCCAGGGAGCAGAGCCAGGATTCAAACCCAGGTGCTTTGATTCCAAAGCCAGAGAGAGCTTTTAAAACCTGGTCAGTGGGGACCCAGCCTGGCCTCCACCCTCCCAGCTCTGCCTTGGCTCTCCTGCCTTCCTGCTGTGTGTCCTCGGGTGGCTGCCTTGCCCTCCTTGGGTTTAATTTGCCTCCTGGTGGCCCCAGGAGCCCACAACACAAGCAGCAAGCCCAGCCTCCTCTCTCTCAGGCCTCTGATCTCACCGGATCTCTGAAGTCAAGACCCCTTGGCTGGCTGGTAGGGCCAAGAGGCTGAGGACAGGCCCTTCCTCCACCTTCTTCATTGCTGGGAGATCCGGCTGAGACCTGGCAAGTAAGGAAGGGAGTGATGGGTTACAGGGGTCGGGGAGGTCCCAACCCTCTCCCCACCCCAGCTGTGAGCACCCTCTTGCCTGCGGTTTTGGGTCTTGACCCCTGGTGAGGGGGAGAGGGGCTCACCGTGCTTGCAGTTTCTCTACACGCTCTCCTAGTGTGTCCAGAGCCAGTTGCATCCTCTTCTCCTGGGCCTGGATCACCAGCATCACCTGCTCCAGGACGCTGGTGCCAGCACCATCCCCAGCCAGACCCCCAAGCTGCTGCCTGATCTCTGCATGAGGGGAGGAGGGTATGGCTGGCAGCTAGCCCTCCCAGCTCCAGCCCAGACCGACTCTCCCAGTCACTAACGAGATGGGACTTGGCTTCTTCCTGGTGCTCAGAGGACACTCAAGTCCTGGCCAGAGGGGTCATCTGTCCCCCTTCATCCCCTTCCATGTCCCAGTCCTAGCCATACCCTCCCGCTGCTTCTCCAAACTCCGAGTTCGGGCTCCAATCTCTGCCAGACGACGAGCGTAAGCTGCTTCTAGGTGAGTCCGGGAGCCTGCAGTGCCCTGAAGAGGAGACAACGGTGTCCAGGCAGGGCAGCATTTCCCTTTCCTTCCTGGGGCTGGGGATCTTCTCTGGGAACTTGGGGTTCCAGTAGGGCATCATGGCCCCAGCCCCCTAGGGAGCCTTGCCCAAGAGCCACATCCACAGAAGGCCATCTCCAACTATAGCTATGTGACCCTAAGTATGCATGTTACCTCCCTGGCCTGTTTCTCCATCTTTAAAGTGAGTGGTTGATCTCAAAGGGCCTTCCTGCTCTGATTCTCACCTTCTGGGGGGCCATCTCTTGCAGAGACACCCGAAGCCTTTGAACCTGGGGAGGGGGAAGGGGAGCCTGTTGGCTTTGTCTTGGGGCTCCCAAGAGTAGGTCTGTGGGAGTTGAGGAGGAGAGAGACAGAGACGGGGACAGAGTTGAGATGAAGCTCCAGGCAGAAAGGGGCAGAGAGCCAGAGGGAGACAGAAACAGGAGAGATGGAGGTAAAGGGAAATCAGTTGAGAAGGGCAGAGACCCACATGACCTCTGGGAGCCCCTAAGGGCCCTCCTGGGTCTGGGGGTTTGGGGAAGGGGCACCTCATCTGTCAGCCTCTTCAGGGTGGCTCCGCTGGCTTCCCTCTGGCCTGGGGTTTTTCTGTGGGTCTCCAGTTGCTCCTCGGTCTGGTGTGACTGGCCCTGGCAACAAGATCCAGGCCGAGGGGTCACAAGACCCCGCCTGGATCCCATCCCTGGGAGAGGTGGGGATCCTGGGAAGGCAGGTGGAGCTGGATACCACTCCCCATATTTCTAGGTCAATCAGGGGATGTGGGGATGGGAGGGCCCAAGCGGCTGGCTGGGCTGCCACTCACTTCTCTGTCAAGTGGGAGGGAGGCTGAGGGCTGGGCCCGGCTCTTCCTTCTGCTCCTGGGTGCCCCCTGAGTGAGGTGGCCAATGCAAAAGCGATAGGCATGACTGTCCCGGAGAGTCTTTGAAGGAAAAACCATGTCACAGGCTGAGCAAGCAAACAATCCTGGGGTTCCCTGTTCCCCTGGCTCTTCTGGCCCTGATGCCATCTCTGTGCCAGTTGCCCAGAGACAGAGACAAGGAGAGACACACAGAGGCAGGGAGATAAAGACAGAGAGACAGCAGCCAAGATCTGCAGACCCAGAGAACCTGAGCACTGGAAGGCTGACACGAAGGACTAGCCAGACAGGAGGAAAGTAGAGAGACAAAGAAGCAAACAGAAATGGACTGAGGCTAGGCCTGACTGGCCACCCCTGGGTGGAGCCTGGTCACTAGGCTGAGCCCAGGGCTGGTGCCTGGGCCAGGCTGGGTCTCCAAGGCCTCCTGTTTGTGTTTGGGGACAAAACTCTGGTGCCTGGCAACCCCAGCAGAGGGAAGGGCACTGGGGCTGAGGCTGGGCCCAAGTGTCCCTGGCCTTCCAGATGCCATCTTGCTGGAGTGGGCCTTCTCTGGCACCACTCTCTCCTGGCTTTCCTTCTCTCTCTGACCATTCCCTCTGCTTCCCCTTCATGCTCTCTCCAAATCCTCCACCTTTGCAGACCCCCAGGCTCTCTGCTTCCCCTTGAGGAGTCTCATGACCTCTGTCCCCTCTCAATTCTGTGCCCAGTTCCCATGCTGAGCTCTAGACTTGGTCATCCTTGAAATCACCATCCTCTTCTAAACAACTCATTCTTCCAACTTTTGTTTCTCCCCATGGCATTCCTACCTTCTCAAACAGGGGATCATAGACCTGAGTTGGAAGACCCTCTCTATGACCCTGAGCTTCATCTTCATTTATAAAAGGAGGAGCCTTGGACTGGATGGCCTGTGACAGACGGAGATCCTGGGCAATCCCTTAACTGTTCAGTGCCCGCCCATCATAACCACCTCCCATCTGAATTCAGGCCTTCCAGCTTGTACAGCTTGTCTCCTGCGGGATCCCCAGCCTCATCTGGGAGGAATTGGCCCTTCATTCAGAGATCAATGTACTCCCACCTGGGACCACCCTACACATTCCAATGATTCTGCATCTATGTAGGTAAAATCCAAACCCATTTCCTATCCCCCACTGGATTCTTTATTCCCATCCCCTTTAACTG
Organism: Petaurus breviceps papuanus; assembly: GCF_028583685.1. NCBI lineage: Eukaryota > Metazoa > Chordata > Mammalia > Diprotodontia > Petauridae > Petaurus > Petaurus breviceps. The sequence continues at coordinate 29,720,049 of NW_027185850.1, read as the reverse complement.
TCCCAACCAAATGCTAATGCTGCTGCTGTGCCCTCTGGAATGCTTGTTTCATGGGCAACAAACTTGCTTTTATCTTAACTCTTTTCCTCTCTCATGTCTTCCATCTTTTAGCCATCAGTGAGATCTGGCTCCCTCCCTCCTGCTGATAGAGCCTCCCTAGCCGTCCTTTTCAGTCTTGGCTGCATTTTCACTCATTCCCCTTGGTTCACTGTTTGAGGCAGGGTGTGTGTGTGTGCAGGGTGTGTGCACATGCTTGTGTGGTATGTGTGTGTGTGCAGGGGGAAGAGGGAGTGAAAATACTTTTTGCTCCCCTTTGTCACTTCCAGGTTCTGCCTTTGCCATCATTACTCAGTAATTTCTCCTCCTCAAAGTCCCACCTAATAAAAATCCTTGTGGTTACTGTCCTTCCTTTCTCAGAGGCCAGTGCCTGACTCACCATTTTTTTCTCCTCTACAATTAGGGTTCTTCAACGTATGTACTGACTCTCCTTCAAACCACTCAGGCTCCCAACACACTCACTCCCCAAGACCTACCTCCTCCAGCCCACCTCAGCCTCGCACAAATGTATCCCTTCCATGTTCAGTAACTCCAAAATTCCCTCATCTGACCTTAATCTATTAACTTTCTACTTCTCCCTCTGCCTTCTCATACCAAATCCTACTTTGTCCACATCTCTCAAATACATCTGCTTTTCTCCTCTGACCTTGCCACCACCTTGGGGCAGGCTCTTATCACTTCATGCTCAGATTAGTACAATAGGCAGAATCTTCGTCATCCTTGTCTCACACAAAGAGATGGGCCTATTCTTTTTATATATATTTTTGCTTTTTTGGAGGGGGGAAGGTAGGGCAATTGGGGTTAAGTGACTTGCCCAAGGTCACACAGCTAGTAAGTGTTAAGTGTCTGAGGCAGGATTTGAACTCAAGTCCTCCTGACTCCAGGGCCAGTGCTCTATTCGCTGCACCACCTAGCCACCCCTAGGTGGCCCTATTCTTTTTTTAATTAAAATCTTTTATTTATTTTTAGTTTTCAACATTCACTTCCACAAGATTTTGAATTACAATTTTTCTCCCCATCTTTTCCCTGCCCCCACCCCAAGGTATCGAGCCTATGAATACCCCTTCCCCTAATCTGCTCTCCTTATATCCTCCCTCATCCTCCCTTTCTATTTTTCCAAATGCTTTATTAAGTTCTGGCTTACTTCATTCATTTCTGCCAGATTTTGAGTTACAAATTTTCTTCCCGTTTTTTCCCTATCCACCTTCCCAAAATAGCAGTCCCCCAGGATATCCTCTCCTCTTATTTCCCAATTACATGTAAAATAGTATTAATAATAGAATATACATATATTTTTAAACATTTGGTTTTAAAACTTTGAATTCCAGATTCATTCCCTTCCTCCCTTGTCACCCACCCTTACTGGGAAGATAAGCAATTCAATATAGGTTGTACATGTGTAGCTAATGCAAAACATTATCATAGTAGATATATTATAGAAGACTGATTATATTTCCCTCCCTCCTATCCCATCTCCCACTTGATCTATTCCTTATTTTGGTCCTGTCCCTTTTCAAAAGTGTGTGCTTCCAACTTCCCTCCCTCCCCAGCCTGCCCTCCCTTCCATCATCCCTCCTCTCATCCCCTTCCCCCCTACTCTCTTATAGGGTGAAATACCCTATTTAGTTTGTATGTCATTCCTTCCCTGAGCCAAATTCAATGAGAGTATAAGGTTGACCCATTCCCTTATGCCTTCCTGTTCTTCCCCTCCATTGTACCCATTTTCCTTTGCTTCTTCTATATGATAGTTTGCCCCATTCTGTCTCTCCCCATCCCTCCTCTCATTATATTCCTCTCTCACCTCTTAATTTCACCTTTTAAGTATCATCCCTTCCAATTAAATTGGTCCTGTGCCCTCTATCTATGTATACCTGTAAACATATATATATATATATATATATATACACATTCACATATGTAATCATATGCCTATATACCCTCCAATAAAGACCATTTATATATATATTTCTATTTCTATTCCCTTCAACTATTTTCATACTGAGAAAAGTTTCATCAGTTACAATTATTGTTTTTCCATATAGGAATGTTAATAGTACAACTTTGGCAAGTTCCTTATGATTTCTTTTCCCTGTTTACCTTCTCATGCTTCTCTTGCTTCTTTTATCTGAATGTCAAATTTTCTATTTAGCTCTGGTTTTTTTCTTCAGGAATACTTGAAAGTCTTCTATTCCACTGAATGACCATATTTTCCCCTGAAAGATTATACTCAGTTTTGCTGGGTAGGTGATTCTTGGTTTTAATCCCAGCTCCTTTGACCTCTGGAATATCATATTCCAGGCCCTTCGATCCCTCAGTGTAGAAGCTGCCAGATCCTGTGTTAGCCTGATTGTGTTTCCACAATATTCAAACTTCTTTCCTGGCTGCTTGTAATATTCTCTCCTTGATCTGGGAATTCTGGAACCTGGCTATAATATTCCTAGGAGTTTTCTTTTTGGGATCTTTTTCAGGAGATTATTGGTGGATTCTTTCAACCTCTATTTTGCCCTCTGGTTCTAAAACATCAGGGCAGTTTTCCTTGAGAATTTCTTGGAGGATGATTTCTAGGTTCTTTCTTTGATCGTGGCTTTTAGGTAGACCAATAATTTTTAAATTATCTCTCCTGGATCTATTTTCCAGGTCAGTGGTTTTTCTTTCTTTCTTTCTTTCTTTCTTTTTTTTTTTTTTAAAGCAATCAGGGTTAAGTAACTTGCTCAAGGTTACATGGCCAGTTATTTTTTCTGGGTGTGGTGCTAAGTATCTGAGCCCGGATTTGATCCAGCTCATCCTGACACTGGAGCCAGTACTCTTACTTGCTGAGCCACCTGGCCGCCCCTAAGCAACTGGGGTTAAGTAACTTGCTCAAGGTTACACGGCCAGGTGTTTCTGGGTGGGTGCTAAGTATCTGAGCCCAGATTCGATCCCCAGGTCATCCTGACACTGGAGCCAGTGCTCTTACTCGCTGTGCTACCTGGCCACCCCAGTAGTTTTTCTCATGAGATATTTCACATTGCCTTCTATTCTTTCATTTGTTTGGATCTGTTTAACAGCATCTTGATTTCTCATCAAGTCACTAGCTTCCCTTCGCTCCATTCTAAATCTGAGGGAATGATTCTCCTCATTGAGCTTTTGAGATTCTTTTTCCATCTGGCAAATTCGGGTTTTTAAGGCATTCCTCTCTTCATTGCCTTTTTGAGCTTCTTTTGCCATTTGAGTTGGTCTATTTTTTAAGGTGTTATTTTCCTGTTGACTCTCAGGTTGTTGACCCTCATTTCATAATTTTCTTGCATTGTTCTCATTTCTCTTCCCAATTTTTCCTCCACTTCTCTTATCTGCTTCTTAAGGTCTTCTATGGCCTGTAACCAGCTTATACTTTCCTTTGAAGCTTTTGGTGCAGGAGTTCTGACTTTACTGTCTTCCTCCTGTTCCATGCTTTGATCCTTTTTGTCCCCAAAATAGGTGTCTAATGTTGGATTCTTCTGTTTGCTTTGCTTCCTTTGCCTGGTCATACTGCCATTCAATTACTTGACTTTTGGGCTTTTTGCAACAGTAGGACTCTGTCACCAGACAGGGGAGCTTCCGTCTCAAACGCTGGGGTTTTCTCAGCTGCCAGAGGTATTAGTTGGGTGCCCTCTCTGAAGCCTCCACATGATCTGGCAAGGTGGTCACACTCCCCAGGATCTCCATCCTAGACCGCAATCCAGATCCAAGAAGGTTAAAGCAAGAGCTATTACCCCTCAGACTGCTTGCTTGGTCCCCCTACACTCTGCAGGCCAGGAGCTGAAGCTGCCATGTGGCTGTGGCTGTGCCACAGCTCTCAGTGGCTTCTCGCCCTGGGGGCAAAAGCCGACGCTTTCTCCACTACTGGTCCCAAAGTCCACACTGCACTGACCTCTCACTTTGTCCTTAGCATCTATATGTTGATAAATCTGGAAACAGCCATGGCTGCTGGTGATCTGGAGTCCCTCCAGCCAGACCTCAGCGTGGAGCTGGGCTCAGGTCCCAGAGCGTTGCGCTGGCTGATTCCTGCCAGCCTGTCGGGCTGTCTTCAGTGGGAGGTTAGCTTCTCTGTGTCATTTTGTGGGTTCTGTAGCTCCAAAGTTTGTTCAGAGTCCCCTTTTACATGAATTGGGGAAGGTGGAAGCTGATGCCGCACGAAGTTCCTGTTTCTACTCCACCATCTTGTCAGGGAATCAGGTGGCCCTATTTTTTACCAAGGAAAACTCTGCACAAGAGATCCCATTCCATACCATCTCCTTCAATACAGAGCCCCCTCTGTCATCCCCTACTCACAGTTGAGTCAAATCAAGAAGTGTTTATTAAAATGCCTACTGTGTGCAAGGCACTGTGCTGTTGACAGGATACAAAGAAAGGCAGAGCACATTCTTGCTTTCAAGGAGTTCACGGCCTAACAGGAGAGACAACATGTAAACCCTGCAGCCAATCCTGCCATAACATGACATATTCTCACTGAGGCACGCCCCAACTTAAGGTAAAAATCCCAAAGCTTATGGGGGAAATGGGTTCAGTGGCACAAAACACAAACTGCATCAGCTATGTAGAAACAAAAAGATAAGAACCTAATAAAAATGGTGACGTAATTTTATACATTTTAAGTAGTTAAGAAATACATAAATACTGCAATAAATAATGGTGGTATCTGTGGCCCCAGGCTGTTGCTTGGCCCATGGCCCAGGTTCCCATGGGACCAGGATAGCAGAGCTGAGTCACTCAGGATGAAGGCATTCTCAGTGGGCTGGAAGTGGGGCCAGGAGCGTCATATGTAGGGGGAGATTATCAGTTGGCCTGGCTCCCCTTGGTCCACACCTCCTGTTGCACCAGAAAGATATGTACTAAGGCACCTTGCCTTATAAAACACCTCAAATTTGCTTGGGTGTTGGAAGGTCTGAAGCTTGTTAAGTTATTGTGAAGGAACAGATATCTCTTTTTCTGTCATCTTTTTTTTTCTTTTTGGAGGGGGAAGGGCACGGCAATTGGGGTTAAGTGACTTGCCCAAGGTCACATGGCTAGTAAATGTTAAGCATCTGAGGCTGGATTTGAACTCAGGACCTCCTGACTCCAGGCCGCTGCACCACCTAGCTGCCCCTATTTTCTTTGTTTCTTGCAAATAAAATTGTACACTAACAACACAGAATTTGTATTATGGCCAAATTGTTCCTAATATATTAGTTTTGTTGGAACAAATTCACATCTCCCCAAAAAGCATAGTAGAACTACGTACAAACAAGATATGTATAGGATAAACACCATATGTATCACATATATACATGTCATATATGTATATGTATACATTATGTACATATTATATGGTATTATTTTATAGATTATGCAGGATAAATGGAGATGATCGCCAGTAAGGAAAGGCTTCTGGTAGATGGTGGGATTTTAGCTGAGACCTGAAGGAAGCTAGGGAAGTCTGGAAGCAGAGAGGAAGGGGTAAGAGCATTCCAGGTGTGGGAGATGGCCAGGGAAAATGCTCAGAGCTAGTACATGGAGGATCTCTGAGAATAGGCAGGGGGCCTGAGTCACTGGATTCCCAGAGTATGAGGAGGACGTAAGGTATAACAACATTGGAAAGGTAGGCAAAAGCCATTTTTTTCTTGCTCCTCTAATTTGCTTATGAAGTGAACTTTTACATTTAGGCCATGAATTCATTTGGAGTATGTCTTGGTGTATGATGTAAAGCGTTGTTCTAAAAAGCATTTCTGCCAGACTTCTACCCAGTTTCCCAGCAGTTTTTAATGTAGTTGAGTTCCTCCTTCCCATTCCCTCTTACTGATGTCTTTGGGTTTATCAAACACTATGCTATTTTTTTTTTTTTTTTGGCTTCTCTACCTTATCTGCTTCCTTTTAAACTGGTATCTTTTTTTTTTTTGCCTTTTGGAGGGCAATTGCTGTTAAGTAACTTGCCCAGGGTTACACGGCTAGTTTTTTTGTGTGGGTGTTAAGTGTCTGAGGCTGGAACAGAACTCAGTCCTCCTGACTCTGGGGCCAGCACTTTACTCACTGCGCCACCTAACCGCCCCCAACCAGTATCATTTAAAAAAAAAAGATACTGCTTGGTAGTTCAGTTTGGGATCTTTTACTGTTAGACCTTCGTCCCTCCTTTTAAAATTTCCCTTGGGATTTTTGAACTTTTTCCCTCCATATGAATTTTACTACTTTTTCCTTTGGTAGTCTGGTACAGCATTGGATCAGTAAATTACTTTAGGTAGCATTGTTATTTTCATTATTTTGGTTACCTACGAGCAGTTAATGTTTCTCCATTTAGGTATATCTTTATGTGCACCAAGTGTTTTAGAGTTGGATACACATGGTTTCTGGGTGCATCTTGGTAGAAACACTCCAAAAGTTATTTTATATCCTGTGATTTTGCTTAAGCATTTCTTTTCTTTTTTGCTTTTTAGAGGGGGGAATGCAGGGCAATTGGGGTTAAGTGACTTGCCCATGGTCACACAGCTAGTGTTAAGTGTCTCAGGTCACATTTAAACTCAGGTCCTCCTAACTTCAGGGCCAGTGCTCTATTCACTGTGCCACCTAGCTGCCCCTTAAGAATTTCAATGAACTCTTTAGTAGGGTTTTCTAAGTAAGTTTGTATTATTGTATGCAAAAAAAGAAGTTAGATTTTGTTTCTTCTTTGCCTCAACTTATTCCCTCAATTTCTTTTTTGTCTAATATCTAGAGCTACCATTTCTAGCACTATGTTAGATGGCAGTTGTGATAATAGGCATCCTTGATCTTACTGGAAAAAGTCTAATTTTCCACCATTACATTTTATGTTTGCTTTTTGTTTTAGCTAGATATTATTTATCGTACTGAGGAAAGGAAGAAGAAAGGAAGGAACCATTTATTAAGCATCTACTACAAACCAAACACTATGCTAAACGTTTTACAAATGTAATTTATCCTCACAACAATCCTGGCAAGTAGTTACTATTATCAGCCTCATTTTAGTTGTGGAAACTGAGACAAAAGTGATGTGACTTGTCCAGAGTCATACAGCTAGTAAATGTCTAAAGACGGATTTGAACTTAGGTCTTCCTGACTCCTACTCAGCACTCTATTCAGTGTACCACCTAGTGGTGGTTACCTCTGGAAAGACCTATTTATTCCTATGAGTTTTTAATGAAGCGGATGCTGAATTTTATCGAAAGGCTTTTCAGCATCTATTTTTTTATATTGTCAACACTTATTATAGTATTTCTTTTGTTGAACCAGCCCTTGTAATGGCAATGTGATTTGAAGATCTTCCATGCCCCTTGAACTTGCTGATGGAGCAGGAAGGGGTGGGGCAGGAAGGAGCCAGAGCTGTGGCTACTGTGACGGCTTTGACTTTCTGGTTTTGGGACTCAGTTTTCTGGTATTTGAATAAATGTTCTACCTATGTCCTCCATGTAGAGAGCCTGTTACATTTTGTGATTAATACCCATATCAGCATACTTATAGTTACTGTAGGCATTGTGAATACTACACTGTTGATACATTTGGTGATGAGGGAGGGATCACAAAATGTCAGGCCTCTATTTGGAAGCAGGAGGGCTTCAGAGGGAGAAATGGCTATCCCAGGATGGAAGGATTTGCCTTATTACTCTCTAGCCAGAAAATGGGCCAGAAGCACAGGACCTGGTGAAAACTGGGAACCAAGGCTACAAGAGGGTGAACCTGGAGATTTGGAAAGATGTTTGCAAGGAATACCCATAGAACCAGGCAAAGAACTGGTAGGAGTGTGCAGGAGAGGCTGGGTCCTGCTAACAAGTTGTGGTATTATGTGTAAAAGTAGAAATAAACTGCTGGAGGAAAAAGCTCAGGTGGCAAGGGAGTCAGTTGGTTTGCGTGAGGATTCTTCTGTGCTACAGCATTCCGAAGAGCAAGCTGGAGGGGTCTCTGGTGGTGTAAGAGCAAGCTATTGTTCGTGTAGCTAAAAGGAAGCAAAAAAACTAGCAGAAGGAATGTGAATGCAGCTTTTGTACAGGCTGGGCAAAGCTGCCCTGACAGCTGCCAGGAGACTGGAACAAGGTTAGATGGGAAGTCTTCTAATGTAGAAGTACTCCCCACATGAAGAAGGTCAGGGCCAGAGTCCAGGGAGATAACTGAGGATTTCACTCAACAGGTTACTGATATATTGAGTAGATTCACCCAAAGAACGGGAGAGTCTTTAGTGTCTTGTATAGTAAGAATCACTGATGAAGGCACTGGAGGAATAGCACTGGATAATGGTGATTGCTTAAAATTCATAAGTATCAGTCAGAATCCTTTTGTACACCAAGATTTTAGGGATCACTACACGCAAGGAGGCAGCAACAGAACTAATCTGCTAGCCTTAGCTGCAGAGGGATGCAAAAAGCAATATCCTACTGAATCTATGTGGCCTTGGGGAGACAGACCCTGGTACTCACTTAGAGACTGTATGAGAAAGCTAAAGGAGGAGGTAATGAAAACTGCTATCATGCTTGGAGATAAAAACGCTATCATGATACCCCCCTAGGAGTTCCTCATAGAAATATCATAGTGAAGATGGCTCCTCCTGCTTATAAGCACCTAATTCTGACTCTATTAGTTGGGGAAATAGGGCACTCTCTTTCAGAGGTGCTGGATAAGATTTCACAATTAGGTGACTTAGGGGAATGGGGAAAAGATAAATTTCCTCAAGAGGGAAGAGTAAACAGCCAGAGGATTCAGAGACAAAATAGACCGACAAGAAGAGAACTGTTTATGGCTCTGTTGAGAGCAGGGGTGGACTTTAGAAGAATAGATGGTATTCCAAGTGAAGAGCAGCAGCATGAGATGTACCCAGAAAAGGTACATTCATCCAAAAGAATGACTAGGGAAACAGGACTATCCCTACAGATACTCCTGAGTTGTTACATCCAAGTTTGCCACACCTTCAGGGAGAATTTGCATCATTGTATCCAAGTATGACACACTTTTAGGGAGAATAGGAAACAGGCTGAGCCCCAGCCCAGATTAAAGAAATATAGGGACAGACGCCATGCTGGTTTAACAATATATCGGAAGAATGGATCAACTACTGTAACTAGGGTGTTGCTAGATATGGGGGTTAAGGCCACACTTACCTTTGGAAGCCCTGATAAGATTAAACATGGAACTCCTATTACCATCACAGGCTGAAGTATCTGCCAAACAAGTTAAAATAACAATGAAAATTGGGCAGTTACATAAGAAGGAATATACTGTGGTTGTTGTACCCATTCCTGAATACATCATTGGAATAGATGTATTGAGAGGCATGACTCTGAATTTACCTGAAGGGAGATACCAATTTGCTGTGAGGAAAACAGGAATTAATACAGTTTTAGTGGGAAAAATAAAAATGGACCCAATCACTCTACCTGAACCTTCTGAAGTAATTACTTTAAAGCAGTATCGTGTGCCAGGTGGGCAAGATAAAATTACCACTACTATAAAGGAATATATTGAAGAAGGAGTGTTAGTCCCTACAACCACACGATACAATAATCCTGTCTGGCCAGCAAGAAAATCAGATGGGATGTGGAGAATGACCATGGTTAATAGGCAGTTGAATAAGGTGACTCCTCCTTTGTATGCTGCTGTTCCAGATACCATCACCTTAATAGAAAGGATCTAGACATATGATGGGACTTGGTATGCAGTTATTGACTTGGCAAATGCCTTCTTCACCATCCCAATAGATCCTAAACAATGGGACCAGTTACTTTCACTTGGCAGTGTAGACAATATACTTTTACCCGCTTGCCAAAAGGATACCCCACTATTTGTCATAGGATTATGGCTGAACAGTTGGATGAATTAAAGCTACCTGGTATACAACTTACCCACTACATTGATGATATCATGATACAGGGAAAAGTTATGCAAAAGAAGTGGAGAGGAGTTTGACCCTTCCAATTGAGCATATGATAAGTAAAGGGTGGGAAATTAACCCTGCAAAGGTTCAAGGACCAGCTCAAAATGTAAAATTTTTGGGTATACAATGGAACAAGGTACTACCAGAGATTCTTCCTCAAGCCCAACAAAAGATTCAGGATTTTCCCACCCCTACCAATAAGAAGGAGGCCCAAAAGTTCATAGGATTTTTTGGATACTGGAGGCACCACATTCCACATTTGGGATAGGTTTTGAAACTTTTATATAAAGTCACTTGGAAGAAATATGAATTTGATTGGGGACTTGAGCAGAGTAAAGGTTTTGAAGAAGCCAAGGCTGCCATACAATTGGCCCTAGATTTATGGCCCATGCAAAATGGTCTAGTGGAATTACAAGTGACCGTACAGGATGATTACACAAACTGGAGCTTATGGCAAAAACAACAAAGACAAAATGTACCCTTGGGATTTTGGTGTAGGAAACTCCCTTCATCTGGAGTCCTGTATACACCTTTTTTTAATTTTTTTTTAAAAAGCAATTGGGGTTAAGTAACATCCCAACTCTGGGGCCAGTGCTCTTACTCACTGAGTCACCTGGCCACCCCTAAGCAATCGGGGTTAAGTAACTTGCTCAGGGTCACATGGCCAGGTGTTTCTGGGTGGGTGCCAAGTGTCTGAGCCCAAATTCGATCCTAGGTCATCCTGACTCTGGGGCCTGTGCTCTTACTCGCTGTGTGGTTACCTGGCCACCCCTGTATACACCTTTTGGAAAGCAGTTGTTAGCTGCATATTGGGCTTTGGTGGAGACTGAACAACTGACTGTGGGCCATGAAGTGATATTAAGACCTGGAATCCCGATTATGACCTGGGTAATGAGTACCCCAGCTTCTCACAGAACTGGACATGCCCAAGAGGCTAATATAATCAAATGGAAGTGGTATATTCAAAATAGAGCGAAAACAGGCAAAAGCGGAGTCTCTGCTCTACATGAATCTGTAGCAAACATAGAAATTGAGGGGAATGACACACCTTCTGAGCCAAAGCAACAGTTGGTACAGTCCACTGTAAAATGGAATGAGGGATATGATGTATTAACTGAGGAACAAAAGAGACATGCATGGTTTACTGATGGGACAGCAAAATATTTGGGCCAAGACACTGGAAAGCAGTGGCCTATAACCCATGTACTAGAAGGACTTTGGAAAGTGCTGGGATAGGTGGAAGTAGCCAATATGCTGAACTTATGGCAGTATATCAAGCCATCAAAATAGAGCAAGGAGGACAGTGTCATATATTCACTGATTCATGGGCGGTAGCTAACGGGTTAGCTACATGGATGCCCATGTGGAAAAATCAAAATTGGGAAATTCATGGCAAACAAGTCTGGGGCAAAGAATTATGGGAAGATATCTGGAACATGTCTTTGGTCACTGACTTGTCAGTTTTTCATGTAGATGCTCATGTGGCCCCCACCACACCAGAACGTGAGTACAATGCTCATGCTGATCGACTGGCAAAGATTGCTACTGAACATATTGTCCCTACTTTGACAACAACTGATGATCCGGTATTAGCAAAATGGGTCCACCAAACAGCAGGCCATTTGGGGGTCCAGGCCACACACCAGTGGGCACAAGATCGAGGTATTAGTATCTCTCATTCACTGTTAAAACAGATAGCAGAAGAATGTCATATATGTCAACTGGAAAAGGAGGGAACTGTTCCCTCAGGTAGTAACTGGAGAAATAGCAAGAGGAAAGGCCCCAGCCCAAATATGGCAAACAGATTATATTGGTCCACTACCACAAGATAAAGGATGCAGATTTATATGTACTTGTGTTGACACTTATTCAAATATATTAGTGGCTTGTCCTTATAAGAATGCAACCCAGAAAAATACCTGTAAAACTCTAGATCTCATAAGTCTATATTATGGAACCCCAAGAAAATTCAAAGTGACAATGGGTCACATTTCAAAGGTAATGAAATGAAGAGGTATTATATACTAAATAATATCGAATGGATACATCATATTCTATATTATCCACAAGCATCTGGGTTAATTGAAAGAATGGATTATTGAAAGAACAGTTAAGGAAGTTAAGTTCCAATAATTAGTATCAACATTGGAAGGATAATTTGTTCATGGCTTTATGTAATTTGAATAATAGACCACTGGGAGGAAGTACTCCTCCAGCCAGAAGGATGACCCCGGATCTGCAAATTAGAAAATAACACATAAGATCCCAAATATTGAGTATTGGACTTTGAGGCCAGATGTCCCAGCACTGTACCCAGGAACACCTGGCTCAGTGGGGTATGATTTACATTGTTTAGAGGACTTTTGGTTGGACAGAAAAGAAATAAGAAAAATCTCCACTGGAATATGTGTAAGAATCCCTAAAAATCACTTTGGACATATTTTACCCAAATCAGGATTAGCAGCTCAAGGAATACATGTATTGGCTGGAGTAATAGATTCTAATTATCAAGGAGAAATTAAGACATTCCATAGTTTAGGTGAGGAGTCCATAGTTTTGTAAAAATGATAGGATAGTTTAAGTGATTATTGTTCCTTGTAAAACAATACCACTTGTAAAAACTGACCCTCCTTCCAAAATAACTATCAGAGGAACTGAAGGATTTAGTTCTACTGATAGAGTGAAATTGGGAGCTAAAGTATGGGTAAAATGGAAGCTAAATGATGTTCCAAAGGCTGCGGAGATTATAGCACGTGGGAGGGATAACACTGCATAACTATTGTTTATTTGGGAGATTACAAAATTGTACCCTTAACTCACCTATTCTACTGTGAGGCCACAGTAGTGGGCTCGTGGACTCCAGTAGCCTGGCTGATCCTATATCTACCTTGTTTCTAGTCGTTGTCTCCTTGCTTCTTCTTGGCTTTTTGTCTCTTCACCTTGTTTGCTAGACTTGTTTCCACAGGCTTGGTGCCCTCCACATGTAGATGCCTGATAGCTTAAGCTGGATGTAACCCCCTGTCCCCCTGGACCTGGCATCAAGCACATTCCAAATGCTGGCTAAAGAACTGACCTCTCAAATGGGAGCCCTTGGGACAGGGACAACTCTACGTCCAATTTCAGTAGCAAGTAGCCATGGAAGAAGAGACCTTTACCCCTTACCCCAAGTTTTTGGGATCCCATTTTTTCAGGGGGTAATGATGGGGAGCTTATGCTCAAGCCCCACCCTAAAATAGTTTTCTGTGTTTATTGTGTGCTATCCTTGTTATATAGTTGTAAAATTCTGTTGGAACCAGTTACTCCTAAAACTTCTATTAACCTATGTAATGAAATGTATTGTTAATTTATTTTTTGCCAAGTAAGAGATATGAAAGATCTTGGGGCCGAATGTAATGGCAATGGGATTTGAAGATCTTTCATGCCCTTTGAACTTGCTGATGTAGCAGGAAGGAGCTGGAGCCAGTGTTGTTATTGGAAGCAGTGGCAGCGATGCAAACATTTTTTTGAGCCAGTCAGAATTTCTGCTAAGGACTCCTGCTGATGAGCAAGCTGCATGGAGGCTGATCAGTTACCGTGAGGAGGATCTTTGCCTAAGGTAGCCTGTTCTGTTTTGAAGGCTTGAGAATGTGGGTGTTTACTGCATTAACTACGTGCACCAATTCTGTGGCTACTGGGATGGCTCTGACCTCCTGGTTTTGGAACTCAGTTTTCTGGTATCTGAATAAATGTTCTAGCTATGTCTTCCATGTAGAGAGTCTGTTACATTTTGTAATTAATAACCATATCAGAATATTTAGTTACTGTAGACATTGTGAATACTGCATTGTTGATATAGCCCTGCATTCCCAATATAAAACTCAATCTGATCAAATCTTGTTAAATATTGTACCATTGCCAACAGACACATTTAAAAAAAATCAATGTTCATTTGGGAATTTTGTTCTTTAGATTTTTTTCTCTGCTTTGTCTCTCCCTGATACAGGTATTAAGACCATTATCATAGAGACTTGAAGGATGCTTTCTTATTGCAAACTTTTTTTTTTTTGCCTTTTTGGAGGGCAGTTGGGGTTAAGTAACTTGACCAAGGTTACATGGCTAGTTTTTTTTGTGTGTGGGTGTTACGTGTCTGAGGCCGGAACCGAACTTGGGTTCTCCTGACTCCGGGGCCAGCGCTTTACTCACTGTGCCACCTAGCCGCCCCTTATTGCAAACATTTTGTGTAGAATTGGAATTGATTGTTCCTGGAATGTGTGATAAAAATTCATTTATAAATCCATCTGGTACTGGAGTTATTTCTTTGGGAGTTCATTTACAACTTATTCAATGTCTTCATGTTATATTGCATTATTTAGTCTTTTTTCTTTGGTTAATCTGGGCATTTCATATTTTTTCTAAGTATTTATTCATTTCTTCTAAATTATCAGTTTGTTAGTATATAATTGGGCAAAACCAATAATTTTCTTGATCGTTTCTATTTAGTGGGAAATCTTTTTATTTTGTTACTCAAGCTTTTTAAGTTGCATGCCCAGTTCACTGATTTGTTCTTTCTTTTTGGAGGGCAATTGGGGTTAAGTGACTTGCCCAAGGTCACACAGCTAGTTTTTGTGTTAAGTGTCTGAAGTTGGATTTGAACGTAGGTCCTCCTGACTCCAGGGCCGGTGCTCTATTCACTGCGCCACCTACCCGCCCTTGTTCTTTCTTTTTTTGATAAGTACCATGTTTCCCCGATAATAAGACACTGTCTTATTAATTTTTTTGGAAAGAAAAACACCAGAGGGTTTATTTTCAGGGGAGGGCTTATGTTGTCCTGCCTCAGCTCTCCTCCGTGGCACTGCTCTCAATGGTGCCAGCAAGCAAATCACTGGGGAAGAACAGGATGACGCGCTCACTGCTGCAGCTCTGATTGGATGCAGCTCGGAGCGCGGCGTGCGTTTCACCCGCACGGGGGGGGGGAACCCGGTGCATAGAGAGGGTACCGTAATGTAGCGTGTAGGGCAGGGGATCACCTTCAATACAGTAGCAATCTCAATAGGGCTTATTTTCGAGGAATCTTACACAGTAAGGGGAGGGCTTATTTTCGGGATAGGTCTTAATTATCGGGGAAACATGGTATTTAGAGACATATATATTTCCTCCCCAAGAGTTGCTTCCTATAAGTTTTGGCATTTTATCTCATTATTGAAATTTTTATTGATGAAATTCTCTATCATCAGCAGTTAGGTATATAGAGTGTCTGACGAAATTAGAATGATCTGAGTTCAAATTCACCCTTAGACACTTAACTAGCTATAAGACCCCAGGTTAAGTCACAACCTCATCTGTAAAATGGGTATAAGGCTGTGAGGATCAAATGAAATAATTATAAAACAGTTTGCACATAGTAAGAGCTATATAAATCTTAGCCATTGAGTCACTATTTAAAAAAATTATATGTCTCAAACTACTTTTTAATTCTTTAAGGATCCTTTGTTGAATATAATTTATTATTAGTAGATATATTTAGCATTTCTACTTTTCTACATTTATGCCTAAAACATGGGTCAATTTTTGTAAAGCTGTTATTTATAAAAAAGTTATATAAATTCCTTTCTATTCTCATTCAGTAAATGCTAGAACACTATCATCTCTAAATTTTCTAAAGTTTTATTCATATATTTAACTTTATTTTCTTTTGGTTAATTTATCTAGATCAGAAAGGCATATATTAAGGTCCCTCACTGTTATAGTTTTAGTATTTATTTCTTGTTCCAATTTGCAAAACTTCTTTAAATATTTAGATGCAATGCCATTAAGCATGTATCAATTAAGTATTGACATTGACTTATTATCTATGGTGTCTTCAAGTATAACATTTTCCTGCATATCTATTTGTATGTAACATGTACTTTCTACAGCCTTATCTAAAAACATGATTGTACCTCTTTCTTTTTGAGTTCAGCTGAAGCACAAATTTTATTCCAATCCTTCCTTCTAACTCTATGTGAATCTTGGTGTTTAAAGTGTATTTCTTCTAAACAACACATTATCAAAATTGTTTTCTAATCCGGTCTACTACCCTCTTCCATTTTCACAGGTGAGTCAATCCCATTCATATTCAGGGTTATGACTATTAGATGCCCTTCTCTCCATCCTGTCACTGTAATGTACCTTTTTCCTCCCATGTTCCTCCTTACAAACAGGAAGGTGTGTAAAACAGAGGGTGTTTGCTTTACATGTGTGAGCTACAAATGAAATGGCTTATTTCCTCTTTCTTGCAGTTCTTCTTTTTCCCTTCTCCTTACCTCAGGCTTTTATTCCCTTCCTTTCAATGCCCCTGTACATTCCTCTAAAATTCAAGCTTGTTTTGCTTGATTATTCCCTTACCTCTCATCATTGCTGATTCCTCTCTGCCTATCCCTTGTCCCTGCTCTCTCCTCTTTCGAGTTTAATGTATCTTTATACCAAAATCTCTGCATGCATGTGGGTAATTGTGTTTAGTCTTCATCCTTT
Organism: Petaurus breviceps papuanus; assembly: GCF_028583685.1. Taxonomy (NCBI): domain Eukaryota; kingdom Metazoa; phylum Chordata; class Mammalia; order Diprotodontia; family Petauridae; genus Petaurus; species Petaurus breviceps. Next base: position 29,703,638 of record NW_027185850.1, on the reverse strand, counting down.
GTCTAGTTCAGGTGAAACTGAGTTTGATGGGCTCTCTTTCCCCCCTCTCTTCCTCCATGATTATCCCACCCTTTGCTCCATTCTTCCCCAGAAGAAGACATCTTGGGCAACTCTCAAAGCAAGGTATGCTCTTAGGGTATTTGGAGTTTTCCTTGATCTCCTCCTCTTCTCTACTTCGCTATTTTGGCTGGAGGAGGCTTTTGGCTTGGTTCAGCAACTGAATGGAATGGGCAGGGCTGGACCGCTCTTGAGTGTGGTTGTTAAGACTCAAGACTCCAAGAACTCTGGTTTTCCCAACTCAGGCTCTGACTAGAGTCCTCCCGGAATCCCCTCCAGTGACTTCAGATATGCCCTGGACTGGCCTTTGCTTTTGGGATGGTTTCTCCTTCCTCTAGAAGGAGGGCAGTAGACTCCACTGGCATTCTCTCCTTCCTGCTGGGCTCTCATATTCAAATAAGATCCTACCCTGGTCTCCCATAGGTTTCCTTCTGTGGATCCCAGGGCTAGGTACAGAGTAGGTACTTCAAATTAAATGGAGTGGGATTTTTAATCCTTTTCCTTCCACTGGTGGTCCTAAGGAACTCTTTGCCACTACTTGAGTCTTTGGCTTTCTTGCCCGAGGGAAAAGGAACATATATTTTTATTCTGTCACAAACAAAAACCAAATAAAATGAGCATTTCTACATTAAAAGCAGAACAGAAAACGGGGTCTACACAGGAAAATATGTCTGTTACTTACAGTTTGCTTTTCCTTTTAAGTCTGTAAATCCTGCAGGCAACACTCCAAGCTGTCCTCCTTGTTTATTTCCCTCTGTTCTCTTCGACATATTAAGATTTTCTTCAATGGTTCTCTTCTTTTTATTTGGCAACCATTATCAATTTCCCCTTTTCAACTCATTCTCAATAGAAAACCAAAAGCAAAACCTTTGTAACAAATTGCCATTGTTTGGCACAACACATCATACCCAAAGACAGGCCACATTTGCACTTCCCCTCTGGCCTCTGGAGTAGTCTTTCTGAATCCTCCTTACACTGTGTTTACTGCCTAAGTTTTTCCTCCAGTTTGGCTCATTTCATATCAGTGCATACAAGTCTTCCAGGTTTTCTCTTCTGTGGGTTGGTTCTTATGTTGCAATAACGTCCTGCCTTTGTGGGGATTTTGACATTTTTTCTCCTTTCCAAACTGAGTTCCAGCTACTTCCTTAGTGACAGATGCAGGGCTGGGAGGACCTGGATTAAAATTTCACATCTGACACTAGATCTAAGAATGGACATACAGCTTAATTTCTTGGAGTCTCAGTTTTCTCATCTGTAAATGGAATAATAATAGTGCCTACCTCCCAGGGTTGTTGTGGGAATCAAATGAACTGATGCAAAGTATTTTGAAAACCTGAAAGCCTTAAAGAAATGTTAGCTGTTATAATTAATAATTAATAGAGGAAAACTGGGAAGGCAAATTTCCACCCAATTTAAGGAAAAACTCCCTATTTAAAGTGTAATGAACTGCCCTTAAGACAGTGGATTTCCCTGCACTGGGAGTCTTCCAAGCAGAAGCTGGAGGAGTGGGACAGTGGAGATCCTTTCAAATACACACTAGTGTTGGAGAACCTGGGGGGCATCCTTTCTGTCTCTGAGATTCCATGACTGTTCACTGCTCAAATAGTCTCCAATAGGAAGCCTTCTCTGATTTACCAGGGTACCCTCTGACCTCATACTGACCCTCCTTGTTGTCTTATGCCAGAGTCCCCTAACCATCTCCATGTGCCAGTGCCATCAGCTTTAGGAGGACAGGCAAGGGCCTTTTATCTCCTCTAAAACCAGCAATTCCCCAAGCTCATTTGGGATTCTGCATGCAAGGGATGTTTAGTAACTGTCATACACTTTCACAATGCACTGTCATCCCCACCCCCCCAACAATGAGGCTTCCAAAAAGCCTCCCCTCCTCACCCTGTCTCTTGGCTGAGCTTGTGGGTCCCACAAGCAAAGGCGTAGCCCAGGACACTGTCCTGAAGGCCCAGGCTTCAAGAAGTAGCTGCAGAGATTGACTCCTGGGGGCCTGGCAGCTCATGTCAGCACAGAGAAGAGCAGGGTCTCCACACCGGCCTGTGTGACTTATGGAGATTGGGAACTGTGACTAAGCCCAGGAAAAACATCCAAATAACATGCAACATGAACCAAACTACCAATGCCAGAGAATTGCTGAAAACAGAGAGGGGTGTGTGTGAGTACGTGTGTGGTACTCCAGGGTGGGGAGTAAAGCCCAAGCCTGCCTCCTTTATTCCAGAAGCAATGGAGGGGAAAGCACTGCAGGATGCTGGAAAAAGAGGTGGGATGGAATAGGACATAGCCTTTTCCTTAGATGAAAGGCCTGGAATGTTATTCGCAGAGGCACCAAGGACTTCTAACAGCTTCCAAGAAAAATTTTGGCAAACACACAAGGATCTGTCCCCAGATTTATAAACCAACAGCATCACCAGAAAAAAATTGGGAACACTCCTTAAAACCAAACTCTCCCACAAGAAGGACGATTCCAATTGGCAAACTGATGCAAAATATTTATTCCAAGTTAGTCATTTTTGATGCAGTAGTTTTTCCCCTTATACAGACTCATGTGATAACCACTTTTTAAAATCTGTAAATAATGTTATCAAAATAATCTTAATCTTTGAAATCTCACAAAAATTTATATTTTACAATCCACCCTGAATATCAAGGCTGCAAGAAGAACACAACAATTCCTATATCCAAATATTTTACAGCTGTACCCAAAAAGGAAAAAAGGAAACCCACAAATGCTTGGTTAAGTGATGAAAGCTGCCCGAGCCGCCAAAAATAAAAGAAAAATAAAAATCCATGTTATTTGCATTAATTTAACACAATTATAACTTCCATAGTCATTTTGTCATTGACAATGATTGTTTGAGCACATTGTGAGTGGCCCTGGGCTCCCAAGGACCCAGGGCAGGCAGGGAGGGCTGGCTGGGGTGGGCGAGGCTGTGTTAGAAAGCTATGGCTGCCAAGGTCCGGCTCTTGCTCACTTCTGCCACCAGCTCTGTGAGACACTTTTTACTGTCCCAGACACATTAACTGTCCTACACACATAGCTGCACACAGAAATTTGTGTGTATGTGTGTACTTATATATTTATTTTTTTGTCACAAATTTCCCAGCTATACAAACTTGCCTCTATTAAGCATAGAACAGGCTGAACAAAACAAAAAAAAACAAAAAAAAAAAAGGAAAAAAAAAGCCAAACAAGCCAATCTCTCTTCTTTGGGATCATTCCCTTTGTGCACGAAGGATTCAACAGCAATGAACAAAGAAAGGAAAAAGAACGTTCATTTATACAACCCTGACAGGGAGCGGAACTGGACAGGTCACTCGGCTCAGGCCTCGTCATCCGAAGTTTCGCTGCTGCTTGTCTCGGTGCCCGAGTCCTCAGCCTCGGGTTTCAAAGCGTTTCTCCAAGTGGCGAAGAGGCCAGAGAGGTGGCGGCTCTGAGAGAAGCCGTTCCTCCCAAAGCCGTTTCTTCTTAGCTGGGGGAGGGAGGAAGGAGACAATCACTGTGGGAAGGGGCTCTGGGGGGTGGGGGATGAGGAGAAGAAGTAAGTTTTCAGGGCCTCAGCAAAGCTGCCCTGGTGCAGTGGGAGGAGGGTGGGGCAGCCATACCTTCTCTGTCTTCATGTGGAACTCTCTCAGCTCGTCCTCTGTGAGGGGAAGACAATTCTCATCATTCTCTGGGTATTCCTGCCAGCCCATTGCTTTCAATAACCTGGTCCAACAGAAGGAAAGGATCAGTGGGAACAGGGAAGATGAGAGAAGCCCAAGAGCTTCTGGCTCTCTCCTGTCTTGCTTCCCTCAGCAAGTGAACACGGGGAGCAGCGAGGCCCAGAAACAGCCAGCACCAAACTACAGCCAGGTCCTGGTGAGGATGAAGAAGGACTTCTCAGAAGCAGTCACACCATCCAAAGTCACGCCACCTACTTCCAATGACTGCACTTTACACAAGCATAACTCTAAGCAGTGACCACTCTAGAGGGTTCATTATCCACACTAACTGGGACATTCAAGATGGCGAAGGTCACCAAAGGGATTCCAAGGGACAAATGTTACCAATTGCCAGAACCAACTAACTGGGGATTAGAGATGAGGACGAAAAGCAGAATGAAGATGGATACAGGGACAGAGAAAAGGGAACAGGAATAGGAAGTTCTCAGAAGGAAGACTCAATAGTGTCTTAATTAAGGAATTCTTTCTGCTGACTTCCCCCTGCTCCAATGCTATTAACTGTTCCTGACACAAAAGTAGCTCCAGATATAACAAGTTCACTCTTGCTTTGGGGCCAGTGCAGGGCTCAGGATTTCTGCGATGAGATGCTCGGTAACCCTTTCCTGAAATGACAACCTGCCTGTGGCCTGCAGGTCCCCACGTACCCACAAGCTAACCTTTTACACTAAGCAATACTCGCCATACTTGGTTTTCTTTCACTCACCTGTGTTCAGCTTCCAATGACAGAGAAAGGCCTTCTCTCTTCTCCATCAGGGGGAGAGTGAGGCCATTCTGACGGCAACCTTCTTCCCCATTTTCCTTTGGTTCTGGTGTGCTGTTCCCCTCCATCTGCAGCAGGGGAGAAAGAAATCACCTGGGAAAATGACCCTTTGCAAATGAGCAGTCCCAAGCACAGTATGATTTTCCTTCATCTTGAGCAGTTCTTTTCCCCAAGAGAAATGTGAGTTTACAGGGTTAACCAACTCCCAAAGGAGTACAAGAGGCTGCTGTCCTGGCTGAGTTTTGGCCCACTTCACTGGAACCATTTTTCTTACGTTGGCTAATGATCTATATAATACCCTTGAAAACCAGGGCTGAGTGGAGTAATAAAAGACTTATATGAGGGGGACAGATTTCCTAATCGAGACTGAAGCTAGCACCCAAGGTGACCTACCACCAAGTCCTAACCCTGGCCCTCTGATGGATGGAAAGCACAGTAAAATTCACTTAAGACAGGAACAAGCTTGCTACTGTATGACAACATAATATCTCCACTGACAGCTCACTGAACTCTAAATCTAAGACCCTAACAGAGTTTGGACAACTACTTAGGTTTCTGTGATAAGAGGACTAAGACTACCAATAAGTAGCAAGCAAATGGTTGCTTGATAAATATTTCCTGTTATGGATGTGGATGGTTGTCTCTTTTTTAGCTCCAAGCCCTACTGGCTTGGATCTAAGACTTAAAACAAGTAGCAAGATGAGGGTTCTCAAGTGTAGCTTGGGTTTCCTGAAAATCCCCTCCTCAATGATGTCCAAAGAAGAAAAGAAGAAAGGGATGAGTTAACAGAATGAGGAACACATTCAGCTTAGGAATGAGCTGGGTTGTTATGGATTCCAGGACGGGCTCCAGGATTCTGGACTGAAGCACAACAGGGTGGGATGCTCTTGAGATCCTAAGTTTGTTTTTTTCCAATATGACTCTGCTCAAACTTACAAAGGACCCTGGTGGCAAGAAGTACTACTCTGTGACTGCTGTGCTTGGAAACACTCTAAAACTACTAATAGTGAGGGGTGAGTTTGCTTCAATACAATTTAGGTCAAGATAATGGAAAAAAAGGCAATCAAACTATCAAGGAAAAAGAACCTTTCAAGGATAGCTTGAAGAGAAGATATGGGAGGTTCATGACCCCTGCATTTTAGTTTTTGAAGGGTAACAGTTAAGATGGATTCAGTGTGAGTGGGATGGCCAGATCCAAAGATCAATTATTAACAGTTCAATGTCACCAAGGTCTTCAGTGGAATGCTCCAGGGACCTGTGCTCGAACTGTGCTGTTTAACATTCTTATCCATGATGTGGATAAAGGCTGAGAAGGTACTGCTGATCAAATCTGCAGATGCTGCAAAGCTAGAAGGACAGGTGACATACTAAACAGCTGTGTCCAGATCCTTGATAGGCGAGGCTTGGCTATAGGGATGAGTCTACCTGGGAAGGAGTCTTGAGCTCAGTTCTGGGTACCAAAATAAAGGACATTCATCAGTTGGGAATGCCCGGAGGGCAATCGAGATGGGGAAGGGCCTTCCATTCATGATGTGGAACCTGGAGAAGAGAAGATTCAGGGAAGGACATGACAGATGGGTTCATGTCTGGAAAGGGCTGGCAAGTGGCGGAGGGATTAGATTTGTAGAGAGCAGGATGAGGTACAAGAAGGTGCAAAGCAGACAATTCAGGCTGATGTCAGGAAAGACTTGCTAACTATGAGAGCAGTCACAGAGTGGGAGAGACACCTCCCCTTCCTTGGGGGTCACCAAACAAAAGCTGGGAATGGTATCCTGGGGGGTACCTCTGGGCAGACTGATTTATGATGCTGGGATTCTTCACTCCATCCAGACTCTTCCCAATCCCTAATTGAGGATCCCTAGCTTCCCCCCTGGCAATCCCAGGGTTTCAGCCTCTTCCTATTAACACATGATAAACAACTTACATTTCTTTTACAGAGAAGTCTTACTGTCACCTTGTGTTAGATGCTATTTTAAGTACAAAGAATACAGCATAGCAACAAATACTATACACAGAAACCCTGTGAGGTAGGTAGTTATTATCCCCATCTTACAGCTACAGAAACTGAGGTAAACTCAGTGACTTGCCCAGGATCCCATGGATAGTAAGTGTCTGAGGCTGCACTGGAACTTCAGTCTTGTGGCCTCCAGGTCCTGCATTCTATCTAATGGGCCACCAGTCACCTCAGAGTAAAGGAAGCCTCAGTTTTCTTATCTCCACATAACAGGAGGAAAAGGAAGTGCTGAAGGTTTAAGTTAATGAAGCCTGGAGCTTGGATTCAAACCTGTGTCTTCTGAATTCTTGAATTTGAATATTAGTTCTGTAAGTATATCGACCTCAGCACATCTAAAACTGAGTTTGTTCTTTCTTCCCTTAACTGGCTTGATTTCTGGCTCTTCCCAGATGCCCACTTTTGTAACCTTGTGATAAACATTTCTTTTGTCAGCTTCCCAGCCTATTTCCATAGTGTCTACTGAATCTGTTTCCTCTTTTGTAAAATGAGAGGGCTCTACTACACAGACTGTGAGATCCCATAGCCCTCTCTTCCCCTTAATCTGAACCCCTGGACTTTTACAATGCCCTCCCCGCCCCCCAAACAGACAGCCATTTTTCTGACTGTTTTCTCTCCATTAGCACAGTCTTCATTCCATGGTCTATCTTTCTTCTGCAGAACTCTGATTATTTAATTCCTTTGCTCAAAATATTGAGCGTATCCCTCCTGACTCTTGCGTCAGTTCAAATTCCTGTATGTGACACTCAGGTCCTCCACAAACTGGTGTGGCCAGACTTTTCCAGAAGGTCTCCTCTTCCTCAGGCCCATGTTGTTCTCTGTCCATACCTGGGATGCACTACCTAGGAACTGCTTATTTAATTCCTATATATCCTTTAAAGCTCAAGTCACAGGCTCCCTCCTCCAGAAAGGCTTCTTGGATTCTTTGGTCTGCCTCACCCTTACCCCTTCACACATGAAAGTGAATAAACATTTATTAAATACCTATTAAGTGCCAGACATTGTGATATTATGATTCCCCATTCTACAGGTAAGGAAACTGAGGCAAAGAGAGGTTATGTGACTTGCCCAGGGTCGCATAGTTAGCAAGTATTTGAAGCAGGGTTTGAATGTGGGTCTTCCTCTTGCTAGCTTTGGCACTCTGTCCACTGGGTGGTCTCTGTGCCGTGAAACACTTTGGTTTGTACCTCACTGATACTACAGTTAACTGTAACATTCCTATGTATTGGCATTTAAAAGCCCCATAACTTACTTTTTGGCCTTGTTCTCCACTGTTCCCTTTCAGCCCACATTCCTCGTTATCATCTTTCTAACATTTGAGAGCTCTGAGGACACCAAGTACAATCTCCTGGCCTGACCCAGAATCTCCAACAACATGCAGGAGGACAATAGGCATTTTTTTTTATTTTTGGAGGGCAAGTGGCACTGAGTAACTTGCCCAAGGTCACATGGCTAGTTTTTGTGTTAAGTGTCTGAGGCTGGATATGAACTCAGGTCCTCCTGACTCCAGGGCCGGTGCTCTATCACTGCACCACCTAGCCGCCCCGAGGATAACTGGCATTTGTCTGCCATTTACTATATGCCAGGCACTAGGAAAACAAAGGCCAACCTGGCCCTAATCTTCAGAGGCTCATACTCTAATAGCAGTGAAGTTAAATTCAAATAAAAACTGGGGCCTCTAATCCATCCATAAGGACCCTGTGGGCCACTCACTGACTTAGGTACTATTTTTATTTGTCTTGTTACACATTCAATAAATCGTTATCTATTTCCCAATTATGGCTCTGAATGTAACTGAAAATGATGTGGGCCTGGTGTCTAGCCCTTTGAGTGTAAATAACTAAGGTAACCATCAGACACACACTGAGGAGGAGCTGGGGAGATGAAAAGGCCTCTTGCGCTGGGTGGGGCTGGGCTGGGCCTTGAAGGAAGCTGGTAATCCACTTGGGGACTGCTGTCCATGTTAGAAGTAAGCAGATTTCCCTATACTAGACTTTTAAGACTCCAAAAATAGCTTTAAAAAACCCCAACCACAAAAAAATAAAAAAAAAGAAACAACTCCAGTTTGGTATACTCTATTCCTGGCCAGTTATTCCTACATTTTAAGTTTTGGTCCAGAAACCTAAACCCAGGACTGACATTTTCTTAGCCAGTTGGTTGCTTTCCAAACCTGCCTCTTTCTCAATTCCTGAATGAAAACCTTTAAAGTCTTCAGCATTTTGTCTTGGCCATCTTTATCCTGACTATGAAAATCTTCATTTCTCTGCGAGGTATCCCTTGTTTCTAAAGAACTAAATCTTACAAGTCTTTTCCAGGTCTTGGTATCAATCTTTAACAATAGTCTCTATAATCTTCTTTCAAATCAAAGTCCACTTCACTGCTCTGCAGTCTGAAAATTCTATTTGCTTTCTCTTCTGGGAAGATGGAGATATTTGCCCTTTTATCAGCACTCATGATGCCTCTCTGGTTCACAATGATCTTTTTTTTTTAAAGCAATCAGGGTTAAGTAACTTGCTCAAGGTTACACGGCCAGTTATTTCTGGGTGTGGTGCTGAGTATCTGAGCCCGGATTTGATCCAGGTCATCCCGACACTGGAGCCAGTGCTCTTACTCGCTGAGCCACCTAGCCGCCCCTGCAATGATCACTAACAATGCTCTGGAGATCACAGCTGCCAGTTCTTTTACCAGAAGATACTGGGGAACCAGATGGAAAGGAGAGTTCTGCCTTGGACACTTACTAGCTGTGTGACCTCAGGCAAATTACTGAACCTTCCTCAACTGTAAAATGGTAGTTATTTATCTAGGGAATCAATTTCCTACTAGCCATTTCTATGTAGACAAAAGGTCACTCTCATAGGAACAGAGAACAGAAGTATAAAAATCGAGCACCTTCTGTCACCAGTTGTCATGGTCATGGGCAGACCTGTCTTTTCTTTGAGACTCCTCTTTTCCTCAATATAGGTTATACAAAAACACAAGCCCACATCATTTTGTGGTCCCTGGCTTCCCTGGTCAGTCTCAGCTCATTCTCAACATTAGCCCTCCTGATAGTCCTCTTATGAGGACCATGGGAGGCTTTTATCTTCTACCAGCATTTGCCTGAGCCTCAGAAACATGTGTCTCTTCAGAAAACTCTCCTCTGCACCTTCAACACAGCCGCTCTTTTCAAGCAAGGGAGCACCACACTCCACCCAGCTCTGTTCTAGGAAATCTAGTGGCTCCTGCGATTGAGAATCAGACCCAAAAGAAAATCTGTCTTATAGATATATGGTGGGCAGTGAAAAATACACAAGACTAAGTTCCACTTAGTGCAAATAATGGATCCCCTGCAGTGGTTGCATTATTTGAATTGACACTGAATAGTTCTGCTGGCCTTTAACCAAACACTTAACGTAATCATAACTCTGAAATAGTGTGATTGGGGATACAAATGACCACTTCAGGGGGACTCAGTATTTGAGCTAATCAGAACCAAGTTTTGTATTAGCCTCTACTAGATGGTCAACTTTGAGAACAGAGACCCCATCTTAGCCCAGCTCTGTTTCTCTGCTACAGTGGAGGTATGAGAGGCATTTGGTACTGGTTGTGTCAAATTATCTTTTCCTTAGGGGGTAATTTCAATTTTAGTGAAATAGAAGCCAGTCAGGTAACTGGGACTGGGGCTTTCATTCAAATATGGCTATTAATCTAGCCCTTGCTTTTGGCACTGGGTTGCTTTAAAACTTCACTTTGTTACAGACATGCTAGAAAAGATTTAACTTTTTCCAGGAAAAAAAAAAAGTATTTTAGGGTAGATAAACTGCAAATGTATTTCTGGTTACAATCTATGCATTACTAATACTTAATAAATATGGCAATGGTTTATTAGCTCCTTCACCAAAGTGAAAATTCAAGTGTTTACAGATCAACATTGATTCAGAAACACGATGACGTAATTTCCAGCAAGGTGTCATCCCCACCCCCCTCACCCCACGAAAGGCTTTTTCTCTTACGTCCTCCAGTTTGTCACATTCTCGGTTCTCTGAGATCTCTCCATTTCGGTCATCCTTCAGAGTCTTTAGGAACTCACTCTTTTTGTCTGTGGTCCGACGGGTCAGCTTGGTTAGGCGGCAGGAACTAATCTCAATGGGAGGGGTGGTGCTGGAAGGGCTCTAAGCAAACACATAATAAGAATTTTGTCAGGCAAGATCTGGGACTGGGGACTTCCATGGATCATCTCTTACAGGCTTTAAACTTTAGAATGCTTGGTCCTTGCCATACCATCTCACTTGTGACTCTTCCATTAGAAATCTAAAACATTCTTAGTTTGGACAAAGAATCCACCTGGACTCCTTCCTTCCCTGGCAGCTAGGCTGGTAGTCAGCGACTTATATAATAAGCAAGACCATTTAAGAACACTGGGAAGGGTCAGATGTGAGAGTTGTTGTAAAGATAGAAAGGGCAGGATTTGATGACTGACTGGGTATGTGGGCAGATGGAGAGGGAAGAATTCAGGACAAAACAGAAGTTATGAACCTAGGAGACTGGAAAGATGATGGTGACTTTGACAGAAATGAGGAAGTTTTAAAAAGGAGAGAATCTGGGAAGATAATGAGTTTAGTTTTGGACATGTCAAATTTGAGGTATTTTTTTTTAAAGAATGGGGGAACTGAGGGCATATCCGAAGGCAAGGACAGAACCAGGAGAAGAAGATTTTCTGAAGATGCAACAGAGAGGGATGCTTCTAGAATGCAGTCGGCTGGAGATGTAAGGGGAGAGGATTCAGGGCATACAGAGAGGTGTTGACACTGGTGAGGATAAGAGTCATCTCTATCTGAGACTGGCAGGAAGGAAGAGTGGGGGCTGATGTCAGGAGGTTTTGAGATGAAGAGAATCTAAGCAGAGTTCACATAGAATGGTCTCAATTTTCTCAAATGAGGCTAGATTCTCAGCTGAGAAAAAGGAGTGAATGATATAGATGCAACTAGGGAAGAATAAAAGGAAGACTGCTTTGCTGCAGTAAGGGCCCAGAAGAGGTTGGATAATATAAATATGGATAGTAGGTAGAGTGCTAGACTGGATTCAAGAATATCTGAGTTCAAATCCAACCTCAGACTCTTTTAGCTATGTGATCTTGGGTCAGTCACTTTAACTGTATCTACTTTAGTTTCCTCATTGGTAAAATGGAGAAAATAATAGCACCCATCCTGCCAGGGTTGTGAGGGGAGGCTGAGACATTTGAAAAGTGCTTTATAAATCTTCAAGTGCTCGATAAATGCAATTTGTTATTATCTTTTCTGTTATTTCTTTATTAAATTATTTATTTTTAGTTTTCAACATTCACTTCCATAAGTCTTAAATTTTCTCCCCTTCCTTCTCCAAGACAGCTTGCAATCTGATACGGGCTCTACATTCTCACATTAGTCACACTGCATAGAAGAATTAAAATGAATGGGAAAAACCATGAGAAAGAAAGAAAAAAAAAACACCCCCCCCCAAAGCAAAAACAAACAAACAAAAAAACCGACAAACAAAAAAAGAAAATAGACTGCTTTGTTCTTCATCACTCTGACTCCATAGTTGCTTCTCTGGATGTGGCATTTTCCATCATGTGTCCTTTGGAATTGTGTTTTAGGTCCTTGCATTGCTGAGAATGTCTAAGTCTATCAAAATCAGTCCTTGCACACTGTTACTATGTACAATATTGTCCTGGTCCTGCTCTCCTCACTCGTTATAAGTCTTTCCAGGTTTCTCTGAAGTCTGCCTGTTCATCATTTCTTTCTTGATTTTTCTTTTTGGAGGGGGAAAGGTAGAGCAACTGGGGTTAAGTGACTTGCCCAAAGTCTCATGGCTAGTTTTGTGTTAAGTGTCTGAGGCTGGATTTGGTCTCAGGTCCTCCTGACTCCAGGGCTGGTGCTCTATTCAATGCACCACCTAGCCGCCCCATGTTCATCATTTCTTATAGTACAATAGTATTCCAATACTAAACAACAACTTGTTTAGCCATTCCCCAATGGATGGGCATCTTCTCAATTTCTAGTTCTTGGTCACCATGAAAAGATCTGCTATAAATATTTTTGTATATATGGGTTCTTTTCCCATTTGTTATTATTTCTATTGCACCTGGTCTGTGTGGCTGTAAGACTTCTTGATCCAGTCAGCAGCAGAAGAGGAGATAGATGGTGGGAGCACAGCAAGAGATGAGGAAAACAGGATGGAGGGGTGAGGGATTCAAGAACAGAAGGCAGTGTACGGCTTAGTGAGAAGCACTCAAAGGTAGGAAAGAGAAGTCAGAGCAGGGCTCATAGCCTGAAAAAACACTTAAGGGTTATAGGATTGGAGGTTTCCATGAAGGCAAAGGATGGTTTTAAGCAGACTCAGGCATAGAGAGGAAGGTATGGAGTGTTCTTTTATCCAGTAAATCTGGCCCTCACTTCCTTCCTTAACTGATTGGCCTTAAGCACTGCCTTGTACAAAAAGCCTTCTTTATTTCCCACCCAGCCCATGTGTGTTCACATGAGAGATGGTGTGGTGTAGGTGGTGGGGAGCTGGCCTTGGAGCAATGAAGATCTGAGTTAGATGTTCGACTCTGGGCAGACATACTCAGGCTGAGGTGCAGATAAAGTACCAAGAGGCACTGGTGGAGTTTCTTGCCTGGAGTACCCCTCTCCTGGTGAAATAGAAGGCCCAGAGAATGTGAGCTCCTTGAGGACAGACCAATTCATTCTGCTCCCATATTTATGGTGGCTGGCACAAGGCTGGGCTCATTAGTAATTTCACAGTGTAGCACATGCAAAGTTGTATTCAAGAGCTTCCTCAGACAGCTATGTCTTACAGCCCCTTTACTAAAGGGCAGTGGGGCATCCTATAGCTAAAGCACCAGTGGAGGATCAGATTCTGATTGACAACCCCTCTCTTTAAGATGAAGTTCAATGTTTTTTGACTCAGCAATACCACTGCTAGGTCTCTATGCCTTTTGGAGGCACAGAAAAGGAAAAGGAACTAAAATGTTTATAGCAGCTTTCTTTGTGGTGGCAAAGAACTGGAAATTGAGGGGATGTCCATTAATTGGAGAATGACCAAACAATTTGTGGTTTACGATTGTGATGGAACATTACTGTGCTACAAAAAATGACAAGCAGAACAGTTTCAGAAAAACCTGGGGAGACTTATATGAACTGATGCAAAGTGAAGTAAACAGAACCAGGAAAATAATGGTATGAGTTTAACATCTCAATTTATCTAACATCCCTCAAAGTTTGAAATCACAGATGTGGTGGGAGACTTCACCTTTATGATATACGATAAATAAAATGATCTAAGACAATTCCAAAGAACTTGATGAAAAATGCTATCCACCTCCAGAGAAAGAATGAAGAATTCTAAGTGCAGACTGAAGCAGATTTTTTTTAACTTTCTTTTTCTTTTTTTTGCAGCATGGAATATTTTTTCAATATGGAAATGTTTTGCATGACTTCACATGTATAATTGTGCTTGTCTTCTCAATGGATGAGGAGTTGGAAACAATTCAGAATTCAAGATTTTAAAAAACAAATGCCAAAAAATATAAAATTTATTTTAAAAAATATAAAGCTCAAATACTACCTTCTGCATGAAACTTTCCTAATCTTCCAACTGTCAGTGCCTTCCCCCTCAAACTATCTTGTATTTAACTACTTTGTATATCTGTGTTTATTCACATAATAGTTACACTATACAGACACACACCCTTCTCTCCCACGAATATGTAAGCTCCCTATAAGCACAGATAGTTTCATGCTTGTATTGTTAATGCTAATGCAGTACTGGGCACACAGTAGGCACTTAGTAAGTATTTGTTGATACTAAATGTACATACTGTCAGTTGTAGCCAGTATCACTGGTTTGGCTTAAATGATTTCCTTTGTTGAAAGGGAGACTTCTTGGGAGTGGAGGGAGGAGCAGAGATTTATTAAGAAATGACTGGTGTAAAAACCAAAACTCATCAATGACTCTGAGATAACTGGGACCAGTCTCATTTAGGCCTAGAACAGGAAGATGAAATAACATGGCCAATTATTCTGTTAGTGCCAGAAGATGCCTGTTTGTGTCTCCTGTTAGCAGCTTTGCCAAAGGCATTTACGGGTCCTTTTGATGTTCAAGTCACTGGCACCTTCTCTACTGTTAAGTCCAAAAGATTTCAGGCTGAATCTTATTTGGGTGTGTTACCTGTACTAAGGTCTAGGCTAGCAGATGTTGAAATCTGGGGTATCCAAACTGCCCAGGGAACTTAGCCAGGAGCACCCACAATTCTACTTGGATTTAGAAGCAGTCATCAGATTGCCACACAGACCCATTCCAGCCAACGTCTTTCACACGCACACACACAATATTCATTAGCTTAGACAAATGTAACTCAATTCATCTGGGTCACATGGTATGTATACCAGGTAGTCTCAGACTTAAAAGAAAAATAGTATTTAAAAATAATCATAAAGGTTAAGTCCCTCCCACCATGCTTATGGTTTACAAAGTTTCAGGGATATTGAACAAATTGGGATATCAAACTGATGCCAGTATCAGTGTGGTTCCATGTCAAATAATCAGGTGATGATTTCCTCAAATATGGCTGTTTCAAACTCACAAAAAGGAAAAGATGGTGTGCCCCACTGCATGGCCTTCGTTTGGAAATAACTCTTAGAAAGTACTGAGGATGAGCAATTTTGCTCCAAGATGATTTAGGCCAATTCAATTAAAAAATAATAACAATTTATTATAAACTCAGCCAAATGAACAAGTAAAACAAAGAGTAAAGTCCCATGTAATCGAAACCACTGGTAGGATCAATGCAATCTTATACCATTAAGTGAGAATGGGTTTGATGAGGGAGCAATATAGGCCACTTCAGACATAGGGATTGAAGCAATCTCTTTGAGTCAATAAAATAAAATAAAACTATAAAAAGGAACTGATAAAAATTGCAGTATGGAAAAACAAAAGCCTACAGAGAATCCTTTAGGAAGAAGGAAAAAACTAGGCCAACTAGTCAGGCAGCTCACCTACTCACACCCACTAGGCAGAAACAAGTGTTTGGAGAGAAGTTAGGGAAGGGGATGGGGGAAGAGAAGGATACAACATGTTAACTATGGATAATTATTTCGAGGGCAGCCATAGGGAAGATGGATGAACTTGGACCTGGAGGGCAGAGCTAGGAACAAAACGGGAGGTGAAACAGAATTATAGTCAGATTTCAGCTCAATGGATGGTATTTCTAAACAACTCCAGCTGTTTAAAATTGAAATGGGTTGCTCAGGGAGGTAGTGAGGTCTTCCCAACAGAAGCAGAAATGTATATGTAACACTGCAAAGAACTTTGGATGCATTATCTTATCTGAGTCTCACAAGTACCAGGGGAAATTGGTAGGTACTAAAGGTATCAATTCTCCCTTGATTGGTCTACCTCCTGGCAGACAAGTCATTTCTGGCTGTCATGTTCTACATGAAATCAGTTTCTGGACTATTTCAACATGCCCCATTTCTCACCCACTAAATATTTTCTTTTTTCATCCATAGTCAATCTAAAACCATAATTTTAACTTTTTTGGAAAACCTTTCTAGAATAGTCACATAATGTCATCTATACCCAGGGGCCCAGTCTATGTCATTCACTTTCTGAATCACAATTTGAAAACACCCACTTCCTCTAGGAAGCTTTCCCAGGTTGAACCTATGCTTGAATATGTCAACCCAACCTCTGACATACTTTTTCTTCACTATGAGTCAAAAATATCTGTAAACTGATAAATATTTTCACAAAGTCCCAGACGCTATTAAAAATTCTAACTTATACATTATAAAAGCTGAGAATAGCATCACTGAGCTGAAAGACATTTATCTATGTATCAACATGAATTCAATGGGTACATGTAGATCTGTGCGACCCCCTGAATATTTATAGTTATGACCCACTGGCCTATCTCAGCTGGTTAGACTGCAAGTGAGGTGAAGACAGAGACTGCATCTGCATCTAAGGAGAGGCAGGTAGCATGGTGGAAACAGTAATGGACTAGAATCCTAGAGATGCTTAGCTGTTCCATTATGTGACCTTAGGCTAGTACTTGAACCTCCACTTTCTCCTCTAAGGTGCCCTTCTATTGTTACCATCTCATATTAACTTTTCACAGGTTAGAGACCAGTCCTCTCCAGTCTACATTTAAAATCCTGTTAACATATGCTAGCCCTAGGCATCTTGGGGAACACCTAGCAAACGTGTGCAATAAAATGACCCTCTTTCTCAGGTTCACAGCATGAAGGATTTCATTTCAAGCTGGAAATGACCTTCAAGATCCTCTAGGACTAACCCCCTTATTCTACAGCTGAAGAAACTGAGGCCAAGATATGAAATGGTTGGCCTATGGTCACATATAGGACAGGAAGTAGCAGAGCTATTTAAAAAACAAATGAAACATCCAATGCTCTAATAATGATGTGGGCCAGTGGTTTTCACTGATTCCTCCTCCGAAATCTTCTCTCATCTACCTACTGATTGGAAGCAAAATAACAAAAAATAGGGGCAGACCACTGTAGGCCTTCTCTGGACCTCTGGAAGGTCCAGAGGTTCTTGGAATCTCATCTGTGGTCAAGTATTTCATTAGTGATAGAGACCAGCACAGCTACCAGAATGTCAATTTGTGTTGGTGTTCAGCCATGTCTGATTCTCTGTGACCCCATTTGGTTTTTTGTGGCAAAGATATCAGAGTGGCTTGCCATTTCCTTCTCCAGCTCATTTTACAGACGAGTAAACTGAGGCCAACAGGGTTAAGTACTTGCCCAGGGTCACACAGTTAGTCAGTGTCTGAGGCCACATTTGAACTCAGGAAGATGAGTCTTCCTGACTCCAGGTCCAGAGTCCTGTTCACTATGGCACCACCTATCAGCCATGAGAGCTATGTTATTAGTAAGGAAAACAGACAAGGCCCTGAAGTCCCTGGGAAATGCCATTTCCATCTTTGGTAGCTCTGGCTGGTCCCACTCACCTCTTTGGGAGAGGGAAGTACTGAGCCACTTGCCAGTACTACTGGTTTGGTGACAGCAACTGGACTGGTGAAGGCAGAATCCCGGCTAGAGGAGAGCGAGCCTGCTTTGTGTTCTGTCCTGGTCGCTTTCCATGGACTGGGCTGTGGGGGAAGAAAACAGCAAAGGGCAGTTAGGCCACAGAACAAACAGTCCCCGAGCTGGTTAGGAAATCTGACTTCAAGTTCACCCACAGACTATCTGCCTTTCTCTTCCCTGTTTAGGGGCAGAAGGGAAAACAGAGGGAAGTTGGGATGCTTCTTTAGGAGAAGAGGAGAATCTGGGTAAGGAATCCTGGTTGGATGAGGGAGTTTGGGTCTGCCTGTGGGAGAGACAGACTAAACTGTGAGAAGAAGGGAGTGAGGAACTGGGCTCAAGAGTACCATCTGGGTAGACATTTCCTTGCCTAGTCAAGAGGGCTCTGGGTACCTCTTTCCCCTGCTAAGCCTACTCTATCATTCTTGGCATCATCCTCCAAACTGACTCCTTTGCCAAGCTGGCTGAACTGCTAAAGCTGTATCACTGCAGTGTGGGAAGCCCAGAGATGGCAGAAAAATGGCAGGAATGGAAGAATGGGGCCTGGGAGGTATGTTTTGCATGAAATCCCACTGTCTGAGTGGTGCTGGTCATACATGTCCTTATGATCTGGCCTATCCTGTCTCTAGGTGGTGTGGGTGATACAGGGAGCCTCATCTGGCATTTCCTTGCACCCTGACTCTGCTGACCTCCTCCAAGGCTGCTTCTCCCAGTGTAGCTGTCCATATGAACACGGCTCCCTTGTTGGTCTTGACTGTGGCTATATAAACCATGCAAAGATAGAACAGGGTTCCCTGAAGAGCACACCAAAGCTGTCAGGTGGTATGAAGAAGACCCTAAGATGCTGGTGCTTGCTGCTGCAGCACTCTCAGGAAAAGACAGTCCTTCAGTCTCTGCCACAGAGTATGTGGGGAGAGGGCTAGGACTGGACTTATTTGGATGCACTACAGCAGCCAACGAGAAAGCCCCTCCTGGGTGAAGCAGGCCACTAGAGGCCGGTTGGGGAGACAAAGCTTGAATGAGATGTGGCCTGGATCGTCATATAAGATATACACACTATGTAAGAGACAATAATACATGATGGGAATTTTAAGATAAATGATAAATCTTATGAAGTGTGAAGGAGAAAAATCAATTCAACAAGATATCAATGTCCTACAGGCAATGATGGAAAGCAGACAGAAAAATAATAATAATACCAACAGTGACAACAACATCAATTTACATAGTTCACTGCGTGCCAGGCACTCTACAAAGCACTTCACAATTATTGTCTCATTTGATCCACAAAATAGCCCTGGTAGGAAGGATACTCATGGGTAATAATTACTTCATTTTTAAAGACAAGAGAAATGGAGTCAAACAGGTTCAGTGATTTTCCTAGTATCACACAGCTAGAAAGTGTCTGAGGTCAAATTTGAACTCATGCCTTTCTGACTCCAGGCCCTGAGTCCTATCCATTGTGCCACCCAGCTGCCCCAAGGAATGGTGTCTGACTGAAGCTTCAAAGAATAAGAGGAGGAAGGGAATGTTTAGTACCAAAAAAGTGTATTTAGAGGACAAAGAAAATGATAGTTTGGTTAAAGCACAGAGTATGTGGGGAGAAGCTGGGACTGGACTTATTCTACACTGTAGATCACACATAACACTGAGAAGTTGCTTCGAGGGGTCACACAGTCAGTGTGGGATGGAGGGAGGCGCTGGGCCTTTCTAACTGCTACTGCTACTTTTAAGTCTCATACAACTGGACAGTGGAGGACTCTAAACAACAGGCAAAGAGCCTACATGTTTTCCATGAGCAGCAGGTGATGGAGAGACTGGAGGAGGTAGAGTTCAGTCTGGGATGTTAGCAATGGGAGAAGCAAGGGAAGCAACTGAGAAGGGTCATGGGGCACTTGAACCACCAAGGACTGATTAGATGTGACAAATAAAACAAGAACAGGAAGAATTCTAACTAACAAACACCAAGATTCCAAACATAGGAGACTGTAAATGGTTCCACAAATAGTGAAGTCAGGAAGAACAGGGGAAAGAAGGGAATGAATATGGGAAGCTTGGGAAAAATTTTGGCCATGCTGAATTTGGAGTTGCAGGTGATGTGTCTAGGTGGTAATTTGTGATCAAAGAGAAGAACTTCACAAGATCAACTCCCAGAACAGTACATTCCAATGGAACCAAGAGATCTAGCTATCCTCCACGATGATGCCACTTGCAGCCCGTTCTATGACACTCCCCCAACCTTCCCATCTGTGGCTTCAGGCCAGAAGCAAGGCAAGTTCTCCCAGCTCTCCCACTACCTAACCAGCCTATCTTCTCTTTCAATTGGCCAATAGTCAGTGTGAAATCTTAGATAGGTAGCATTGTGACAATAGAGGTGATGGTGGGCTGTAAATGAAAGAAGCTGCAAAGGCTGAATCAACAGGACTTGGCAACAGACTGGATATGGGAAGGGGTGAAAATAGTCAAAGATGACACCTACTGAGAGCCTGGGTGACTGGGAGGCTATATGGTGGTGCCTTTGATAGTAATAGGAATGTTAGGAAAATAGGAGTTTGGAGTGAAAAATAATGAACTCAGTTTTGGACGCAGAGTTTAAGAAGACTGTAGGATATCCAGTTCAAGATGCCCAATAGGCAGTTGGAGCTTTAAGACTTGGAGGTCAGTGAAAATCTGAGAATCATCAGCACAGAGACGATAACTGAATCCACAGGAGTTGGTGAAGTGAAGTAGTACAGAGGGAAAAGATAAAGGTCTAACAGAGCCTTGTGGAATATCTACAGTGAATGGATGTGACTTGGAAGAAGATTCAGCAAAGGAGACAGAGTAAGAACAGATAGGTAAACTAGGGGACGGTGGTGATCTGAAAACCTAGAGACAAGAGAGTACCCAGGAGATCAACAGTGTCAAAAGTTGCAGAGAGGTCAAAAAGGATGGGGATTAAGAAAAGGTCACTAGATTTGGCAACTAAAAGGTCGTTACTAATTTTGGAGGAAGCAGTTTCAGATGAATGATGAATTCAGAAGCCAGACTTTGTTAAGAACAGAGTAAGAAGACAGAAAGTAGAGACACTTAATGTGGACTTCTCGAGTTTAGCCCTACAAGGTAAGAAGAAATATAGGACAACAGTTAACAGAGACAGAAGGACCAAGTGAGAGTTTTTTGAGGAAGGGGGAGACACAGGCATATCTGTAGTCAGTAGGGAAGCAGCCAGTAGACATAAAGAGACAGAAGATAAAGAAGAAAAAATGAGATTGATGTTTTATGACTTGCCTGATGCTATCATCAGAGGGTCACTTAATAAGGCTTTATCTGTAGCAATTTCTTAGGAAATATTTTTTTTTGAGGAGGGAAGGCAAGGTCACACTACAAGCAAGTATCAAGTGTCTGAATCTGGATTTGAACTCAGGTCCTCCTGAGGGCCTGTGTTCAATTCACTGAGCCCCCTAGCTGCCCCTCTTAGGAATCAAACTAATGAATGAACAACATTTATTAAGCAATTTGTATGTTCCAGACACTGGGGAAACAAATTAAAAAAAATCTAGGGAGTTTCTGCTTTCAAGGACTTTACATTCTAAACAGAGAAGAGAACACACACAAGGAAGCAGCAGTCTTATAAGGGGGATCTGGTTTGGGAAGTCACAGGGATTGTAACTCTTAACTGCACTCTTCATCTTCATTCTGATCTCCAATGCCGCCAACTCTCAGTTCTTTCCCAAGTCATAACCCTTGCATCTCTTTCCTTCACTTCAGATCCCTTGGAGAACCAGAGCTGAAGAGATGACGAACTTGAGTGCAAGCAGAATCCAAACAGAAGACTACTTCAGTAGCTCAAGTGTTTAAGTGATGAGGGTCTGGCACTAGAGTTGGTAAAATCAATGGCCCATGGCAACAGACTGAATTTGGGTGATTAGAGAATAGTTGAGGCCGTGAGCTTGGGGCACTGTAAGGATGGTAGTGCTTTGGTAAGAAAGGAAGGAAGGGGGCGGCTAGGTGGCACAGTGAGTAAAACGCTGGCCCCGGAGTCAGGAGGACCCGAGTTCGGTTCTAGCCTCAGACACTTAACACCCACACACAAAAAAACTAGCCGTGTAACCTTGGATAAGTTACTTAACCCTAACTGCCCTCCAAAAGGCAAAAAAAAAAAAACCCCACACATACACACACATATGTATCTGCGGGACATCCAGTTTAAGATATCCGATAGGCAGTTGGCGATTTGAGAATGGAGGGCAGGGCACAAGAGATGTTAGGGCTGGATTCCTAAGCCTGAAGTTGAAAATCCATCCATATAAGTTGCTGAGATCATCAAGGGGAAATAGTATATAAAAAGAAGATAAAATGGCCCAGGACAAAGCATTTAAGGGATATGCACTGCAGTTAGAGGACAAGGCCTGAATAAAGATCCAATCAGAAAGACAGAAGTGGTCAGACAGATGAGAGGAGATTATCAGTGATATTAAAACTTCAAAAGAAAAGGATACAAAGGAGAAAATAGTGACTGATAGCATTAAGAGCTGCAGAGAAGTAATGAATGGAAAAGGAAGGGAAAAAGCATTTATTAAGCACAAAACTACGTGCCAGGAACTGTGCTGAATGCTAAAGGATATTATCTCAGTTGTTCCTCACAACTCTTTAAGGTAGTTATTATTATGATCTCCATTTTAAAGTTGAGGAAATTAAGAGATTAAGTGACTTTTCCAGGGTTACACAGGTAGTAAGTGACTGAGGGTGGAACTGAACTACGGTCTTCCTGACTATGCTGGAGAAAAGGTCATTAGATTTACCAATTCAATGGTAACTCTGGTAAGAGCTGTTTCTATTCAGCTGACTGCTGAGTCTGGAGGCCAGAATGAAAAAGAGAGGGAGAGGACAGGAAGTAAAGGATCTGAATGTAGAAGGTCTTCTCAAGAAGGTTAGTCAGAAAAGCGAGGAGAGACACAGGACAACAGCTAGTGGGGATTGATGTCAAGTTTCTGAGGCTGGAGGAGCCAGGAACATGTTTGTAGGTAGAAGGAAGGAGCCAGAAGACAGGAAGAGATGAAAAATTCATCATTTCTGCCTTCACATTTCTTATATTTATCCCTTCTCTGCACTCTCACAGCGATATCTTTGGTATGGACACTCATCACCTCACAAGGGACGCTTGCTATGGGGTTGCCATCTGGTCTTCCTGACTCATTTCTCTCCTCACTTCAGTCCATCCTTCACTGTTGCTATAGAGATCTTTATAAAGCACAGATCTAATCAATCCCCCTAACCAATAAACTCTAATGGTTTCCTATCACCTCCAGGATCAAATAGAAAATCTTTTGGCTGGTTTTTTAAAGCCCTTCATAACCTGGCTCTTCCCTACCTCGCCAGTCTTCTTACACCTTCTCCCCTCCTTGTTGTCTGCAAACCAGGGACATAGACCAGCCTGCTGGTCCTTGCACGATACTCTGACTGCGGCTCCTCTTCGCGGGCTCTCTCCCATCTGTGGAATGCTCCTTTTCCTCATCTCTTCTTCAAGGCCCCATTTAAGACTCAGTTCAAATCCTACCTTGTGGAAGAGGCCGTTCTCGTAGCCCCCTACCGCCTCTGCCTTCCTTTTGAGACTTGCTTCCACTTACAGCGGATACTTTCCACATGTATGTGTTACCTATGCATTCCTTGAGGGACGATAGAGATCATGTATTTGCCTTTGTTTGTATCCCCAAGCCTTAGTACAGTAGCTGATAAATAGTTAAGGACTTAATAAATTTGTGACTGACCAATAGTCCTTTTCTAGGTATGGTGGTACTGATGTAATTATTGTACCTACAGTTGGAGGTCAAAGATGTACACACACACACAGAGAGCAAGGAGGCTACTGTCACTGGATCACAGAGTACGTGGGGAGGGGGCAGGGATTAAGGAAAACGGTCACAGAGGAAAGTGGTGGGTTTGGGACAGGTAATCTCTAATATACATCCCAAGAATCAGAAGCCCATGACACTAGGACAGAAGCTAGAGCGCTGGGCCTTGGTCTCAGTCAGAGGCCAAAGCATGGCAGGAAGATGGCGAGACATGTGTGTAGTGGGTGTGAATGATTTTGATGTATGGATGGGAGACACCGTGGAGGAAGAGATCCTTCAAGATGGCATTCTGCTCTACCCAATCAATCCTGGAATCTTATCCTCTATTTTAGTCAACCGTGGGATAGTAAAGATATGGTTCCATGGTAGAAGCAAGTCTCTCTCTTCCCTCCTAATATGGTCATTCTCTAATACATCTGGACACAGGTCTCAAATACTTGTAGAGATGGAAAGTAGGTAGATAGACTGGGAGTTGTCAATATTCTCTTATTCATTTTTTTAAGTATTAATAAAGTTTGAGATTTTCCCATGCTTTGGCTATTTTCTACTCTTTCAAATCCCTTGTGAGCTGCTACAGTCCCCACAACTATAAGGCTACCAGCACAGAAGTACCCTTTGTAGACCTGGTCTAATGCAGATGCTTCTCCAGTCTTTGTTCTCTCTAGCACCATGTCTTATGTCCTATAGCTTGCCTTTCTATTAAAGGGATTCTTGGTAACCCAGTTCACTTCACTTTAAAGATGGAGAGAGAACAAATAAAACAAGGCAGAATTATCTTGAAGTCAGGGACTGTATTTCTGCCTTTCTTTGCATCCCTGGGGCTCAGCACTGTGCCAGGCACATAGATAGCTACTACCCTCTTCACATCTTGAAATAACTTCCTAACTAGTCTCCATCACTTAAATCTCTCCTCACTTCACTTCATGCTTCACACTGCTGACAAAATCAGTTTCATTAAATACAGATCGAATCATGTCACTGGAGACCTACTCAATCCCAGCAATTTCCTATTACCTTGAAGATCCAATAAACATTTATTTTAAAAGCCTTCACAAATTGGCTCCAACCTATCTTTCAGCCTCAGTGGACATTATCCTCACTCCTAAATTCTAGGTATAATCCAGCCTCCTGATCCTCAGACATGGTACTGTCTCCTGTCTTTAATCCTTTGCACTGACCATCCCCCTGGGTCTCAAATGCCTTCTGTCATTACTTTTCTTCCTTTAAGATTCAAATACCACCTTCTACACGTCTTTCCTGGTCCTTCTCATTGCTAATGTCTTCTCTAACTACTTTGTATTTATTAAAATTTAAATTTATGCTACATTTTTTTTAAAGCAATTGGAGTTAAGTAACTTGCTCAAGGTTACATGGCTAGTTTTTGTGCGTGTGTGTGGGTGTGAAGTATCTGAGGCCGGAACCGATGCCAGGTGTCCCGACTCTGGGGCCAGCGCTCTTACTCACTTCACCACCTGGCCGTCTGTATGCTGCATTTTAATGTACTTGTCACCCCTATTAGAATACAGTCAGCAGGGGCAGCCAGGTAGCACAGCGAGTAAGAGCACTGGGAGATCAAATCTGGGCTCAGATACTTAGCACCACACCCAGAAATAACTGGCCTTGTAACCTTGGGCAAGTTACTTAACCCTGATTGCTTTAAAAGGAAAAAAAGTCAGCTTCTTGCAAGTAGGGATTGTTTCACTTGTCCTTATTTCCCCAGGGCCTTGAACACAACAGGCACTTAATAAATACTTGCTGCCTGATTTTCACAGATTCTGACCTGAAAGTGCAGATATCATATTCTCTCTATATAGTCTGAGGGCCAACCATCCCTTTGCTCTAAGAATAATCCCTCTACTAGCTGGAATCTTGCTTCTCCTGGACCCTGCCCATCGATCACCTCCAATTTGTTTTGCTCTCTCACCTTCCTGTTGCT
This sequence comes from Petaurus breviceps papuanus, assembly GCF_028583685.1. Lineage (NCBI taxonomy): Eukaryota > Metazoa > Chordata > Mammalia > Diprotodontia > Petauridae > Petaurus > Petaurus breviceps. Next base: position 29,678,242 of record NW_027185850.1, on the reverse strand, counting down.
TCCTTTCCCTGTTATTTCACAAGTCCTTTCCTATCGCATTCCTTTCTTTCCTTGTCCTACTTGAACAAAGCATTTGCAGTTGTATCAGTATCTTTGCTGAGGTGGAAATTTCCTCCAGTGATGTAGATCAGTCAACAAGCCTTAAGTAAGTACCTACTGTGTGTCAGGCCCTGCGCTAATCACTACTGTAGAAAGAGAAGAATGCTCTCTCTGTTCTCAAGGACTTCCCAATCTAAGAGGACCATTAGATCATCAAACATTTCATAACCTTAAGAATCCCAGTCACCTGTGACATTGAAAAGTTGTGACACAGACATGATTGCAAGCTATATGTATCAAAGACAGGATCTGAACCCAGTCTTTGCCTTCTAATCTGTTAAATCCAGCCTTTAATAATTAGAAGCAGTTGGATGGTGTAGTGGATAGAGTACTGCATCTGGAGTCAAAGACTGGAGTTTAAATCGGGCTGTATGACTCTGGTCAAGTCATATAATCTGTTTCAGTTTCCTGAACTGCAAAATGGGGATAATAATAGCACCTACATCACAGAGTTGGAGTGAGAATCAAATATAATGGTTGAATCAAAGATAATGGTTGCAAAGCCATTAGTACATACTTATTCCTTTCCTAGTCTATTATACTAAACTATTCTCTCCTCAATCCTTGGTAGTCTGGCTTCCTTCTCAAAGATCATCTACAACCTAATTGTTAAGTCCAGTGGCCTCTGTTTCCCCTTTACTTCTTCACTACTGACTTCTGGGACAAATTGTGGCAGAACTCCCTGTCTCCTACCTCCTCTTAAACAAAGGCGTTTCTAAGATTCAGTTCTCTGCTGTTGGTGCTATTCTCCCTTGACTCCCACCCTTGTTACTTCAGTTCTCATCTCAATGCACAAGACACTTCCATGACCTAGCCCTGAGTTCCAGTCCCTCACAAATCCCCAAACTGTTTTCCTCACTGACTTGTGAGTCAGCTTTTTGTTTTGCTCATTCAGTTTTTTTCTTCCTCTTCCACTGGCTGGGAATATCTTTTTTCCTTCATCTACCCTGAAATACCCAGATCAAATGCTTCCTCTTCTATAGATCTTTCTCCTTTTGAAATTCTATTAGCAGCTGTTTGTACAATCATTTGGCAATGAATCCCATAGGACCCTATAAAATCTTATTTCTTATTTAATAGTTGATTTACATGTTTTGTTTCAAAGTACATGGTAAGTTATAGGAAGGGAGACTCTGCTTAACTGCTTTTTGTAAATACCATGACACCTCACCCAGCATGCAGTTAATCTGTAGATATGAGAGTTTTTTCACATAGACTAAGCTTGTTGGGATCAAGAACTATCAAAAACCATTCTTGGTTTTGTCCATAGCACCCACCAGTGCCAAGTTCTCAATAAATATTTGTTCAATTAATAAATAGAATGAAACTCAAGCTCTTTCTGCTCCAACTCAAAAGTCCTCATCCCACAAACTGGTACCTTGGAAGGAGGTGCTGCCGGCTTTGGGACGAGGTTTTTGTAGACACTTGGGACAATAGTTGTGGGCTTGTTCCCATTTGCAAGGTGAGGTCCTGGTGAGGTGAATGCAGCAGAGAAGGCAGCAGCAGGATCCTCTTTGGAAACCTTTTTGATGACCAGCATCTTGGTAGGTTGCTTGGCACTCGGAGGATTTTCTGTGAAAGACAGTAATTCAGAGAGGGTAGAAAAAAACAGTGCAGGCCTAGGCAGCAGGGACCCTCTAGCTCCTTAGCCCTTAATTTCTGGGGTGCACAAAAAGAACATGATCAGCAGAGTTTAAATTTCTTGAGCACTGGCTGTAGAGCCAGAGGAGCCAGGTTCACATCCTGCCTCTATACCTGGGACCACAAGTAAGACACAGAACCACCCTGGGCCTGAGTTTCCTTATGAGGGGGTTAGATTAGATGGCTTCCAAGGTCCCTCCCAACTCTAGACCTAAGGCAAGGATCCTTGAGGGCGCATAGGCAGAAAAATGCTTTCTGGGACAGAAACAAAGTCCCAGAAATATTGCCTTTCCCTTAACCCTGACCCAGTCCAGACTGTTCCACTGATCACAGGACGTGGAGGAGATGCAAGTCACCAAATCTACGTACTGCTCCTAGGGAACTGGAGGACCACCAGGCCTTGCCATCTGACCTACCTTGGCCTCTATGGTTCTCTAGGCTTTACCAACTACTTTGCCTCTATTCTCTCCAGATGCCTAGCAAAGCCAGGACCTTGGCCCCACACAATGATGCAGACTAAGTACTCCTAAGCCTTTCAATTTGCCCTGCAGCTGAACTTTCTTTTATATACTATCTTCCCAAGAGTGTGAGCTCCTTGAGAACAGGGACTGTCTCATTTTTTTTTGTTTGTCCCTAGAGTTGAGCACAGTGTTTGGTGCATAGTAAGCATTTAATAAATGCCTTTTCAATCATTCATTGGTTCATTCACAGGGGAAGTATTTAAAAAACGCTTACTGACTGAGCAGACTGATTGAACAGAGCCCCTCTCCTAAGCTATGGTGACTAGAAGGTGACAAAGATGAGACTGTGAACCTTCTGACACGAGGCAACAGCACTAAAAAGTCCCCTAAAGTACAGCTACTGTCTAGGAGAGACATTAGCAGCCCTCAAAAAAGATTGAAGACAAGGTGCAGATTGTCAGAAGCCTAGGATTTGTCACAGGGTACAAACAGTATGACCATTAGGGAGCCTTCTGAATCTAATTTACAGAAACCACATTTTGATTCTGTTTAGGTGAGTGAGAAGTAGGAAGAAGGAAGGAGTAGAGAAAAGAAGGAAGAAGGAAGAGGAAGAAGAAGAAGAAGAAGAGGAGGAGGAGGAGGAGGAGGAGAGTATGGCCTTTTAAGCAAAAAGAAAATGAGGGTCTGTGTCTTGTTCTAAGCAAATTCTCTAAAAGTACACCCTGGCTCCATCCCAAGGTGTCACACACTGGGATGGCTCCTCAAGAGTGATGTGTACTTGGTGGCTGCTCTAAAGAGAAAGGGAAAGGGAACAGGAAGGGAAAAGAGATATGAGGAGAAAATGGGGAGGGAAAGGAAAGGAGAAACTGAGAAGGAAAAGCAAGGGAGACAAGAGGAAAGGAAGGGAAGGGGGAGAGAGAAGGAGTTGGAGAAGAGGGAGAAAAAAAGGCTTGAATCTGTCATCTTAGTGTGGCTAATACTGGTTCTACTCACTGTCAAGTTTCTATTGTGGGTGGTTGAAAGGTATTTAGAGAGAAACCAAGAATATGATGGTAGTGACACCACATGCCTTGACAAACCAATGCTAGAATTGCAGACGTGCCTTTTAGTCTCCTTGGAGGAAGGTTCTTAGGTGCAGCCCTGGCTTCTCTCTTAACCTCTTAAATTGCTTGCCTATACTATTTCCAGATATGTGTGGAGGATGCAGCCAGTGGTTCTGGTAGCAGGGGCTTCAATGATTTCAGCAAATTTGACAGAGTGGAAGCATCATTACAGACAAATTATTTCGAAAAGGGAGAGTGTTAATTAGGAGGATCAGGCAAGGCTTCCCATAGGAGGGAGCATCTGAGTTGAGGCTATACTGAAGCTAGGGATTCTAAGAGGCAGGGGTAATAAGAGGGGCATTCTAAGCCTGGGGATAGCATGTACAAAGGTAGTGAATTCAGGAAAAGAAAGAGCGGGCAAGCCAGTTTAACTAGATTGTAGAATGTATGAAGGGGAAGCAATGTAAAAGAAGCCTTGAAAGATAGGTTAGAGCCAGACCATGAAGGGCTTTAAATGCCAAGTTAATGTGTTTGTATTTTATTCTAAAGAGAAAAGACCACTAAAGGTCTGTGAATAGGCAAGCGCCATGGTCAGCCATGAGTTTATGAATATTCTTTTGAGAGTTCCTAGGAAGATGGATTGAAGACGGGAAAGGCTGGAGGCTGGGAACTAAAAAAAAGAAGGCTACTGCATGAGTCTACATAAGAGATGGCAAGGGCCTAACCAAGGGCACTAGTTCCCCTCTGTAGTGTGTGAACAAAGGGAGAAGTAATGAGACTTGGCTACTTACCAGACACTGGTGAGGGAGACAGATGGAAGGACTAAGGTTTTTTTCTTTCTTTTGTTTTGTTTTTTGGAGGGCAGTTGGGGTTAAACAACTTGCCCAAGGTCACACGGCTTGTAAGTGTTAAGTGTCTGAGGCTGGATTTGAACTCAGGTTCCCCTGACTCCAGGGCCAGTGCTCTATTCACTGTGCCACCTAGCTGCCCTGAGGACCAAGGTTTAATGGGTAAATAGGAACCTGGGTGACTATGCCACCCTTAGCAGAGAATGAAGGGAAAGAGTTAAACTCTGGTCACAATAGTCTGAGATGCTCATGCAATCCAAGTCCTGAAGGCAGCCAGTGACTTAGGACTGGATACTGGGAGAGAGAATACAGTTGGGTGCCATCTGCCCAGAGCCTGAACCCATAGGAGCTGATGCCAAAGTAGAGAGAGAGAATTTCAGAGAGGGCAATGCTATCTCCCTTTAGATAGATAGATAGATAGATAGACACTCCCCAGATACATGTGGATATTCCAACAGTGTTTCACACAAAAATAAGAATCATAAAACCACAGCAATGGAAGGGAACTCTGTGTTCATCTCGTCTAACTTAGAGCTGAGAATTTTTGATACCCTCTCCACCAAGTAATGAGTCTCAGTTTGGAAACCTCCAGAGCTAGGGAGCCACTGGGAGGCTTACTCTCCAGCTTTGCTAGACATCTCTTGTGAGAGAGTTCTTCCTGGTATCAAGACAGTGCCCTGTCTTTCTCTACCTACTGCTTCTTAGAGCTGCTTTCTGAGAGACCAAGAACAGCAAGAGCAAGTCTAAATTGATTTTCTAGAATGCAATGATCACACACCCTCCAACTCCTTGGCCAAAACTCCTTTTTTTGGAGACTAAATGTCCTGCAACCTAACCAGTATGGGCTTAAGTCCCTGTATCACCACGGTCACCTCCAACTTGTCAAGATCTTCTTTAAAATGCAGCTCTCAGGGGTGGCTAGGTGGCGCAGTGAATAGATCACTGGCCCTGGAGTCAGAAGAACCTGAGTTCAAATCTGGCCTTGGACACTTGACACAAGTACTAGCTGTGTGACCTTGGGCAAGTCACTTAACCACAATTGCCCTACCTTCCACCCTCCAAAAAGGCCCAAAAAAAAAAAAAAAAAAGCAGCTCCCAGAATTTAACATGTTGCTCTAAATATAGTGTGCGACCAGGGCAGAATTAGGTTAGAATTCTACTCTCTCCATTCTAGAACAAAGGTTCTTGACCTTTACTATTTTGTGGACCCCTTAGGGAAGTTTATGAAGCATACAGATGCCTTCCCAGAACAATGTTTAAAATGCATAAAAAATTTTAAAACACAAACACAACACAAAGGAAAACATTTATATCTAATAAGTTTTCAAAATTAAAAAAAAAAAATCAAATTCACAGATCCCAGGTTAAGAACCTCTCTATTCTATAGGCAGTTTTCAGAGGATGAAATTAAAGATATCTATAAGCATATTAAAAAATGCTCTAAATCACTAATGATTAGAGAAATGCAAATCAAAACAACTCTGAGGTACTCCTCATCAGTCAGATTGGCTAAGATGATAAAACAGGAAAATAATAAATGCTAGAGAGGCTCTGGAAAAACTGGAACACTAGTGCATTTTTGGAGAAGTTGTGAAGTGATCCAACCATTCTGGAGAGCAATGTGGAACTATGCCCAAAGGTCTATAAATAAGTGCATACCCTTTGACCCAGCAATACCACTTCTAGGGTTGTATCCCAAAGAGATCATAGAAGTGGGAGGAGGACCTGTATGTAAAAAATATTTATAGCAGCTCTTTTTGTGGAGGCAAAGAATTGGAAATCAAGGGGATGCCCATCAATTGGGGAATAGCTGAGCAAGTTGTGGTGTATGAATGTAATGGAATACTATTGTGCTACAAGAAATGAGGAGCAGATGGACCTGGAGAGACTTATATAAAATGATGTTCAGTGAGAAGAGGAGAACCAGGAGAAATCTGTACACAATCACAGATGTTTTATAACATATGTGTGACGATCAACTCTGATAGACTGGGCTCCTCTCAGCAATATAAGGTTATAAGACAACTCCAAAAGACTTGTGATGGAAAGAGATATCCACACCCAGAGAAAGAGCTAGAGTCTGAATGCAGATTGAAGCAAACTATTCGCTCTCTTTCTTTTTCTTGTTTTGTTTTGATTCCTCTTTCCCAATGTTCATTCCATTGGTTATAATCCTTTACAATCTGACTAAAGTTTAATGTGAAGATAATTGTAGATCCTATATTTGATCACATGCTGCCATGGCGGGGTGTGGGAGGGGTAGGAGAGGGATGGGAAGAAAACTTGAAACTCAAAGGATTGTGGAACTGAATGTTGTAAACTAAAAGTAAATAAATTAATAAAAAAAAAAGTTTTGAAAATAAAAACAAAAAAGAACCTCTGTTCTAGATACTGTCTTTTAACATGTTTTAGAATTGGATTAGTTTTTTAAAACTGCCACACCCATAGTTAATTATTAGTACTACTATATTCCACTAAAAACCCAAGGTCCTTTTCTGTACAAACTATTGTGTTTACATATATATATATATACCGTTTTGTTGTGGGCTAGCAAATCAAAAAGCATTTATTAAGTACTTACTATGTGTGCTAACCATTAAGAATACTAAGAAAGGCAAAAATTCCTCCTGCCCTCAAGGACTACACATTCCAGTGGGGGAGGTAACACAGACAGAGCCATCCAGAGAAGACAGAATGTCTGGGAAAGGCCTTCCTTCGGAAGCAGTGTGGACTATCCTTAAGAAGGTGATTATTTTTAACATGCGAAGGACTTCATGTTTCTCTCTCTCAAATTCCACCTTCTCAATTTGGCCTGTAATTCTGGCCTGTCTACACTTGCTGATATACTTTATTACTTGCAGAAAGCCTTGCTGAACACTTTCTCACAAGGGGAACAATAATTACTGGGGCCAACAAAAGGAAAGTAATAAAAAGAAAATAATTTTGTTCCTTTCCCCCAAGTATGAGTCCAGTTTAGTTTATGCCCCCGGAATTTTCTAGGAGAGAAGGGAGCATCACATACCCCATACTCCAGAAGGGGTCCCAACAGGTCTGCTTGGATGATTCTGTTTCCCAGCTTCTGGATTCAAAGATGGCTGTAAAAACCAGTGAAAAACGTTAGTATAAAGCAGCTTATTTTGACCGTATCTTCTCTACAATAGCCAACATTGTAAAATGTAAGTGAAAATTATGTAAGAAGAAAGTCTAATATTTATCATATTTAGCAGTGTGCAAAGTAGGACAACAAACACCCAGTGACAGCCCAATGGGGTGGGTTGCTATATGGCTACTCAAAATTCAGTCCTAATCTTTTTGCCTACGGTCATGATTTCTTTACTTCAGAAATTTTACTGGACTGTTAGATGTTAAAATTCAATCCAAAGAATTTTTGAAGGTAACAAACACTGTCTGTGCTCAAAAGCTCTGCCCTCAGTCACACAAATGGGTTTTGTTTCATCCCTTTAATTCAGGAATGAAATATCACATGTCAAAAAAAAGCTTGTACCCCCACCCCTCCCTCCCTCCCCCCCAAACCCCCAGAAAACCAGGGCTCACTTGCCTGGGCTAAGAAAGATTCAGCTCAGTGCTTCTGAAGACAAGAATCAACCATAGTCACTGTTAACTACTGACTATTTTTCACATGTAAAAAGCACTTTCCTCACAATCCTAGTAGGGTAAAATGACCTACAGGCTTTCACAACCATTTTACAAAGGAGGCAACTGGGGTTCAGAGAAATCAGGAATGTCTTGCTCAGGGTCTCAAAGCTGGTACGTCTCAGAGCTAGGACAGGAGGCTGATCAGGTCTTTCTGATGACTTTAAGATCAACAGTTGTTCCTCATCACTCTAGCAGGCTGCCTCAACCATTCAGAGTGTCTAATAATACAGAAAAAGACCCTGTAGCCTATGAAAGTCACCAGGTAAAGGAAAATATACATGACCTTGGTGTCAAGGGCTTTCCAATATGATCAGGGAGATGAGATGTATAAAAATCACTCCAACATAAGCTAAATAAGTCATTATACACATAATACCATGGTGTCATAAAAGTATGTTTAACAAATCTCCATGGGAGTCCATGATCATGGGAGAAATGCTCTCTGACTGTGCCTGGGGGAGAATGAGGGTGGTAATTTGGGCAGCCTTAAAGAATTTCTACAGGAGAACTTGGGGAGTTGAGATGTGCAAAAGGGTATTTATTCAGGTAGCTGGAATAGAGTGTGCCAAAGCACAAAAGAGACAACATGCTGTGTATATTCCAGTTGGAAAGGTAAGTTTGGGTCAAGATCCTAGAAGGCTCTAACTGCCTGGCCTAAGAGTTTGTCCTTAACTGTTAGTCTAAAAGAACATTGATTTTAATAACTTCTGTCTCAGTATAAAGCTAGGCATGACATAGCAAATATTCATAGTGTTTCAAAGGCTGCTTTATGATGGAGTGAACTATGAAATCTGCTAACAGTTTTAGGAGAATAAAATTCAAGATGAGACAAATGTGATTTTGATCTTTTTGTATTCAGACAAATAGGAAAAAAAGACAATAAAATGCCAACAGTTGGGGCCCACTATTAGCTGGTACCAAATCATTTTCATTTTAAAAATTGGGGGTCTCAAGAAACTGTATCAAAGTGGAACCCCCCATTCTCTTAGAAATCCTAAGCATGTTAGTAAAGAAATGCCAATGAAAAAAAGATTAGGAAGTCTTAAGTTTCTGTTCATGTAGAAAAGCAGCAGATGGGTTTCCTCATAGGTAACTGTATAACAATGAAGTCTAGGAAAGGGATATGTGGTTAGTTTCAGAATATGTCCTAAATTTAAAAGTCAAAGATGTCATACTGACCCACAGCATATTCCTCACAACAACCCTGTGAGGTAGGTAGTAAAAATGACACTATTCCCATTTCAGAGAGAAAAGGGAGGCTCAGAGAAAGGGTCTGATTTGTCCAAGGTCAGGCAAGTGCTAAGTATAACAGGAAATATGACCTCAGGTCTTGTCAATCTAAGGCTTTTTGGATCACATCACACTGTTTGTCTGGTATTCTTTGGCCAGTAGTTCAGCATATGTTACTGTGGTCAAGAAGCAGTTGGGAGTGTCCATGCAAGATAACAGTAACAAGGTAATAAGACTACAAAACCTGGGTGCTTCCTTCTGCTGTCGGAGAGTAAGTGACATGGTGGGGTCAGGGAGATTCAGTATAAGGACAGACCTGCAAAGTGGGAAGATCAAAGACAATAATTGGGACTAGTGTGGGAGAAATAAACATGGGCTTAGCTCTGACAATGGAGGAGGAAGAGGCCTTCTCCAGAAGCTTCAGTGAGGGAAATGTAGGACAAAGACTTCCCAAAGTCAAGATACTGAGGGCAGAAAAGAGGAAAAAAAAAACTGACAGATAAAATCCTGCTGCTCGTGGGAAAAAAAAATACTGTATTAAGGGACATTAGGATTCTAGGTTCAAAATGCAGAATTAGACTGGGCTTTGGAAATCATCTCAGTTCAATCACCTGATTTTAACAGAGAAGAAAACAGCTCCTGAGATGGAAACTGGTTTGCCAGAAAGTAGGAGAGTGAGATGAGCCCAAATGACAAAGATCCTGGATTCTTCCCCTAACCAAGCTAATGTTAAGGAAGATACTTATATCTTCATACAACAAAAGTGTCCCTTAGTGTCATATTCAAGGCATGGATTAATGGGGAAAAAAAAATGATAAATGCAACCCAGGAGTATGAGTGATTGAATCTTGGTTCCTCCACCGATAAAATAAGGATCCTTTATTTCCTCATAAGACATCACATTAACAGCAACAATTTTCTCATTCATTCAAAGAATACCGAGTTTTACTACAACCATATATGACAAGATGTCATAAATGTAAAATAACAAAATTTTTCCCATATTTGTTATGTTTAAACTTTGCTAACAATTTTTGGGGGAGGAAGGGAGAATGGATGATTTCTAGATTTCTACTTACCAGAAGAAGCCTACTTGCTCTATTTCTGTTTTTTTTCCTCTTCCTTTGCCCTAAGCAAAGTAATTACTGCTAATGGACAGTAGAATCATAAGCCTGCAATCTGGGAGTAAACATGGGGCACTACAGCATTGTAAATGGATTTTTTCCCCCCAAACTATACCATGAAGTTTTTCTAGCTCACTACTTTAAAACACACTACATAAACTGAATGGTGGGTTTACATGCTAAGAGGCAGAGGTCAACACAGGAACTTCAGAGTTTGTGCCAACCATATGACCAGGTCTTTTGGTCACAATTTCTATGGGCACAAGCTATTTACTTTAGCAAAAGAAAGCAAGGACAAGAGAAGGAACTCCTAAAGATCAGCAGAAAACACAATCCCTCTGAGAGGGCACACTTTGTAATTAGAGCATCTTATCTAGGAACTCAAAATGCATAAGATGATTTATAACTCTGCAGTCTAGAAAATATCACTTTGCATGAAAGATGAAGCAACTGGCCCTAAAGATGCTAATCACTTGCTAACACTTTAAATAAGACTGAACATGACTAGCAGTAACAACTGCTCAGGGGTTCTCATAAAGCCCTCCCCTCTTCCTTTCAACTCTGTCTCCTTTCCTCTACAAAAGGTCTTTTAGACTTTGACCGAAGGGCTACAATTTAGTTTCTGGTCCTGGCTCTGTGACTCTTATTACCTTCCCCCTCTGGTCATAGTGTCTTGCTCTGTAAAATGAAGGGTTTGGACCAGATGTCCACTAATGTCTATGGCCTGATTCTAAACCTAAACTTAGTTATATCTACTTCTAGACTGTGTAGTTTCTTAAAAAAAAAAAAAAAATCTTGTTGCCAAAGGGTCCTGACTTCTGCTATTATTATGCCACAGCCTTAGCTGCCCTCAGAAAGTTCCACACTTACAAAGTCTTCCTCCTCAAACTGCAACTTCTCCGCCTTCTCTTCTTTCTTTTCTTCCCTGGCCTCAGTAGGTGGCTTTTCCTGAAAGGCAGAGCCCTTGCGGGAGTGGAAGCTGCCATTCCAGTGGCGGTGGGTCCCTGCTCCCCCCCCGCCGCGCTGGCTCACGCCATCGTGACCCCGGGCAGAGCCATGCCAACCGGACTGGTTCCCAGCGAGTCCGGCATGTGTGCCCTTGGAGACACCCGAATCTACGGAGTCATGGCGGAGCAGGGAGGGTTGGTGCCAGGAATCTAACGTGGAAAGGAAAAGCAACAACACGCGTCAATGTGGCTCTCTGCTGGGAGTGGAGGGGGCAGGCCAGGGGCCTCTGATCTGGCTGAAGGCCCTGCCAGTCAGCCAATGGCTAGTCTGATTAGTGTGTTTAGAATAATATGGATTATGAGATTGGATAACTGAGCTAGAATGATGAAAGTTCAACTTTTCTTTCAATGCCAATTCCTGGAAAGATCCCTTTCAACTGCAACAAATGGTTTTAAATCCATCAGAAGACAAGTCTCTCCCACCCAGTAGAGAGCCCAGCTCGTGTGGGTACGAGCAGTATAGCCTCTACCTAAGACAAGTTCCTACATGGAAGGAAGCAATGGTCTGCCTTCCTTCCTTCCATCTTTCCCAGGTGGTGCTTGCTGCACCAGATGGCTCTGATGTGAACAAGAGGACGCTGGGAATCACTCACCTCCTGGAGTCCGTAGGGGCCCATTGTTAAAAAAACCATCAGAGGAGTTATGTCTCCGGCGACTCACTCCAAATCGTCCTTCTCCTCGGGACAGGTGCTCTCCATGTTTTTCAAAGGTGGCTGCAGGAGACTAGGAAGAAAAAGACCAAAGAAGCAAATGCATGAGTAGTAGCCCAACCTAGGCCCCTCTGACTTCTTCCTGTGGGTCAAACTCAGACAGGATCAAGCCCCGACAGGGATAAAACATCACCATAGTTTAGGAGAAGCTCACTATAATGTCATGGGCAAAACACACCTTGTTTGAGTACGAAAACCATTCCACAATCTAAGCTCTAATGGACATTTCTGCACTAAACAATCACACACCCGGAATGCACTGCTTGCCTATCTTCATGGCTTTCAAAAGCCTTCACTTCCATCAGAGATTCAGTTCTATGTCCACCTCCTCCTTGTCTCTTTTATCACATTTTCCCCAACAAGCACTGTGTCTAAACTTAGTGATTAGAATCATGGTCTGAAAGGTGGAAAGGAACTTTCATCTAAAAGATATGCAATCTGGTTACATTTAATTTCATCAATGCAGTGAGTCTTGAGAGGATATGGGATGTGTCTAATGTTGCCTTCAAAGGGGATTCTGCGGGGGAGAGAGCCTCTGTTGTCTCTAACAAATCTAACCCCTCTAAACTATCTATCAATGTACAGGTCACATCTCTCTTGTCCCTAGACCTTCTTCCTTATCCCATTTACTCCATGGATTTTTGAGGTACTGTCTTTTTAAAAAAAATCCCAAAAAACCAAGATACTTCTTTCAAACCTACTCTTATGATGCTAAACACAGAGAAATACAGAACTATGCAGGCTGGGTCCACAATTTCAACTCAGGCCTTACTGCTTCTAACCATCTCACTTCTTGGTGACTATTCTAACCTTCATATACAATGGCAACTCCCTTTCCTCCTTATTTTACACGTCAAAGTCTCTTGACCCAACTCTCATTATTCTTTCATCTTTTGTTTTATTGCTGACAAATCTGTAGTCCTTTTCCTTGCTAAGATCAGCCCTCAATCCCTTCCCTTCCCATGTTCTCTAACAGTTTGCCCTTTTAATGTCCAGTTCACTCTTGCCTCCTAATTTTCAACTGTTCTTCATTCATTGGGTCTTTCCTTGTTGCCAAAAAATATGTCCAAATCTCCTACCTTAAAAAAAAAAAAAACTAACATTTATACAGCTTTAGGGTTTATAAAGCACTTATCTGACTCTCACCACAGCCCTGGAAGCTAGGTGTTACTATTTTTTTTTAAGCAATCAGGGTTAAGTAACTTGCTCAAGGTTACACAGCCAATTATTTCTGGGTGTGGTGCTGAGTATCTGAGCCCGGATTTGATCCAGGTCATCCCAACACTGCAGCTGGTGCTCTTACTCGCTGTGCTACCTGGCCGCCCCAGCTAGGTGTTACTATTACCCCCATTTTACAGATAAGGAAACTGTGGCTGAGAGAGGGTAAGAAATGACCTGCCCAAACCTGAGGCCAGACTTGAATTCAAATCTTCCTGACTTTTGAAGCAGATATATAACTCAGTGGATAGAAAGAGCACTGGGCCTGAAGTCAAGAAGACCCAAGCTCACATCCAACCTCAGACACCTCCTAGCTATGTGACCCTAAGCAAGTGACTTAACCTCTGTTTGCCTGACTCCACTGGAGAAGGAAACAATGAACCACTCCAGTATCTTTGCCAAGAAAACCAGAGGTCATGAAGAGTTGAAAATGACTGAACAACAACTGTCTTGACTCTAGGTCAAGCTCTTTCCTTACTCAGAGAAAAGATAGGCAAAATTCTTTAGGGAAAGACAAACCCAGGGAAAATGGGAAGCTCTTATGAAAGAAATTCTGAAGACATAAAAGAAACCTTTCTTATGAGGCAGCAAAGAAGAAGTGTCTGTCTGAAGACCCTGATGTGGATGCACTGAGATTCTAAAATGACATGTAAAATGAAATAACAGCAGATTCAAATAGTGGAAGATGAAAAACACATGGCATGGGGGATAAGTTTCAGGACTACAAAAAAAAGTCAGAACAAACTAAGGCTCATGTGAATGCTGTGGACAACAATAAGGGCATTTTTTAGTGGTACCCTGGAAAAAGAGAAGGATCAGGGACAGGATTTGAGAACGAGAAGAGGGAAGAAAATACTCAATTTTTATTTTGCTTCCTATTTTCTCCTTCAAGGAGAAGAAGAATGACAAGGGAGTCAAGACTGGAGGATTGAGAGGAAGAAGTGTACAGCTTAGCTTGACCACCAAGCCTCTTCCATAAAGATCTAGAAAACACACCAGATCAAACTCAGGAAATCCAAAAAAAAGTGACAGTGAGTCATCTTGCCACCCAAGAGCAGCTTAGGGAGACAGAACAAGTTTATACAGATGGGGATGAGATGTGGCCAGGAGTTTGAAGCTAGGAGCATTTCAGTACCCAGGGACTGAAGGAGGGTAACTAGTTCAGGGCTCGGGGATGGGTGTCATGTGGCACCCAATCTGTTTGGTTGCTTACTATATAGTTCTAGGCCACAGATCCAAGGCAAAGAATAAGTACTGGAAGCAAACAGTAGCTTTGGGGAATTGATCCCAGGAGCAGAAGGGGACTCATTTCTTGCCTATAGTGGAATGACCCAGGGAGAAGTCACAGACTATAAAGGGTACCCTGGAGTTCAGTTGTTCTGAACCTGAAGAGCCATCCATGAGGTTAAATAAGTGTGACTCAGTTGAGCAGCAGTCTGCTGGAACTCCCACCAAAGGAAAAGCTGCCAGACCCAAATGTGGGTCAGGAATGTACAAAGTTCAGAATAGGAGGACGGTGAACAGACACTGCCCCAGACTACATCCCTGCAGGAGCAGATTTAGCAGCAGGAGGTAAGAGGATAAGAGTTCAGGCCAGACATTCTTCTCAGAAATTCACTGAACCCAACATTAACATGAAGTCCAAAGTCAAGAAGATCAGAAGAAAGCAAACAAAGAAAAGAATCTGACCATAAAGAGCTAATTCTGGTAATAAGGAAGCTCAAGACACAAACACAGAAGAAAATGACATGAAGTCTACAAAGCCTCAAGGAAAAGAAATGTATATTGGACACAAGTCTAACAAGAATTCCTAGGAGAAATAAAGCAAGAGTTAAAAAAAAAAAAGAAGCTAAAAATGATCTTAAAAACCAAATGAGAGTAGTAGAGGAAAAAAAACAGGAAAAGAAGTAAAATCTAGGGATGAAAGAAATGGAGTCAATTAACACTTTGAAAAAAGGGGAATTAAACCTTTCTAAAAAAATAGTTAACTCCCTATTCCACGTTGCTGGCTCTGGTTCTTGCTTCAACAGTGTTTGGATGGAACAGATCCGGGGTCCCCTCAGCTCTCCTTTTTTAGCTTCAGCCTTCTGCAACCCTCCAGGCTGTGGGGCCAGCCACCCCCTGCCAGCCCCTGGGACCAGCCCCCACCTGTGAGACCAGCTGCCTCCTCACTCCGCGGTTGGTGCCATGAACTCTAGCTCCCAGATCCGCCAAAACTTCTCCTCCGAGACTGAGGCCACTGTCAACCGCCTGGCCAGCCTGTTCCTTCAGGTATCCTACTCCTACCTGTCCCTGGGTTTCTATTTCGATCGAGACGATGTCACTCTGCCCAGAGTGTTGCTTTTTTTCCGTGAGCTGGCGAAGGACAAATGCAAGGGCACCAAGCGCCTTATGCTGCTCCAGAACCTGCATCGGGGCCGTGTCCTCCTCCAGGCTGTGCAGAAATCTGCCCAAGATGAGTGGGGTCAAAGCTTGGATGCCATGCAGGCAGCCCTGAACCTGGAGAAGGGCCTGAATGAGGCCCTCCTGAAGCTGCACGCCCTGGGCTCGAGCCAAAGGTGATCCACATCTCTGCGACTTCCTAGAGAGCTACTACCTGGGTGCGGAGGTGAAGCTGCTGAAGCATCTGGGGGACCACCTGACCATGCTGCGCCACATGCAGGCAGACCCCCAGCCTGGGCTGGGCGAGTACCTGTTTGAGAGGCTGAGCCTGAAGCAGGACTAGGGGAACAGCCCCAGGGCCCAACCAAGACTGCCCACAATAAAGCTAGCTGCTCTCCAAAAAAAAAAAAAAAGTAACTCCCTGCTTGAGAAGAGTTGGCCAAATGGAAGTTAATGACTCCATGAGACATCAAGAAATAATAAAACAAAGTCAAAAGATGAAGAAGACAACAGTGAAGAAACAAAAGCCATGAACAAGCAATCTAGACATCCTATTTCAAGAAAAATTAAAACAAAACTTCCCAGTTACCTTAGAACCAGAGGGCCAAGTAAAAATGGAAAGAATTCGTCAGTCACCTCCTGAATGAAAACCCAAATTGAAAACTTGCTGGAATATTATAGTCAAAATCCAGAGTCCCCACATCAAGAAAAAAGTAATGCAAGAAGTCATAAGGAAAAAATTCAAGTACCATGGAGGAACAATAATAATGATGATGACAGCTAATACTTACATACTGTTTACTATGTGCCAGGCACTGTGCTAAGCATGTTACAATTATTAACTCATTTGATCTTCACAACGGAGGTTGTGGGAGGTGGGTGCTATATATCCCCATTTTACAGATGAGGAAACTGAGACAAGAGGTTAAATGAATTGACCAGGGTTACATAGTAAGTGCCAGATTTAAATTCAGGTCTTCCTGACTCTAGGCCTGGCACTCTATCCTCTATGTCACTTAGCTGATCCCAAAATCATGCTAGATTAGCAGTCAGTATAATAAAGAAATGGAGAGCGTGGCATAAAATTCCAGAAGGCAAAGGATCTAGGCTTACAACCAATAATTATCTATCCATCAAGACTAAGTATGATTCTACAGGGGGGAAAAAAAACCCGGTCCTTTAAAGAAATAGAAGACTTTCAAGCATTTCTGATTTAAAGACTAGAGTTGAGCAGTCATACAAACATATCCAACATACAAACACAAGAATCAAGAGAACCAAGAAAAGGTAAACGTTAAGTGAACAATCATAAGGAACTAAAATAAGGTTTGGGCCAGGAAAGACGAAACATTTATCCCCTCAGAGTTCTACCACCATGAAGGTTCATGGAAGAAGTTTTGTTGTGCTTGGAAGATGTCAGAAGAAAGGGAAGGTGGGGAGGGAGATGAAGAATGGGAAAATAATCTCACATAAATGGGGTGCTGTAATGGAAATGCAAATTTAAAGATCTTCCCTGCCCCTAGGCTAAAGTGCACCTGGAGCCTGGGGTGGGAAGCTTGTTTTTCAGTAGATACTTCTTGATTGGCCAGTGGGTCCAGAAGGTTGTTACATTCTCTGAGCCAGGAGAAGGCTATATAAGCCCTGATGTGTAGCTTTGTTTTGGGGCTCACTTTGAGAAGTGTTCTGTGATTTGATATGGATTCTGGGAAGCCGTTGTCCTGAGCCCCCCGGCTTTGAAGAAACCCAGATGTTGACTGGGTATGGATTTAATGGTTGGACAGTTTGAAATCTGTCTACTAGATCTGTTTCTGTCTTGATAATTCTGTCTGTGTACTTTGAAGTTCGGGGTGCTGACCTTTTCCCCTGAACAAGGTAAATGATATATGTCTGACTGATTAAAGTAAGCTTGTTAACCCATTTTGAGTTGCTTTAACAAAGCAGATCTAAGAACCTGTATTGGCAGCAAACCCTGAGGATGCTTGGGGTGCTTGCTGCTACAGGTGCACAGGGAAGAGTTTACATTTGAGGAGGCCACAGGGGAAAGGTGGGGCAGGAAACACCTGAACCTCCCTCTCATATGAAATGGTTAAAAGAAGGAAGAATAAAACACACTCATTCACCACTTAGTACAGAAACTGTTCTTACCCAACAGGGAAGAAGAGAAAGGGAGAGAGGGTTAAGAAGGAGGGCAGATTAAGGCAGGAAGTAATAAGAAAGAAAATAGACTCATAAAGAAGGTACAGGAGAAAAAAAAAAGATAACTGGGATGAAGGGAAATATACAGTAATTTATAACCATGAAAGTCTGAAGTAATTGATTCTGTGTCATTTTAGAATAGACTCTTGTTTTGTATTACCACCCCATTTTGCATGATTATTCAGAACACCTTTCTATGTCTTTGATTTGAGCTCAGGAATTCAGTTTTCCCTCTGAGTTAAAGTTCTAATTAATGGGAAAAACGGTTATCTTCAGCTCCTGGGAAAATACCAAGACATCCTGTGTTAAGTGCGAAAGCTCCAAGAGATATGCTGTTCATCCTTGCCTTTCCTTGCACAATTAAGGCAGCTCTAATCTTCTTAACAAACCCTCCTAGGAGGGAGGGAATCTGCCATCCCTGGTCCACTAACAACATCCTTATGATGCAGATGGGTCCCATCAATCAATCAATCAATCATTCCTTAACAACACAAATGTAAACAATCATGTTGTCCCTACCCCCATGGTGCTATTTACCCTACTAACAATTGCAGTGTCTTCCCCACCTACTCAATTCTGTATCCCCCCAAACTATATTAAGGCTGGTGAGCCCTACCCTTTGGGACTTGGGTCACTGAGAGAGGCCACTGACCCAATTTATTGGTTACTGCTAACCTAACTAATAAATCGATCATGCTTAGAACACTAGATTAGAAATTAGAATCCAACAATATGCTATTTATAAAAAATAAATTGGAGTAGAAAGTATACACAGAGTTAAAATAAAGTAGTAGAGCAGAATTTATCTTGCTTCAGCTGAGTAAAAAAGGGAAAGGTAGCCATTACGATCTCAGAGAAAGCAAAAGCAAAATCAGATATAAATAAAAGAGGAAAGCAGGGAAACTACATTTTGCTAAGTCACTCCAGACAATGAATCAATGCAACATGTATGCAAATAATAATGTTACATTTAAATTCTTAAAGGAAAAAGTAAATTAATTACGTGGAAGAAATAGACAGTCAATCTAAAATAGTGGGGGACCTCAACTTATCCCTTCTCAGACCTAAACTGAAACAAAAAATAAACAAGAAATTGAATAGAATTTTAGAAAAGTTAGATATGATATACCTCTAGAGAATACTGAATGGGAACAGAAAGGAATATGCCTATTTTTCAGCTATTCAGGGTACCTCTACAAAAGCTGTCCACGTATTAGGGCATAATAACCTCTCAAACAAAAGCAGAAAAGCAAAAATATCATAATTTTTTTTTACCAACATTACACGTAATAAAAGGCTAAAAGATTTTTTAAAAAAAGATTAAAAATTAAATGGAAACTAAGTTAATTAAAAAAAGTAGATCAAAGAATAAATCATAGAAACAATTATTAAAGATAGTAACAAAAATGAAAAGGTACCAAAATTTCTGGGAAGCAGCTAAAGCAACATTTAAGGGAAAACTGTTATCTTTAAATGCTTTCATCAATAAAAAAGAGAAGGATCTGATGAAGGAATTAGGGATGCAACTAACCCCCCCCCCCGAAAAACCAAAAAATCAAAAATCCCCAATAAAACAGCAAAATAGAAACCTGAAAATTAAAGAAGATAAATAAAACTGCAAGCGAAAAATCAAGTGAGTTAATAAAAATTAGAAGCTTTTTTTGGGGAGGAGGAGAGGAGACAGAAAATTGTTAACAAAGTAGATAAGCCATTAGATAAGTTGATTTTTTTGAAAAAAGAGTTACAAATTGCCAATATCAAAAACGAAAAAAGGTCAATTCACAACTAATGAAGAAATAAAAGAAATTAACAGCTATTGTGCCCAACTATACAAAGAGTTCTTGCTTTATGTAAAGATTATTCTGCAGACCTCTATATAAAGTTATTTTTATATAATGTCAATTTGCCTGGAAAGAAGGGAAGGGAACTGCCCTGAACACCTGTGGAAAGGGCTGGCACACAGTGAGAAAGGACAGCAGGAGGAGGCGGGGACCAGTCACATGGGGACCTGGCCCAAACGAAGAAGAACAAGAAGCTGGGGGCAAGATACATGGGGGCTAGACATGGACACAGACAAGAGAGGACAGGCAACATCTGGAGGCCAGGGACAGACACTCAGTACCCAAGCACAGCCAGATGGAAGGGAGAAATGCAAGAAGAACTGACATGTAGGCAGGTAGATGCTCAAGCCGTAAAGGTCTCCTCTCTGACTGGAGGTCTCAAGCCAAGCACCTAATCCTCCTACAGTGGCAATTTTTGCTTTCACTGGGAGGGTTTTTTGCTTATTTGTTTATTTTTGGGGGGGGTGGAGTGAAGGAGGTGAAATATAGTGTGGAGGAGTGAAGCACAGAGCAGAGGAAAGTGGGGCAAGAGTGGAGAAAGAACACACAGTACATAGGTGTTTTTTTGCAATGCAGAAATTTTCAAAATGTTTTCTGTAAAAAGTCAAATGTGCAGAATACAAATTTACATAAAGCCAGAACTGTATGTACGTCAAACTGACAATCTAAATAAAATAGATAAAAATTTACAAAAATAGAAATTATCCAGATTAACACACAAGAAATGGAGTACTAAATAACCCTATCTTAGAAAAAGAAATTGAACAAACCATAAATAAACCCCAAAAGAAAAGTCCTAAAGACCAGCAAATTCTACCAAATATTTTAAAAAACAATTCCAATGCTACATAAACTATTTGAAAAAATAGGAAAAGAAAGAGATCTTACCAAATTCCTTCTATGACACAAATATGGTCTTGATACCTAAACCAGGGAGTCAAAACAGAGAAAGAAAACTATAGACCAGAGGTGTCAATCTCTTGGACTGTAAAACTTCCAAGTACAGCCTGAACCAGATTAAAATGTGATTGGAAAATGTTTAACAAAATAAATAAAAATACAACAGAACACGGATAGTGTTAATTTGTAGTTTCTAATTTGTAGTATCTAAGTCAATAAGTGGCCTACAGGGATCCATTTCCATGTGAGTTTGATACTACTAGAGACCAATATCCCTAAAGAATATTGCTATAAAATTATGAATAAAATGTCAACAAGGAGAATGCAGCTATATCACAAAGATAATATATACCAAGCTGCATTTATAGCAGGAATATAGGGCCAATTCAATTATCAGCAAAATTATAAACATAACTGACCATATTAATAACAAAAACAACAAAATCTTACGATTATATGTCAAAAGATATAGAAAAAGTTCCTGGGAAGATATGATATGAATTCCTGTTAAAAACATTAGAAAGTATATGAATAAACAGAGTCTTCCTTAAAATAAGTAATATCTAAAACCAGGGAGAATGGTATGAAGAATGGGAAGGATAGAACAATAATGGCTAACAAGTGGAATGAAAACTCAAATAAGGAGAGAATATGAGGGTATCTAGCCTCCCTCTATGAATTTCTGTCACCCATCTTTTTGGAGATATTGAAAGAACTTGTAAAATGTGACTGATAAAGCACTGCACATTTTTTAAAGACTCGGGAGAACAGAAGTATCACAGGCTAGAAAAAAAAGAACTATCCCAATTTTCAAAGAAAGGTAACAGTGAAAACCGGAAACTTTAAGTGAGTTTTGACTTGGGTTTCAAATTTGAGAACATAATGAAGGGATATTTCTGAACATCTCAAAAGGTACAGCAGCAGTCAAGATTTAGTCTGGTCTCATCAAGAACAGGGCAAACTTGTTAAAAACAAACAAAAAACTGGGGCAGCTAGTTGGCACAGTGAATAGAGCACTGGTCCTGGAGTCAGGAGGACCTGAGTTCAAATCTGGCCTCAGATACTTAACACTGATTAGTTGTGTGACCTTAGGCAAGTCACTTAACCCCAACTTCCCTGCCCTCCCCCCTCCAAAAAGCAAAAAAACCCCAAACAGATTAATCTTATTCTTTTACAGATAGTATTAACATACTAAGTATATCTATCAAGTGAATGATACAGTTATAAGTGACTTAGATGTGCAGAAAACATCCCATAAATTCCTATTTATTGCTGTATAGAAGATAAAGAAATGTGGGCAAGATGGCAGTAAAGCCAAGTAGGTTCATAAAAAACTGACTCAAAGAGTAATACTGGTCATCAATGTGAACTTGGAGAGATTTACTGAAGGGCCTTCGTGCTGGCTCAGATCTAGTCATTCTTGTTATCAACTGGGACAAAGACCTACATAGCATACTTTTAATACTTGAAGATGACAAAAAATTGGAAAAGAGAGGCAACATGTTGAGCCATTCACTCATAATCCTAAAATATCTCAATGGACTGCAGCTATGTGCCAAAATTTAAAATCTGTTAAAGATTTTACAAATTGATGCTTTTATGTCAATTTCTTTTTTGATTATATTTCTCCCCTCTCCTTCAACGACAGAACCGTCTTTTCTAATAGATGATTTAAAAAAGAGAAAAAATCGTAGCAAAACCAAGTTTTATAACAATAACAAAATTTAAGAGGAAATAGAAAAGTAAATCTCATTAAAAATAAGTATAAAATTCATTAAGTATTGAGGAGATCATCTACCAAGGCACATCAAAACTTAAAGAAATAGTTACAAAACAATCTTTAAAGAAATGACTTAAAAAATTAGAGGGATATTCATTGCTTGGGCTTAGGTCACTCTAATACAACAAAAATCATAAACCCTAAATTAACGTATAGCTTTAGAGCTATAACAAGAACCAAAGAAAGCAGGGTTACAGAGGTAGAGAAAATGCATGTAGAAAAACAACAAATGGATCTAGAATGAAGGGAAAAATGGACAAAAAAAGGATAAGAATGAAAGTAAAATGGCATTTTCAGAACTTAAATTATCCTATAAAGTTGTAGTCATTAAAACAATCTGATACTGGTAAAAAAACAACAACCACCCAGAAAAGTAGAACAGGCAGCTAGAAGGCATGGTGGACAGATAATTGAAACTGGAATCAGGAAGAAGTGAGTTCAAATTCAGTCTCTGACATTTACTAGTAGTATGACCCTGGGCAAGTCTAGAACAAGCAAAACTGAGTTAAAATCTGGCCTCAGACACTTACTATAAATGTGACCTGGGGCAAATCCCTTAATCTCTATTTGCCAAAATCCAGTGGAGAAGGAAATGGATACTTCAGTGTCTTTGCCAAGAAAACCTCATGGTATAACATGGTCTTCCTTTCTGTTCCTTTTCCATAGCGTCTGATAAAAAAGGGCTCTTTACCAAAGCCAATCCCACTCTACATGCCTTTGATTACCTTTGATATTTTGCCTTTTCTAATAGATGGCATCCTTAACCAACCCTCCTTCTCTCTCACCTTTAATCTCTCCTGGTCCCTTCCCTACTGCCTACAAAGATGTTCCAGCCTTCCCCATTCTTAAAAAAAATCTTTACTAGACTTTCCACTAGAACATCCCCACAAGCTCATTTTGTATCTCTCCTCTTTCTCAGTCAAATTCCTTAAAACTGTATTTCCTCTCCTCTTAACTTGTTTCTCAACTGTTTGCAGTCTAAAAACCTTCCCCTCCAAATAATTGTTTTTATCTTTCACTTCTGAAAAGGACCAATGACATCACGCGCATGAAGTGGATTTAAGTGAGGCAGAGCTGCATAAGTTGTCAGCTTCACTCTCTCTTTCAAAGTCACTGAAGTCCAGTGGCAGGACAAAAGGTGAGATGACTAACGATGGCCCAGGATGTAGTGGATGACCTAGGAGTCTCTTCAATGTCTGACCAAGTTCTAGGAGCACCACAGCGCCTGCTTCAGCTGCCTTCATGGACACTGGATCAAGTTGTTCTCATATGCCCACTCCACCGGGGAAGTCTTCACATACTTGTGATAAGATATTCCCCCAACTCACTGATGTGTTTGAAGCCTGTTAGTTACTCTCAGCCTGGTTTAGCCCGTCTGCTGAGACACTTTTACCTGGTTGTGGCTGCTGTACATGCTACAGCTTCCTGGAGCCACAGGTAAGAATTGGGACAGGTGGACACCAAAGGTGGATGGGCAGCCCAGAAAAAGGGGCTGGTGAGCCCTCACACAAGATGTGCTGGTCCTCCCTGAACACTCCCCTACCCCCAATTACTGAGGATTACTAAACTGCTGCATCTGAGGGTCTTTTGGAAATTCTAATCTTTCTCAATTTACCAGATCCATTTAATACTGTTCACCATACCCTGTTCTCCGAGTCTCTCCTCTCTGGGTTTTCGTGATACTACCTCTAGTTTGCCTTCTACCTCTCTGACTGTTCCTTTTACTGGGTCATTCATTGTCTTCCCCCTAACTGATAAAGTACCTCAAGGTTCTGTCCTAGGCTCTCATCTCTTTTCCTTGTACATTCTTTCTGCTATTATCTCTATGTAGACGATGCCCAAATTTATAGATCCAGTCAGTCTCTCTTTTGAGATTCAGTTCCCGATCATTAATTGCTTATTAGACATTTCAAAAGGAATTCATTATTTCCCACCCTCCACCTTACATCTCCCTCTTCCTAATTTCCCTATGTCCTTCGAGGGCACCAATCCTTCTAGTAGCCCAAGTTTGTAAAACCTGTATCATCCTGGACTTCTCACTTTCCCTCATCCCACAGGTCTAACCAGTTGCCAATCCCTGTCTCCCTCCACAACATTTCTTTTCTTTTTTTTTTGTGGCTTCTTGGAGGGCAACTGGGGTTAAGTGACTTGCCCATGGTCACATGGCTATTTTTTTGTGTTAAGTGTCTGAGACCGGATCCGAATCCAGGTCCTCCTGATTCCAGGGCTGGTGCTCTATTCACTGCACCACCTTAGCCGCCCCTCCACAACATTTCTTACATTCTGACCCCTCCTCTCCATTCACATAGCGACCACTTTGGGCCCTCATCAGCTCATATCTAGATAATGATGATGATGATGACTAGCATTTATATAATACCTGAAGGTTTGGAAAAATGTTTTTCATATATGTCATTCTATCTTTACAACCACCTTGGGAGGTAGATGCTGTTATTATCCTCATTTTATAGATGAGAAAACAAAGGCACAGTGTGGTTCAGTGACTTGCCCAGGGTCACATAACTGGTAAGTGTCTGAGGCTGGTTTTGAACCTAGGTCTCCCTGACGACAGGCCTGGCCCTTTCTCCACTACAGCACCTAGATGCCTAACTTCAAGCAACAGCTCCCTAAATAATTTCCCTGCTTGAGATCTGTCCTATTTCATTCCACCCTACACTGTTGCCAAAGTTCCTTAACCATAGCTCTATGTTATTCCCCCACTAAATCAATTCCACTGGCTCCCTATTGACTCCAGGATCAAACATAAAACTTGCTCTGCTGAGCTCTTCCCTGGACACTGCCCTCTTTCTCACAATCTAGGATGCTGCCCTTCTGGCCTTCTCCCTGATACATAACACTATGGCTGCCTCTGGTCCCCAAGTCTCTGCTCCAGTTGTTCCTCCATTTCTAGAATGCACCCTGTCCTTAACTCCTCTTTGGAGCCCCCCCCCCCAAGATGCAGCTCAAGGGGCGGCCAGGTGGCGCAGTGAGTAAGAGCACCGGCCCCAGAGTCAGGAGACCTGGAATCAGTTCTGGACTCAGATACTCGGCACCCACACAAAAATAACTGGCCGTGTAACCTTGAGCAAGTTACTTAACCCTGATTGCTTTAAAAAAAAAAAAAAGATGCAGCTCAAGACCAGTTTCTGTACAAAGTTTTTCCTAATGCTAATTCTTGTGATCTTCCCTAAATACCTTTTATTTAACTAATGTTGCATATATTTGTATTTATTCACTTCATACATGTCATATGTTTACATGTGTAATTGTCTTCCCCATTAGAATGCAATCCCCCTACAAGTAAAAACTGTTTCATTCTCTGTAACTGTGTGTACAACACACTACCAAGCATTAAGTAGATATTAACAAATACGTGTTTAAATACATGTTTAGTGACTGAATCCCTAGACTATTTTGGTTTTTCTGGCTGCTCCATCACCTGGCTGACTCAAATTGAGCTTGTAGTACACTGAGACCCCCAGATCTTTTCCAGAAAAAATGCTATCTAACTAGGCTCCCCCTATCTTGTATTAGTGAAGTAAGTTTTTGTACCCATTCACAATAATAGTGTGAAATCTTATGAAATGTAAACAGAGTAGAAAAAAAAAGTAAATCTGATTAGTGTTGAGTTTATAATTTAGTTAAGGGGAGGGAGAATTAAAATTTGCCTTTAGAGACTAGGGAATAAGAATTGTACCTTAGCTGACTGTGGTGTGGAGAAATTAAGCCAAGCAGGGACGAAGTCATGCTGCGCCATTTAGGTCCAGTGTCTCTCTTCAGCAAGGTGAGGAGGCATCAAACCTCATGGCCAGGATCTGACAAAGAGAGACAAACAAGGCAAACATCCCTTAGGCCTGCCAGGCTCTGGAAACGTGGAAGGAAGATAAACATTTCTCAAGGGTTCCTTGTGAATACTAGAAGAATAAGCAGAGGAACCCTAATTCTTCCCTGGAAATGGGTTTGGTGCTCAGATGTGTAGATTTAATTGTAAGGTTGATGCTGCAGACACGAGACTAAAGCATATGACTTGTCAAAATGTGCAGTATGTCAGGATTAAGACTGATGCTAAACTAAAAAAAAAAAAAAAATTCCCAGGAATACAGGGACAGCTTAATCAAGTAGAAGGCTCTGCTTCCTGTTGCCATCAATGTCCTTCAGGATCTTCCAGTATCTTTCCCTGGAGAGACGTGTACAATCTGCGGCCTGTTACTCGAGCCCTGCCTGCAGATACATTAATGCTGCCTCCCAATCTGGACACCCATTTGCACATGCACATCCACAGGCTTTTTTTTTTTAAAGAGTCAAGGACATGGAGAATATTTACCCCAGAGTGTAACCTCTGCGGTCCTGGTCCTCCAACTCCGTATGCTTGGTCCAGCTGGGTCTTCCACGTTATCCTTCTGTCAAGAGGGTCTGGGGTGGCCTGGGCAGCAGCACGCCTACGTGAGGCACCAAAAGCCACGCCCTGTGCTGACCAGCCCTCTGCACCCTCAGTTGCTCATTTTAAACTACTCTGTTTCTCACACTTACCCAAATAAAGGGGGGAGGGGGAGGGGGGGAACAGAAAAAAGTGTCTGGTTACATTTAAAAAAAAGGGAGGGGGGAACCACACACCTCTGGTTCAGCTCATTCACCTGCCTTCAGAGTGGGCACTATGTTGTTGCTGAAGCAGATAGTACATTAGGATCTAGGGAGTTGGTACCAATGCTATTCATAGCAAGGCCATGGCTAGCAAGACAAATGTGGTCATGTGTTAGCAAAGGTAAGTGGCAGAGGAAAAATAAAAAGCTAAATTAATAGAAAACTGTGAACTTGGAGAGTCAACTCAATTGAGAAACATCCACATGAGAGTGCATTTAAAATATTAATTTCATTATCCCTAATCATACAGCTGCTAAAAAAGCGTATGTGTGTATGTGCGTGTCTACTGTAGCCTTAAGATCTTGGGACTGCCTTGGAGCAGAAACAATCTGGCAGAAATCTGCTTTGTTTTGTGAAGATTCTGGACAACACACTTGTGTTCAATGCTAGACTGGGAGTGGAATGCTTCCAGAGGTATCGTCTACTTCTTCAATGTTGACCATTTATAAAGTGAAAACAAAATTAAAACCCTGAAATCTAGGGAAGAAAAAGTTTCCTAAGTGATGTTTTCTTCTCTTCAATTAGAGATTTTTGTCATTCCTCCTGGCCAACACTGGAAGCACGGTCAGGAGGCAGGCTGAGAATGCTTCTACTGCAACAAGGTAGAGTTTGCTTCTTGTATCCAGTGCATTTCCATCACCAACCAATCTTCAAAACAGCCACAGAACTCAACTGGTCTAGAAACAAAGATGAGACAGAAAACAAAACTTATACAAAAGAATTACAACTCATTTAAGCTACAGCATCATAAGTAGGAGTATAGTGAAAATGACTCAAACAAGGGGTTGCAAATCAAGACTCCTCAGCTTTGTTTCTGGTTTAGACATTTGCTGTTATCAAAATTATGCTTTATCAAAAAGTAAGAATTACAAAATTCTATGTAGAGGGGCAGCTAGGTGGCGCAATGAATAGAGCACCAGCCCTGGAGTCAGGAGGACCTGAGTTCAAATCTGACCTCAGAAACTTTACACTTACTAGTCGTGTGACCTTGGGCAAGTCACTTAATCCCAACTGCTCTGCATTCCCCCCCTCCAAAAAAGCAAAAATAAAAACAAAACTCTATGCAGAGTTAGTTATATCAACTACATATTTATTAAGCACCTACCACATGCAGAGTATTGTACTAGTCTGAGGTAGATATAATAAGAAATAAAATGAGCTTGCTGTGCTCTACATGACAGAGTTCAACAAGGAGAGGTGGCATATATGTCCTCAATTCTCCAAGGATCTATGATTTTGTCAATAGATACTGTACTCCATCTCCTCATTCCAAATACTCCATCTACACCTTTGATGATGGCCTGCAGAGCTGCTGTGACCAAATTATATTTTACAGCCAAACTGGTAGTAATCCTTCTGAAATCAGCTAAATCAGGTTACAGATGGACAAATGGATATATAGCAATCTGGAACTCAAAGTCATTCCAAGTTGGCAGGACCTGCTGGCAGAGCTATTGAGAACTCAGGGTTACCTCCATACCACAATGAAGCAATGGAGAGACCTGAATGGAAACATATGCCAAAGTCTCTAGAATTCAAAATAAGAAATAAGTGCAAATGAATTGGATCTGACTGGATGGCTCTTCCCAGAAGACTGTCCAAGTCAGTCATATCTCATTCTTTTCTTCACTCAGGGTATGTTTGTCTCCCTGCCCCTTTCAGCTTCCTTTTATGTGCTGTCTTTCTTTATTAGGATGTAAGCTCCTTGAAGCCAGAGGCTGTTTATCCTTCTACTTGTATTTCCAGCACTTAGCACAGTACCTTACATAGTAAGCCTTTAAAGAATGCTGATTGAGGCACTCTAATGCACTGCTGGTGGAGCTATGAAAAATCTGGAGAACAGTTTGGAATGATACCCAAAGGACTATAAAATTGTGCATACTCTGACTCAGCAATATTACTACCACTGGGTCTATATCCTAAAGAGATCAAAGAAGGGAGGACCTATATGTAAAAAAAAATATTTATAGCAGTTCTCTTTGTTGTGGCAAAGAATTGGAAATTAAGGAGATAGGAGATACCCATTAACTGGGGAAAGGCTAAACAAGTGCTGTCCACAATTGTGATAGAGTACTACTTTGGTATAAGAAATGATCAAAGGGGCAACTAGGTGGTGCAGTGAATAGAGCACTAGCCCTGCAGTCAGGAGGATCTGAGTTCAAATCCGGCCTCAGACACAACACAAAAACTAGCTGTGTGACCTTGGGCAAGTCACTTAACCACAATTGCTCTACGAGGAGGAGGAGGTGGAGGAGGAGGAGGAGGAGGAGGAGGAAGAGGAAGAGGAAGAGGAAGAAGAAGAAGAAGAAGAAGAAGAAGAAGAAGAGGAAGAGGAGGAGGAGGAGGAGGAGGAGGAGGAGGAGGAGAATTAGTTCAGGAAAACCTGGTAAGACTTGTATGAACTGATGAATCCTAAAGTGAGCAGAACTAGGAGAATGTTGTATACAGTAACAGTAATACTGTAAAGATAATCAACTATGAAAGACTTAGCAATTCTGATCAATATAATGATCCATGACAGTTCCAAAAGGCTCATGATGAAAAATACTATCCATCTCGAGAGATGTGATGAATTCCGAGTACATATTGAAACAGATTTTCTTTTTACTTATCTTCACTCCCAACTTCATATATAGAAAGGGTATAGTATTTCTTAACTTGTCAATGGGTGAGGGATAGGGTGGATAAAGAGGATTTGGAATTGGAAAAAAAATTTTTCATTGACTATTACTACTAGGTAGCATTTATATAACCCTTCAAGGTTGGCCAACCTCTTTATGTATCATCTCATTTTACTGGCATTAGCTGTGGGGTGGTTGGTGGGGAGGCTATTATCATCCCCACTTCACAGATGAGGAATCTTGGAGTGGGGAGGTAAAGTTACTTGTCCAGGGTGACACATCTAGTGATTAAGGTGAAATTTGAACCCAGGTGTTCTGGACTCCCAAGTCCAGGGCTCTCTCCACTGAGGCACCAAGTTATCTGACAGATACAGTGATGGTAGGAAAGCTCTGGGGAGGGAGACAACATTTCTGGGTGAGTAGTTGAAGAGTATCGTAATAACTGGAGTTAGACTCTGAAGAAGAATGGGCACCATTTCATTGGGTTTGAGAGGAGGGGGTGTGGGGCAGTTTCCTAATAGGAGGGAAAGGAATAGTTGAAGAGCAGCTGTTTGGCACATACCTGTGGAGCACTAAATAGTTCAGTCTGCCTTTGGTAAAGCAGATGAAGAAGGGACATAGTGTGAGAAAAAGGAAAAAGTTAAAGGATCCCATGGTTGAAGAGCTCCCTGCCCAGGGGCTCTCCTAGAAACTCCTTTTAAGGACAGCCTTATGTCCTTCCTCTTCCCCACTTTTCAACTCCCTTCTTTGTGATGACTTCTCCCATTATAACTTAAATGACATGCCTCTCCTAGGGCAAGGACCATCTCTCTAATTTACTTGTTCCCCAGTACTTAAAATGACTTTTGACTGACAGCAATTATAACTGATTTATTTATGCAGCACTTAAGATTTACAACATGCTTTTAATATGTATCATGAATCACTGAACCATCTCAAATTTGGTACCACAGGTATCACTGTGCCTTCCCATTTCACTTTTTAAAAAATTACTGCTGGGGGCAGCTAGGTGGTGCAGTGAAGAGCACTGGCATTGGAGTCGGGAGGACTAGAGTCCAACTGTGACCTCAGACACTTAACACAAAACTAGCTGTGTGACCTTGGGCAAGTCACTTAATCCCAACTGCCCTGCCTTTTCCCCGCCCCCCAAATTACTGCTGGAACTCAGAAATCATCCGGTCCAACTCTCCTTTCTACCCTTTCCTTAATAGCACTCCCCTCCACACAGACAATTCTTAAGACCTCCAAAACTCCTATCTTAGCACTGAACAAACAGACCAAAGCAGGTGAAGTATATCTGTTTTGTCCATAACCACATAGCTAGGAAGTGTCAGAGGCAAATTCTGAACCTAGGCCTATTATTACTTACTCAAAGCCAGGACTCTATCTCCACTAAATCATGATCTACAACTTACATTTTCATATTGATTTCTGGCTGGCAAAGGGCTTTCCTCACAATAATCCTTGCTGTGTAAATATTATCATCCCCGTTTACATTTGAGTAAACTGAGGTCTAGAAAGGTCAAGCAACTTATTCAAGACTACTCAATTCCTAAATGTGGGATCTGAAGTCAGGTGTTTCAAATCCCAGCGCAGCACTCTGTTCACTATACTGTAGTTTCCCAATTATTGTACCATGGGCTCCTGCAGGGCAAGAGAATTATTTTAAGGTGTTTGGCAATATCTAAGTGTAGCAAGTATTATATTTTTTATTGTGTTTGCTTGAAAAAAATATGCATATATTAACAGTGGGGTTTTATGCTAATGATTTTCTATTTTTTGGTACTTTATTCATCCTTAACACGGACCTGTCGGTAACAATTATTTAAAACTCATCTTTGCATCAAAGCACCAGGCTGACTTTATTCTGAATACCTACAATTGTTTGATAAAGCAATTAAGAACTTGGGCTTCTTTTTTGTACTGAAATCTAAACTGAAGCCAGCTTGACAGGGAACCAGATCAAACTCCAACCTCTACAAGTTGCAAAACAGCACAAGTCACCTCTTTATAACCCATCATAATAAATGAGTGTAAGTAAGGTGAATTTTAGTGTCCATAAAGTGGATTTTAGTGCGTGTAAAATGAAGTTTTTGTTATTATCTCTTAGACTTCAGTTTCCCAGGATCCATAGCCATAACAATCTCTTATTCCCAAGTATTAGATATGAGTTCCCACAATTATGGCTCAAAACTTTTCCATCACACTTGTGTAACATTACATAATGATAAATAATATAAACATCCACTGTGACTGCGCAGTGAGATACAGGGATGGGGTGATATAAACTTGTAAGGTTATTGCTGGCAATATGCATTCTTTCTGTTGCCCCTATAAAACAAGTGGTCAGTGGTCAGTGAATGGGGAATCTTAGGGTTGCATGCACAAATGCTGTGCATACCTTGATTGGCCCCCGTCAAGGCTTGGGGGGAATCTATGTATGCCTCAACTGGCCCCCATCGAGGCTTGAGGGGATTTAGAGGATGCACAAATTGTGCCTGTCTCGAACTGACCCCATCAAGACCCCCATGGAGACATAGGGGTGGCTGCCCCTCCTCGCCAGCCCCTGTGAGAAGGGAATGATTAGGGAATGCTGTAGGAGTTTGTCTTCCCATTATAAGTAACCTCTTCTGAGAAAACTAGACTAAAGTAAGATTATTAATCCCTTCTTGGTGCCTTTTCCCATCTGGCCCGATCAAGAGTGAACCTGTGTTAGCAGCCCTCCTGTGTGCTGTTTGTCTTACAATGAACAAACATTTTCTAAGGCCTGACTTTCTCACACACATATATATTCAAATGAGAAAATATTTGCAACGTGCTTAGTACAGCTCCTGGTACAAAGCAGGGACTTAATAAATGCTTGCTCCTTTTCCCCTCTTCCCCTCATTTTAAAGTATCAATGAATCCATAGCAGCTTTCTGTTATGAACTCGCTAACGTATATTAATAGCATAATCGATAACACATAGGTTTGACCCCCCCCCCAAAAATGTGTGGAATCATCCTATTCTACTAATGGCCTGCCATTATGGAATGTACTTAATATCCACCTGAGTTTAGATATTATCAACAGACACAGTAGAGCCACTGAAGATATCTGGAAGAGGGAAGTAAGGCAATGAAATTTTGGAAAAATGCATTACAAAAACCTGTGTGACCTTTAAATTATAACTTTCTATGAATATTTTAATTTCTTCATTAGCAACCAAATATTTGTAGTATCTTAAAGGATGCCTTATCTGGCATCTCAGAGAATGCAAGCTCATATGATCATGGGATCTGCCACTCTTCTTTTAGGGGGAAGTCTGCAAAAAAAGGGCTGAATTCTACATAATTTGGTGGGGTGAGGTTACAGTATGGCCACCACTACTTAAGAGAAAACAAATCATATATTGGGGATTACTTAAATAAATTAAAAGTTTTAAGTTGA
Source organism: Petaurus breviceps papuanus (assembly GCF_028583685.1). Taxonomy (NCBI): domain Eukaryota; kingdom Metazoa; phylum Chordata; class Mammalia; order Diprotodontia; family Petauridae; genus Petaurus; species Petaurus breviceps. Next base: position 29,645,414 of record NW_027185850.1, on the reverse strand, counting down.
CTTGAAACAAGGATAGAGATCACATAAAAAAAATTCTCATGCTTGGTAGTAAGTTTTTAACATGCTTTCTTTTATTTTTTGGAGGGGGTAAGGTAGGGCAATTGGAGTTAAGTGACTTGCCCAAGGTCACATGGCAAGTTTTTGTGTTAAGTGTCTGAGGCCAAATTTGAACTCAGGTCCTCCTGACTCCAGGGAGGGTGCTCTATTCACTTTAACATTCTTTCTTCACAACATGAGACCATGTGGCAAGTCAATATGTCCTAGGTCAGGAGGAAAGGCTCCAGTTAGCAGCACAGAGGATGATGGAGAACATTCTGGCCCTTTGCTTTGGGGGTAGATCTCCCTGACATGGGTATCCTTTCTTCACTAAGTCATATTCTGGGAACACCCTCCCTCCCCAAAGATGCTGACCTGACCTTCATAGGACAGTCATGGGCTTCCCAGTGCTGTCCTCCATTTCAGGGCCAGCCTCATGCCTTGAGTGGTATACAATAGGGTACTGTTATGGAGACCCTTTGTTAGGTCTGTAGCTGGAGGCTGGACAACTGTTTCCAAACACCAATAAAGCTCATCACACCTAGATTCCTCTGTCATTTCAATTTAAACAGTCCCCTCCATGTTTCTCTTAATTGCCAAATCTCATGGTCTTTTCTCATCCTTCTTGGCTTCTCTGCAAACTTTGACACCATGGACCCTGTCTCCTCTCTGGGTTTTCCTGACACTGCTCTCTCCTGTTTTCTTTCCTGCCTGTCTAACTGCTCCTTAGTTTCTTTTGCTGGTTGTACCACTTCATTTATGCCAAGTCTACTAACCATGGGTGTCTCCCAAGGCTGCTCTGTGTGCCCTGTTCTTCTGCCTCTATACTATCACACTTGATCTCATCCCTTGCTAGGGATTCAGTTTTCACCTCTATAAAGATGGTTCCCAGATCTCCATATCCCACCCTATTATCTCTTCTCAACTCCAGTCTCACATCACCAATTTCTTCCAGGACAACTTGAACTGGATGTCCCACAAGTTCAAACTCAACATGTTCAAAACTGAACTAATTATCTTTTCCAAAAAAAAAACCCTTTCCTCTTCTCAAATTTCCTATTAACGTCCTTCTTGCCAGTCACCCAGGCTTGCAACTTTGGTGCCATCCTCGACCGCTGTTCACTTTCACTCTCCCACACACCCAAGTATGTTGTCAAGTCTTATTTCTACCTTTACAACGTTTCTTGTTTACATCCCCCCTTCTCTTCCCTGATACTGCCATCACCTTGGTGTAGGTCCCCATCATCTCACATCGGTACTCTTTCAATAAGCCTTCTATCTGGGTTTTCCTGCCTCAAGTCTCTCCCCATGACAATCCATCCTCCACTTAGATGCCAAAGTGATTTTTCCTAAAGATCAAATCGTGTCCCTCCCCCTTATTGGTAAACTCTGGGGGTTTCTTATTATATCTGAGAGCAAATAAAAAATGTGCTGTTGGGCATTTAAAGCCCTTTATAACCTGGTCCCTTTCCTACTGGTTCTAGTCTTTTCACAACCTCCCTTCCCTGCACACTCTCAGACCCAGTGAAACTGGCTCTCCCTTGGAGGATGCTTCATCTCCCAAGTCCACACCTTTTCACTAGTTCCTCCCCAGGATGGCACTGCTTCCCCTTCTTCCGTATACCCTCTAGCTTCCTTTAAGACTCGGCTCAACATTGACCTTCTGCAGGAAACTTTTCCTGTTGCCCACACTGCTACTGCCTTCCTTCTGAGAGAATGTCTAATTTACTTTATAGATCATATATGTAAATAGTTACTTTCAAGGGTCTCCATTAGCCTGTGAATGCCTTGAGGACAGATAGGATACCTACTAAGTGCTTGATCAACACCTGGCTGACTTATCTCTATGGCATTTCTCTCATAACAATCTTTTAAGGAACTTGATCCAGAGACTCAGCCTCCTGAGAAGTGAGCTGACAGAAAGACTATGTCTATGTTGCAGCTGGACAGCTATTCAATGAGAAAGCTTCAGCTCTAAGAATGTATAAAAAAGGTACTGTGCCAAGCATAGAGAATACAAATACAAGCAAGCAAGACAATCTTTTGGCCATAGGAGCTTACAATCTAATAGGGGAAGACAACACACAAAAGGAAGCTCAAATGGGGTGGAGTTTCATGTCCTACAAGGTTTCGAAATGTCTGGGAAGTGAGCTGGTAGCCTGATTCTGGGCATGGCAAGGTGAAAATTCTCCTCTTAGAATACAGTGATTAAGGGTTTATTCTGGGAGGGTGATGAGGAGGATGGCCAGAGTGCAAATGCATGGTTTGGAAATCCCTAGGATTTTCTAGAGCCAATTGGATTCTGTTGGCCTTCTCCCAAATCACTGTTAATCTATCATTCTTGATAAATCTGTAAAGTTGTTCAGGAAAACAATCAGAAAGTATTCAAATCCTACTGCCAGCTTTGATGTGGCAGAAGGTTGTGGAAGACAAAAAGAAGGAAACTGTGAATGTGAAAGGAATTTGTGAAGGCCAGAGATCAAAACTGGAGAGGAGAAATATGAGGACAAAAACTGAGGAAAAGTCAAAACAATCTTCAAGTCCAGATTCTACTTTCAGCCTCTGTGAGAGGCTAAAGAGGGGGAAGCAAGAGAGAAAAGAAGACCATAAACCAAATAATAGCAGAAATAAATAGCAAAGGCAAATTGAGGGGGTTGGACTTGTGAAAAAGACTGAATATGGAGGGAAGAGAAGTTGAAAATAAAAAAAAGAAAAGGGAACCCCCCCCCTCAAAGTAAAAGGACTAAGGAGTTAGACCAGAAGACTCAAGATAGAAAGAAAATGAACCACAGAAATGATATCCACATAAATATCATCAATCTAAATTAATTGCCACCAAGACACCAAAGGAGTCCAGCAAACTTACTTGTCAAATAGAGAGATGGTCATCAAAAATAATATCAGGTGGGGCGGCCAGGTAGCACAGCAAGTAAGAGCACAGGCTCCAGTGTTGAGAAGACCTGGAGATCGAATCCCGGGCTCAGACACTTAGCACCCACCCAGAAACACCTGGCCGTGTAACCTTGAGCAAGTTACTTAACCCCAATTGCTTAGGGGCGGCCAGGTGGCTCAGCGAGTAAGAGCACCGGCTCCAGTGTCGGGATGACCTGGATCAAATCCGGGCTCAGATACTCAGCACCACACCCAGAAATAACTGGCCGTGTAACCTTGAGCAAGTTACTTAACCCTGATTGCTTTAAAAAAAAAAATAATGTCAGGTTCAAATATAAACTCATCTAGAAATTCTTACAAGGAAGGATGATGGGCAATGATAAACAGTATCAGTTTTATAAGGCACAGAGAAATAACTGATGGTAAAACCAAATTAAAGAATATTTGGCAAGATATCCATTGAGCCATTACCAAAGTAATTTCAAAGACAAAAATGGAAGGATTATAAACAGGAGAAAAAAATGGGAGAGATCTGCAAAAAACTTTTCTATGTGAATAGCAAGTGGAATCATCCCTGGACCCTAAATCCCAGTCCTAGATGTGTTCATAGGAGGTAGAAAAAGAGAGGCACTAAAGAGAATAAGGACAGTAAAAGCAGCCTAAAAGGACCCAAGTACCTATGCTATGGGTGACCCAATTGTGAGAGCACTGAGGGATAAACAGACATACAAGGTATCTAAAGAAGGGGAAGCTACCAAAGAAGTGGAAAAATAGAGTATATACCAAAATAATGCCAAAATGAGAGCAACTGAGAAAATACCAATAACTAATGAATGATACGTGCCTACTCTCTTATCTATACAAAATCTTTTGAACAGAAGTCTTTCATGCATGAATTAAGGGAATCCTGGATGAGGGTATTAGGAGGGAACAGGCAGGTTTTTGTAAATGACAGTAAGCAATGGAGCACACCTTTACCAATACCACAATTAACTGAAAGATGTAAAAAAAAATCTTACTATGCTTACTATTTGTTGATTGTGAAAACGCATTTGATTTAGTGGAACAAAATACCACCTAACAGACTCTTTTAAAATAAATTGTCATCTCTTATCCACACAGCAAAATTATTCAAGATTTTTTAGAAGGCATAACAGAATAATCTTGTTTAAAAACCCTCTGATAAGAAACATCAGGCTAAGCATAAAATAAAACATATGCCTGCTAAATGTATTTGCTGCAACTGTAATGGAAGGGGATCCGATCCTGTGGATAGTGAGGCCATTGAGATGCTCCTATTATAATCAATCCCTCAGACACTGAAGAGACTCCTTCCTAAAGAGATCTATAATCAGTCAAAATGGTTTCACCTGTCTAAACCACTTTATCAACATGTCCTCTAAAATTGGGGTTGGTCACTGCACTGAACACAGTTCTTAAGCCACTTAAAGTTATTTGTCTTTTCGATGTTATTGCCATTACATACGCTGTTCTCTTGGTTCTGCTCACTTCAGTCAGCATCATTTTTTACAAGGTTTTCAGAGAGTTGTCTTAAACTGCTGAAAAAAAAGGCTCTTTTAAAATAAAAAGTATTAGGGGAGGAAAACTGTCATGTATGTTAAATTAGGTCTCATAGAAGGTGACTGCGATGAAGGAAGACTAGAAATTGAGATAACCAGTTCACAGGAGACAAAATCCAAGGAAAGAATCAGTAGTAAAACTTACAGTTTAATACATTTAATACATTTTAATACATTTATACACAAATGCTCAATGTTTAAGAAAAATGCAAGAAGAGTCAGAACTAATATAAGGAGATAAATTTGATCACTGAAATGCAGTGGTTGGTAGGTTGGTGGGATAAAACTCATGAATACACTATGCATGGCTCTGGATGGATACATTATTCAAAAGAAAAAAAATTGGTCAAAGGGAAGAGAAAAGAAGGTGGACTGACATCGTATACTAAGATGCATTCATACAAGGGAGGAATGTGGGTAGGTGTAGGGGGGAAAGCATGCTGGAGAACATTAAGATGAAAATCAAGGGAAGGAGAAACAGAAATTGCTTTGTCACCCTTGGGGAACAACACATACATAAGTGAGCAATCAACAAGATTGTTGTAAATTTAAATTTTCTTTATTATGAATTTAATAAACAAATATAAACAGTGCAATACTCCAAGAATAATGGAAAAGGAGGACTGTATATGATACTGTGAACTTTTCTTATTTATACTCTCTTCCCCTCCCATATAGCTTGGGGCTTTCTGTGTAATTAAACTTAGTGTGGACCTAAAGATTGTTGTGTTCCCTTCTGAACTTTATTCTGCTCTCTTCTATTTGTTTTTTTTTTAAGTAATTCATTGACTCTCTTTTCTTGTAACAAATATAGTTAATGCAAAACAAGTGCTAAAAATGTGTCTCCTGCCTCTTGAGTCTAGCACCTTTTCACCAAGAAATGGGAAGAATGATTCCTCCCCCTCCTTTTCTTATTAATGGTCCGTGACCCACATTGTAGCTGCTGCATGGCAGCTCTATGGGGTAGAGTAGCCTCCAAAGAATAAAAAAGTATTATCATACAAAGGGCAATAGAGAGGCACATGGGGGTAGGGGTAGGGGTTGAGCAGGTCACATCACATAACCAATTAGTTGCTATGAAGAGGAGTAACAAGAATGAAAAATGTCATCAAGGAATTACATGATAGGAACTGATAAGCTGGTCGTGTGACCAATGTGACACATGACAAGTAGACAGCGTACTCCACTGGCATCCCAGAAGCAAACAAGAAAGGCCTTAAGACTGTTGGGACTGACCCTCTATGAACTTATGCGAGAACTGCACAGGTTGGGCAGGCACAGATGGGTTGCAATCTGCATTACCAGAGAGAACTAACAGAGACACGAGGGCAAAGATCCATTCAAGTATTTCTGAATTACCTAAATGTTCCAGCTTCTAAATTGGATAGTACTTGCAAACAGACATAGTATTGCCTGTATTCAGGCACAGATTACTAAGAGACAGTTCTGTTTTTACCAAATAAATAAAGTAGAAGAAAGATGGATACTGTCTGACCTGTAAGTTCAGTGCTCCAGATAAGCATGCATCCTACTGAGAACTGCACAAGAAGAAGGTGGACTGGGTTGTATGAAGGTCTAGAGAGAGGAACACTGTCACTTGTCTCCACTTCTGAAACAGCAATATTTATTGGGCATCTATAAAGCTCAGAGAGACAGAACATCAGGATCTTAAAGGAATTAGTAAGATAAAATCCTCAGGTATCAATAAAGAAAGGGATGCATAGTAGGCTCAGCACACTTGCAACCTGATCAAAAATGATAATGTCCTTTGTGCTCCCTGTCTCTTGTGCTAATGAGGACCTGTAAAACCAGAAAAGGAGGTAGCCTTGTCATACATCAAGGTATGGGACCTGGTGAAAGCTCTTCCCTCCTCCCATCAGACTCTTTCAAAGCATAGTTTAAATTTCACCTCTTTCAAGAGGCCCTTCCTCATTGCCCTAGTTAGGGCTTATTCTGCCTCCTACACTGAAATTACTTTGTATATATTATTGCTCATTAATTTTCAATTGTGGTCGACTGTGAGACCATTTGGGGTATTTCTTGGCAAAGATAATTGGAGTGGTTTGCTATTTCCTTATCCTGCTCATTTTACAGAGGAGGCAAATAGGGTGAAGTGACTTGCCCAGGGTCCCACAGCTAGTAAGTGTCTGAGGCTGGATTTGAACTCAGGAAGATGAGTTTTCCTGACTCATAGCCCAGCATTTGTGCACTATGGCATCATCTTGTCACCTCCTACTATGTATATATTTTATATTCATTCATGTACATGCTATTTTCCCTATTAGAATATCAGCTCTTTGAAAACAGGAATTTGGTTTTGTTTTTTTAAACTATATCTTCAATGTCTTCCATATAATCAGTTCTTAATAAGATGCTGGTTTCATTTATTACTCATCTCATTTGACCAAAAGATAAAGAGGTGAATGGTACACTGATTTACCAATGTCCACAACTATGCCTATAGCCCAAACCTCTTTCTCCTAAATTCCTCTCCTTTGAATGCTCAATAGGCTACTCAAAATAAACATATTTAGAATGAAACTCATTCTGTTTTCCACCAACTCCTCCCCTCTTCAAAAGTTCCATGTTTCTTTTGGGGGACCACCATCCATCAGTTTCTCATCTTCATTTTTCCTACTCCCTCCCTCTAGTCACACAGCCTCTACCCTATTTCAGGAGCCTCTAACCTCTAACCTTGGCTACTGAGATGGTCTCCCAAGGAGACTCTTTTTTTTCAGTCTTTTGTCTCTCCAAGCTACCTAACTGGATACAGATTTACTGCATGTTACTCCTCTATACAAAAAAATATTCAGTGGCTCCCTTCTACCTCTTAGACAAAAAACCTTAGTATGGCATTTAAATAAAGCCTTCTCTGCTATGGTACCTACTAAATCACAGACAAAATTAATTTAATTACAGGACAAAGACAGCAATATTATAGTGGTAGGAGATTTTCTTGTCCCTCTGTTTTAGATAGTCGAATAGAAAGATAAACCAAAGGGAAAATACAGAATTGGACAAACTAGAGCTAACAGATTTATAGCATCTTGTAAATAGATATTTACAAGAATACAATATTTACAAGATAAAGAATATAAACACCAGGGTGGCTAGGTGGCACAGTGAATAGAGCACCGGCCCTGGAGTAAGGAGGACCTGAGTTCAAATCTAGCCTCAGACACTTACTAGCCGATTGACCCTGGGAAAGTCACTTAACCTCAACTGCCCTGCCTTCCCCCCTCCACAAAAAAAATTATATATATATATATAAAAACACCACATGGAACTTAAAAAAAAAAAAACACCGCACTGATAGGATACTGCAAATAAATGTAAAAAGACAGAAATAGTAAATATGTCCTTTACAGACCATAAAACAGTAAGAATGGTCATCAGTTGACAGGACATAAACAAAAGACACAGACCCATTGCTGCATGGCAATGAGACATGGAGTAAAGTAGCTTCCAAAGAATTAAAAATTATTACCATACAAAGGGCAATATAGAGACACATAGGGGCAGGGGTGAGGGTTGAGAAGAACACAACAATGAAATCCTAAATAATGGGTATGTCAAAGGAAAAAAATAACAGAAAACAATAATTATGCAAAAGAAAATGACAATGTGACAAGAACATACTAAAATTTGTGAAATTTGTGGGATGTAGATAAAGAAGTCTTTAGGGAAAAAACAGCAAAAAAAACCCCATATATTAAAACAGGAGAGTATTAATGAACTGGATTTGTAGTTAAAATATTACAAAATCAACAAGTAAACACGACTAAAAAAGCCTTATTATCGGCTAGGTGCCACAGTGAGTAAAGCACAGCCCTGGAGTCAGGAGGACCCGAGTTCGGTTCAGGCCTCAGACACTTAACACCCACACAAAAAAACTAGCTGTGTAACCTTGGGCAAGCTACTTAACCCCAACTGCCATCCAAAAGGCAAAAAAAAAAGAAAAAAAAAAGCCTTATTATACAGTCATATGAAAACAAAACAAGAAAAGAGATAGAGGAATACCTTCAAAAATATACAAAATAATCAAAAGACCAAATAAACATCTTAAATAATTCAATCTTAGAAAAGAAACAGAACTAGCTGTACAGAAACTACCAAAGGAAAAACTCTTGGTTCTGGTGGATTAATAGGAAAATTCTATCAAAACTGTAAAGAATGGGGCGGCTAGGTGGCACAGTGAATAGAGCACCGGCCCTGGAGTCAGGAGGACCTGAGTTCAAATCCGGCCTCAGACACTTTAATGTAAAATTAGCCATGTGATCTTGGGCAAGTCACTTAACCTCAGCTGCCCTAACCTTTCCCCCTCCAAAAAAAAAAAACCCCAACTTTAAAGAACTATAACAATACAATACAAATTATTCTCAAAAAATGAGAAAGAAAGCACTCAACCAAATTCCTTTTATGAGATAAATAATAGGGGATATAAACCAAGGAAGGATAAGGCACAGAAAAACCACAGACCAACATCATTAATGAATAACTGATTAAAAAATTTTAAGTAAAATTCTATCAGATTATAGCGATTCCTCCAAGAAATCATTCATTTTGACCAAGTTGGATTTATATCAGGGAAGCAAGGATGGTTCAATATTAGGAAAACAATCAATATAATTAAAGCCAAAATACAGCTAGACACATGACTATCTCAATAAATGCAGAGAAAGTCTATGACAAAGTACAACATATTCATTAGTATAGGCACAGAAGGACCTTTTAAAAACTCATGCAAAGTATTTGGGAATACAAAATACTCGTATAGATTAAATGACGAAGAGTTCCTCAGAGAAGTAAAAAACAGCTTAAACAGCTGGGGAAATTTTTGGTACTTGTGGCTGGGGTAAGGCCACAGAAAAAAATGACAATACCAAAAAAGCTGATTTAGTTTTAATGTTATAAAAAATCAAATTATCAAAAGTATAATTTATGGAATTTGATAAAATGTATTTGGAAAAATAAAATGTCAAATATCAAGGGAAACAGTGAAAAAGAGGCAGGATGAAAGAGGACCACTATATCCAGACTTCAAGGGATATTATAGAAACAGCAGTCATAAAAACCATTTGGTACTGGTTAAAAAATGGAGAGGTAGATCAAAAGAACTAAAACTGACCTAAATAAAAGAGATTCAGAAACAATGGAACTCAATAACCCAGTGCTCAATAAATTGGAAAATGAGGCAGCTAGGTGGTACAGTAGATAGAGCATTTGGTCCCAGAGTCAGGAGGACCTGAGCTCAAATCCAACCTCAGACACTTACTAGCTGGGTGACGCTGGGCAAGTCACTTAAACCCAACCGCCTATCCCTCAACAAATAAAATGAAATAAAAATAAATTGGAAAACAAATTATTTAGCAAAGAACTCCTTATTTGTTTAAAAACTGATGGAAATACTGGAAAGTAGTCTGGCAAAAATTAGCCTTGGACCAACATCTCATGCCATATCACACAATAAATTAAAAATGAATATATGTCCTTAATATTAAAGATCATACTATGTAAAAAATTAAGATCATCTATATAACTTTCACAACTATGGATAGAAGATGAAACATGGGATACAGGCAATTACAAATGATAAAATGAATAACTTCCATCATATGAAACTGAAAGACTTCTGCACAAACAAAATTAATGCATCTAGGTTTAGAAGAAAATTCAATGGAAAAAAAACCAGGATTTTTTTAAAAAGGGATTAGGAGTAGACCAATACCTCACACTCTATACCTAGAAAAGGTCCAAATGGATACATCGCTTAGACAAAGAGATGATAACAAATGAGAAGATAAAAGAAGAAATTACTTTTCAGATATATGGATGGGGGGAGAGTTCATGACCAACTAAGCAAAAGAATCAAATAAGGTAAAATAAACAATTTTGATTATAGGAAATAAAAGTTTTTGTACAGTCTCATGTAATTAAAACTAGAAAGGAAATGGGCAAATGGGGGAAATTCTTTGCAGCTGGTTTCTCTGATAAAGTGACATCTGCAGGAAAAATATTACCTAAGGCAGAGCTCTTTGTCTGCCTTTAAGAACTTTAATGTGTCTAATTTATTCAGTCAAGGCCCAAAAAAAGAAGGCCATGAAACACGTGATGTGCCACGCATAGTGCTTAGTATGGGGGATACCAAGGTAAAAACAGTCCCTGCTCTCAAGGAACTCAGTCTAATGAGGGTGAGAAAACAATATATATAAATGGTTCTGCACAAACAAGTCACACAGTGGAGAGACTAGAGATCCTGAGAGAAGGCACTGAAGACTAAGGAGAACCTGTACAAAGGGTGGGACTTTAGCTGAGACATGAAAGAGGCCAGGAGGCAGAGATGAGGAGGGTTCAAAATGTAAAGGCTCTAATTATTAGAAACAACAGCTACAGAAATAAGCACTTGTATCAGTTTAATATTTCAGATAAGCACAAAGATGGGTTGAAATGTATACCCTGGTTTGTAGGTTTTGTGTTGTTATATGATGCCACACACGATTTACACAGTTATCTTTGATGATTCTTCAGGACATACATATACATACATACATATATATACATACATATATATATATATATAAAAACACCAGTGTAGGTGGATTATTAAGTACTTGAAGCAGGACCTGGAACAGTTCTGATTCAACAAAAAGTTTTTTGGCTCAAGTGATCACTTGTCCCTGTGGAGAGCTGAATACATCCTTGGCTTCTTTACGGTGAAGTTACAGGGACAGTTAGCTTTGGTGAGAAGACTACTGTCATGGTCTGTCTTGGTAATGTGACAGGCCCTCAATATTTATAGTATGAGGTGATATCCTCAGATGACATGTGGAAGCAGGGAGGCTTCGAAGTCTGGAGAAGGTCTGCAACCACTGCAATGGAGAGGGCATAGCCAAGCAGAATGTCTGACTTGCTACAGTAAGGCCCTAGTTACAAGACAGAGCAAGCATTTATTAAGCATTTACTGAGCCACAGGTGATACAAATACAAGTAAACAAGCTCACACTCTAATACAGAGAAACACAAAAAACTTAGTTGGGAGGGAGAGAGGAGAATGGCACCTCAAAAAAGTGGCACAGAGGCCTAAGTGCAGGCAAGGCAAGGGGAAAGTTCAATGATCAGACAGAGCTGAGGTTGGTTCCAAGGGGTGAGTTCAAGGCTGGGGAGAAAAAAGGAGTGGAGTTGGCCAGGAAGTTGAGATTTGATAACATAAATATGTTGTAGATTCAACCAGCACAGTTCTGTGATTTCCTTAAAAAAACTGGTCAATAGGAACACAGGAAGTGGAAAATAACAGTAATTCTGGGTAGGATTTTGGCAAGGTGTGACTGGCAATAATATGTATCCACAAGGGATCCAAAAGTTGAGCTGACTTAGCCTTGCAAAACACTGACAACTGGAGAATACCACATATGAGGAATAGGACAATTCAAGGACAAGATTTTATGATGGGGGATAGGGGGTTATTATTCCTCCCAACAAGACTGTATGATTTCATAAAGTCAAGTAGTATATAGTATTTACTGCACTTGGTATTGTAGAAGACAGTTATTTTAGGAGTAACCCTAGTAAGAATAAGGCATGTTCTTTGTCCTCAAAGCAATGACAATTTATCTATTTGGGCAGACAAGGCAAACTCATTAGACAGTATAGAAACAAGAGAGCATATAACCAAATGTTAAAATATATGGTAAAAATTCAGAAGAAAGGAAAAATCACTAACCTATTTATACCTTCTGGCCTAGCAGTCCCCTTGTCCCATTAATGGACCTGGAGTCAAGAGGACCCGAGTTCAAATCTGGCCTCAGACACTTAACACACTTACTAGCCGTGTGACTTTGGGCAAGCCACTTAACCCCAATTGCCCTCAAAAAAACAAAAACACATACACAAACACAAACAAAAAAACAGAGCAGCAATGGTAGCCAAAAAAAGCTAACAAGATCTCGACCTACATTGAAAGACACAGAAAGGTTATATGTCAAAATATTCAAAAGAACTTTTTGTGGCAGCTAAACACTGGAACTAAAGCAAAGCAGGTGTTCACTGGGAAAGTACTGAACAAGCTACAGTGTATAAATAAAATGGAATATTCTTACAAGAAACAAAAATAAGAAATTTAGAGAAACATGAGGTTTGTATGATTTGATACAAAGAATAAAGCAAGAGAACATAAACAAGGACTACTTCAACTACAATGACCAAACTTGGTCCAAGAGAACTAAAAGAGAAACATATTTTTCTATCAGTAGAAGAGTATGGACTTACAACTGCAGAATGTTGTATATTTTGTCTAATAGTGCTTCAACATAGGCATTAACTTTTCTTTGTTATTACTAGGGTTATGGGAGGAATTCAAGAAGTGGGTAGGGCATAAATTGGTAAATAATTAGAATTTTTAAAGGGCATAAATAAATTTTTAAAAAGTATTGACTGCTGTGGGATCTGGAATTTAAGAGCTGAAGCTGGAATTACACTAGGCCTTAAAGTTAATTGTGAAGCAAGGGCTCCTAGGGAAGAAAATAGAGAGCATTTTGGTTAGAGAGAACAGAATGGGCTGGTGCAGTAAAAAAGTGGATGTGGACAGCAGCAAAAGAAACTTAATAGAAAGAGAAGTTTTTCTCTTGGGTAGTGAAAGGCAGATCAGAAAAGGCCTCGAAAGGCTTGGAGTGCAATCTGCATTTGATCTGGTAAACAATATTAAGTCTTATAAGTAACAGTGTTGTGACTTCCTCTTAGGAAGGGTGGTAATTAAGAGTCAGACCAGTTAGAAGCTACATATAGTGTGATGAAGACATGGTGCAAGGATTAGTACTATAAAAATGTAATTTTTAAGTATCATCCAAAGAAATAGTATCTGTAAAAGTGTTTAGTACAATGCCTGCCTGACACATATGCAATATAGAAAGGCTCATTCCCTTTCCAGAGGCAGTGAGTAAGGAACAAGACTATTAAAGAATAACCAATAAAGGAAATAGTGATTAAATATCAGAAATAAAGGTTTCCAGCTTGAGGGATATTGGAACTGCCTTAATGGCAGATCTAGAGTGGCAATAATTTGATGTCAGCTTGGAAAGTCTCTAATAGAGTACCCCAGGGATCAGTATTGTTCCCTGTGATGTTTAAAATTTTTATAAAAGAAGTGGATAGAGGTATAGATGGTATGCTTACCAGATGAACAGATAACACAAAGCTGAGTGGGTGACTGGATGATGACAGGGTTAGTATTCAAAAGGATACTGACCAGGTTAGGGCATCAGGCTGAATCTAGTAAGATGAAACTTACTAGGAATAAATGTAAAGTCTTGCACCTAGGTATAAAAAAATCAATTCCACGAATATAAGATGCAGGAGGCATGGAGAAGCAGTAATTGTTCTGAAAAGGATCTGTGTTTATTCACGTGTTTTTAAAAATAGTTAACAATAAGCTCAATATGGAGCAGCAATGGGGGCGGCTAGGTGAATAGAGCACCGGTCCTGGAGTCAGGAGGACCTGAGTTCAAATCTGGCCTCAGACACTTAACACACTTACTAGCCGTGTGACTTTGGGCAAGCCACTTAACCCCAATTGCCCTCAAAAAAACACACACACAAACAAAAAAAAACAGAGCAGCAATGGTAGCCAAAAAAAGCTAACAAGATCTCGACCTACATTGAAAGACACAGAAAGCTTCTAGGAATAACGTATTATTCCCTCTCTATGCAGTCCCTGGCTTGACCACATTCAGAGCACTGTGTTGAGTTCGTTTCCCTATTTTTGGGAGAACATTGATAATCAAGAGGTCATACAGAGGAGGATGACCAGGATACTTAGCCTGGAAAAGAGAGGACCAGGGGTAGGCAAGACCATGACAGCTGTCTTCAGAACGGTTGCTTTCATATGGATGAGGGATTTAGACTTGTTCTATTTGTCCTCAAAAGGCAAAACTAGGAGCAATGGGCAAAAGCTGCAAAGATGCCAATTAAAATTAGATACTAGGAAAAAATTCTAACAATTAGAGCTGTCTGAAAGCAGACTCAATGGCTGGAGAAGTTATGGGACTGCCATCCTGGGAGATCTTCAAGTCGATGGCCAACAACCTCTCATCAGAGATGTTGCAGTGGGGATTCTTTCCACATATGGGTTGGTCTAGATGGTCCCTGAGGTTCCTCCCAACATTACAAATAGGTGACTTCCCCAGACCCCATCCTTAATCAATCAACAAACATATTAATCGTTTACTATGGTTGGTGCACTGGGGGACAGAATGAAAAAAGCTCAAGACTCTGACTCCCAGAATTTTACACTCTAAACGGAAAGAAAACATGTAAACACAAGTGGGAGTGGAACATATAAAACAAATATGAGCTGTTTTGTTGTTTGTCAGCTGGGAGGCCTGAGGAGCTTCCTGAGTCCTGAAGACATCTCTGAATCTTAGGAGGTCCAGACATAAGGCAGTCAGCATGGCTGTAATGCAGACTTTTAAGGAGGAGGGTGAAATAGAAGTATGCAAAGGGAGGAAGGGGCAATGCTGAACAAAAGGGTAAACCGTAACTCCTCAAACGTCCCTATTTTCATCCAGTGAACAACTATCCACTATCTTTCATTTAACTCCCCGTATCTGGCTAACAAGTCAATTCTCTGTCCTCAATGGAGTAACTTCCTATTGAGTCTCAAATCCAGTCTCTTCCCCGCCCACACAACTGCCAAACTGATATTCCTAAAGCACAAATATGATTAAATAATTTCTATGCTCAAGAAACTTCAAGTTTCTCACTGGCTCTAAGTGTGGCATTTAGATCCCTTCACCATCTGACTCCAGTCTATCCTCCTAGGCTGATCACACATCACTCCTCGTATTTTCAGCCAAACTGGACTCAATCCCAGTATGTAACACTGTCCCTCCTCTGTACACAGTCAGGATGTGACTGCTCTTTTCCCTCCTCTTGCCTTCCTCCCACCCTGGCAAAATCAGGTAACGCCCTGTGCCTCTGTCTCCTCATCTGTGAAACGGGGATAATTTAAGAGCAACGACTTCACAAGGTTATGATAATTAAATAACATATGTAAAGTACTTAGCAAAACCTTAAAGTTTTATAAATTCTAGCTATTATTCAAAACTCAGCCTAATTCTCCCTGCCCCCCTGTTTTCAGGGACTCCCTACCTCCCATTCTTTGTGAATTTTATACATATTCTGTACTTACTTATCTGTGATCATGTTATAACTCCCTAGTAGAATGTAAACACTTGGAGGAAAGGAACTGTCTTTGAATCCACCAGTATTACTGAGGTAAATTTTCTTAGATGTGAATTTTCTGTTATATGAACAGCTAGCTAACCCATTTATTCAACAGTAGCAAATACTGTACTGTGATATGAAAATCTGCTGAAGTAACAAGGAATTTGGTGTAAAGGACCATAAACGGAAGTAACCCTTCCCTCAAAATGGATACATTCAATAAGTAAATATTTGACAAATGTAAAAACTTCTTAACATAAAAGAAGCATCAGTTATTACTTTCCTTCCAAACTTGCCAACTATTGTCCAGAGTATCATCATCCTCTTAGTCACACAGGCTTGCAATATAGGCGCCATTCTCATTCTCAACTCCTCACTCTCATCCACTCACATCCAACTGGTGGCCAAGTTCTGTCAATAGAGCTTTCCTACATCTACCTAACAAGGTCTCTCTCTCCTATGCTGACACTGCCACTCCCTGGCGCAGGCAGGCCCAATCATCTCACTTCTGGATGATTGCTGGTTGTCCTCTCTTCCTCACTCTAGTATCTCCTTACTCTAGTCCATTCAGCTGCCAAAACAACTTTCCTAAAGTGAAGGTGTGACTAGATCAGCCCCTTCTAAATAAACTCTACTGGCTCTGGGATCAAATATTAATTTCTATTTGGCTTTAGAAGTCCATCATAACACGTCCTCAACCTGCCTTTCCAGTTTTCTTATATTTTATTCCCCCCTCCACATACTCTATGATCCAGTGACATTGGCCTCCTTTTCTGCTGCTCAAACAAAAAAAAGACACTCCACTGCAACATTCCATCTCCCAACTCCAGGCATTTTCACTGGCTGTCTCCCATGCTAGGCATGCTCTCCCTACTCAATGCCCCCCCTACTGGCTTTCAAGACAGCTCAAATGTCACCTCCTGCAAAAGGGGGCCTTTCCGCCTTTTTTCCCCTGGGGATTTCACTTTTACACTTTATGTATCTTATATGAACAACTACGTTCATATTTACAACACTGTTGCCTCCTCCATTCATAAGTGAGCTCTTTGAGGGCATGCACTGTTTTTTATTTTCTATGTATCCCAGCAGTATTCTTCACACAGTGCCTGGCACATAGCAAGCACTTAATACATACTTGATTGATTCTACTTCTCCACTTTCTGCTCCTTATATTCTTGTAATCTAGTTTCAGACCCAACCATTTAAGTAACACCAATCTCTCAAAGGGTATCAATAATTGATCAACCAAACACATTTAAGTACCTATTGTGTGTTTTTTTGCAGTCCTTATCCTTCTTGACTTTTCTGTTTTGGGCACTGCTGACCACTCAATCACTATGAGAAACTTTTCTCCCTTGGGGATCTCCTCTTACTAATCTGACTGCTCTGCTTAATAAGCATACACCTCCCATTTTCTAAGTGTGGGTGTCCTCCAGGGCTCTGTCCTGGGCACTCTTCTCTCTACAGTATCTCTTAGTGATTTCATCAGTTCCCATGATTTGACTTCCAAATCTATATATTTAGCCCCAATCCCTCTCCTGAGCTTTAGCACATTACACCTCTATCTGGATATCTCATCAACATCTCAAATTCAGAATTTCTGAAATGGAATTCCTATCTTCCCCTAGACATTCCTAAAAACTTTCCTTCTTCTCTTGAGGGAACCATCATGCTCAGTCATCAATATATTCTACCTTGAATTTTCCTCTGTCTCACTTCCTAGAGTCCATCAATTGTCAAGTCGAGTCCATTACATTTTCACATCTGTTGTCTTCTCTCTACCTCTGGGTTACCATCTCTAATTTCTAATTAAGTCATCCCAACCCAGTCTAGCTCCTTTCTAAGCCATTCTGTTCCCTAAATAATCTTCCTGAGGCAGAGGTCTGTACTGTCACCCTCTTGCACAGTAACCTTCAATGTTTCCTTACTGCCTAAATAAACACAATACTAACTTCTCAGTTAAGGCCCTCCAAAATTATGTTCTTACCTGTCTTGTTCTAGCCTGAATCTTATTGCCCTTTCCAAACTCTACTGTCTAGCTAATTGGACGCACCATTTACTGACCCTCCATCTCTGCCTTCCCACCTGGTCCTCTATCCCTGGGATGGACTTTCTCCTTACTTTTGCCTCTTAGAGTTATTTAAGCCCCAGCCTAGGTGTCCCTTCCCACATGGAAGCTCTTTCTGACACCACTGATTTAGTGTCCTTTTTTTGCCACAATTTATCTTGCCCACAGAATCTGTGAACTTGCTAAATTCCTTCAGCAGAAAGCAAGTTCCTTGAGGGAAGGTATAACGTCTCTTTTTTTTGGTCCTTGTATCCTTAAGTCCCTACCACAGTTCCCCCACCTCACCCCCAATAGAGAGAGCTTAAGAAAAAGCTGATGAATTGATTTAAATTGTTATTATAAAATAAGACAATACTACCTTCTGTTGTTATTTGGTTGTTTCATTTGTGTCCAACTCTTTGTAACCCAATACAGAGTTTTCTTGTCAAAGACACTGAAGTGATTTACCATTTCTTTCTCAAGCTTATTTCACAAAGGAGGAAATGGAGCAAACAGAGTTAAGTGACTTGCCAAGGGTCACAGAGCTAGTACATGTCTGAGGCTGGATTTTAACTCAGGAAGATCAATCTTCCTGACTTCAGGCCCAGTGGTCATCCACTATTACCACACCTTACTGCCCAAACTGCCTTCTAGAGGCCAAGAAAAAGCAACTCCACAGTTTGTTATTATGAAAATTCTGATCTGCATTAATGTAGGTCATACTTGTCAGGCATGTTCTAATGGGGAGTCCTTTTAGAGAGCGACTACTATTCAACACTCAGATTCTCTAATTTGGCAAAATTTCCAAAAACGAAAGCATTTTTCAAAAATGTCATTGTTGCCGTATCCTATACTGTATGTACCAACATAAGAGTAAGTCATATTCTCACCATATATGGTGAGTATTTGGGGAGAAACATGGTTCCTTCAGGAAATGCCCATAAAGGACCTCCTTTGTTAGCTCTTTCTAAAATGGGTCATTATTTCCCAATCAGAACAAGGAAAAATCTCAACAAAAAATTCCCTCATATACTTTGGTAAATAAAAATAACCACTGGCAGTCCTATAGATTCTTCCCTCACTCATATAATAGGAGGTCCAGGGTTTTAATAATAGTGACCTATCACAGTATTCTAAAATATCAGAGGGAAAGTTTCTTGTTACTGCCTCCTGCTAAACCAGTGAGAGACTTTCTCTAGTCTTATGGAACAACCCAGGCTATAACACACGCCTACCAAAATAAAAAGTATTCCTTACCCTTAACATACAGCTCTCTTGGGCCCACAACTTGAGGAAGATACAAAGAGGAATACAATCTGGTTAAGGGATCAGACCAGTTTTTAACCTTCCACACATTTCCCTCCTTCCACTATGCAGTACAGCCATATAGGTCTGTCTTGTCTACTAGTTCCTGCTCACACATGTCTTCCACTTTAGTGCCTTTGCAATGGTTATTTTAGCCATTCCTCAACTGAAAGGCATCTGCTTTATTTCTTATTCTTAGCTACCAAAAAAAGTGTCACTATATTATTAGAGTGTATGTGACCTTTTAGTCTGTAGCTCCTTGGGTTAAATGTCTAGCAGGAGGATTTCTGGGTCAAAGGGTGCAGACATTTTAGAAACTTTTAAAGCTGTTTGCTAGAGTTTATGTGAGAGAACTGGGCATCTTTATTACCTGTTACAACATTATAACTGAAAGTCCCTTTTGGCATAATTCCAAATTGCTTCAGATCCTGGTGACCTTCATGACATTCTCCTTCCTTCTTTGAGTTTAGTTCCTGGCTCCCAGCATCTCTCTCATCATCACCTCTTGCACTGATATACTATGGAACCTTGGCATTCATGATAGCATTCAGGATAGCCTCTTAAATTCCCTAACTTTCTAGTTCCTCAACCTCCTCATTTTCCCTGAGCTACTCTTCCACTTTACCTCAGCTATTCAGAGATTATGACGTTGCTTTCACCAACAAAATGTTCTACTTCCATGTTCAAGAACTGAAATTCCTTTTTCTGATTGTAACCTTGTATCAATCTATCTTTCCTTCTGCCTTATGAACCCTAACATCTTATTTCTCACCAAGATCTCCTATAGCCTGCCCCTCAGTTTTGACTCTGGTCATCACCCCGAACTAGTTACAACTTTTTTCTCTTCTTTATCTTGACCCCTTAGTGAATTAGTTCAGCTATCTTACCTTATCCTTCACTTTGGAATCACTGCTTTCCAAACTCAAACCTAGATTATTCCCAACATCCTCCTTTGATCCTATTAATACGCTGCTTAAGGGAGCTGGAGAAGGTCATGAAACCATGCTTACTGGGTCCATAACAAATTTATGTTTCATAATCAGTATAGCAAGGAAATGCTTCTACTCTTCACTGATTTACTTTTCCAAACCTTGTCAAATCTCCCAACGCCCTCCTTTCCCCTCCCAGCTGAGGTCTTCATACTTCACTGAAAAAAAAAACAACAAACTGAGGCTATATGCCAAGAGCTCCTTCCACTATTCAAACATCTCCATCTCTTCCTTGACCCCAATATCATACTGGTTTCCTGGGCCCTCTCCTCCTATAAAATTTCACTTGGTGATCTTATCAACTATTATGGATTTAATTATCATTTCTATGTTGATGATTCTCAAATCTACTTCATCTAGTGCCAATTTCTCTTCCTAATTGCCATCTTGCATCTACAACTACCTATTAGACATCTCAAAGTGGATGTGTCCTGTAGACATTTAAACTCAACATGTCCAAAACTCAATTTATTATCTTTCCTCTCAAACTTGGTCCCTTTCCAAAATTCCCTATTACTGTCTAGGGTACCATCATCCTCCAAGTCATTCAGACCTGAAACCTAGATGAAACCTTTTACTTTCTCTCACCCACCATATCCAAACCATTGCCAAGGCCTGTCGATTTTATCTTAACATCTCTCCCATAAGCTCCCTTCTCTCCTCCAATCATGATACATGTTGATTGATACATGGAGGAAATGTTGTGATTTTCCTTTTCTTTTCAATGGGGGGTGGGCAATAGCATTATTCTTAAAAAGGGTCACTGAAGGATTTTTTAAAAACACGTAGAGTAAAGGAAGTTTAGAAGGAAATGAGCCGAATAGCTTTGAAAGTAACATATTAAATTTATTGCATACTTAAAATGAAAATAAAGTACAATAATCTGCTCTATGTATGCTGAAACTAATTTTATGTAATATTAAATTTAAAACATAATCTGTGCATAAGCATATTATATCATGTATAAATTTTCAAACAAAAAGAGATCTCTGAGGCAACTGGGTGGTAGAGTGGACAGAGTGCTGGACTTGGAGTCAGTAAGAGTTGAATTAAAATCCCACCTAAGACACTTACTATATGAGTGACCCTGGACAAAGTCACTTCAATTCTATCTGACTCAGTATCCTCATTTTTAAGATGAAGATAATAAGTACACCAAAAAGATAAAATAAGTTAATATTTGTAGAGCACTTTGCAAACTTTAAAGTGCTATATAAATATAAAAGTAATAGTAGTAGTAGTATATCCTAGGGATCTGTGCTGGGCCCCAAGCTTCTTGATATTTTTATTAATACCTGGACAAAGGCATAGATGTTATTGCTAACCTGTGGGATAACAAAATCAGGATCTAAAAAAAGATCAATAGACTAGCTGCTGTTCAGTCATTTCAGTCTTGTCCAACTCTTTGTGACCCCATGTGGGATTGTCTTGGCAAAGATACTAGAGTGGTTTGTCATTTCCTTCTCCAGCTCATTTTAAAGATGAAGAAAACAGGGTTAAGTGACTTGCCCAAGGTCCCACAGTTAGCAAATATTTGAGGCCAAATTTGAACTCAGGTAGGTCTTCTGGGATTCATGCTACACTACCCTACCTGGCTGTAACCCTGGGCTAAACGTATTAAGATGTAATTTAAAAAAAAAAACAACACAGGTCCAAAAAATCACCTTCACAATCATGAATAGAGTAGCTAGATAGCAGTTCATCTGAAAAAGATCCAAGGGTCTCAGTGGATTGTCAGTTCCATGTAAGTCAACATTGTGAAATAGCAGTTAAAAAAAAATTCTAATATGAACTGAGACAGTGAGGAGGACTAGGGAGGCAATAATTCTGCTGCACTCTGCCCTGGACAGAGCCTGCTCTCTTTCCAACTGTGAAATTCCACGATTCTTCACTTTTATAGTCTAACCTCATTTTACAGCTGATGAAATTGGCCCTCCAAGTGGTGAAGTGATTTGCCCCAAATTCCCAGAAGGAATGGGTCACATATAAGCATGATCTAAAGAAAAGTTTACTAACAATTAAAGCAACCCACATGTGCAATGGACTAACTAGCTGCCTCCTCAGAAATTGGGGCATTATTTGTCTTTAAATGTCAGTCAATTCTGTTCTGGTCAAGGTAGGACTAAGATACCTCTGGGGTCCATTCCAATTCTGAGATTCTCAGTATATCCAGAGTATGACCACTCCCATTTTAATTGGCCAGGAGGAGGAGTTAAGAGCACCGCGTTTGGGCTCCAGGACCAGGGCACTACCAAGTATTTACTCTTGTGACTCCACTCTGTCTTAATTTTTCCACCTATAAAATGAGGGATTCTCCCCCAGTTGTAAATATTTGCTTTTGGGGGAAAAACTTTCAAAAATAGATAAATAAAAAAAAGGTGTCAAGATGACTTATCTAGGACAGAGGTTCCAACCTAGGCCTTCTGACAAGACTCTTGCTCTTGTAAAGTTCACTGATTTTTTTTCCCCAAAGGATTTACTTTTTCTTCATCTGACAAACATCATGCCAGGCTTCTCCAGAGCTCTGAGACACTGAAAAAGTAATTTCATCTTTCTGGACCCCAGTTTCCTCATCTGTCAAATGGGATAACAAGACTTCTTTGACTATCTACAATTCACTAGGGTGTAAGGAAAGAGCACCACTTCAATGTGAGTTTGTATAATTTCTTAAGCAACAGCTATATTCCAATGACAAAAATCACTCATGTACAGAAAGGCTGAGTAGGTTTTTGTTTCCCAAACAAGCCTCCTTTTAAATAATGAGGAAAGGGAAGCTCAGAACTTACACTGGACTCAGAACCAGGATCAAGTACTGCCCCTGACACTTACCAGGTGTTTAACCCTGGGCAAATAAATCATTTAATATAGTTGAGCCTCAGTTTCCTCACCTGTACTGTGAGGGAGCAATAACTAGAGCAACTCCTTCCCAGGGCTGTAGAGTTCAAATTACAATGTGCATAAAGATCTCTATAAAGGCAGATACTGCATGTAGATATAGATCCTACATGGATTTTACTTTAAGTGTTTCAAAGCCACAGACAGCTAACAGGGAATTTAATAGCAAACTATGGTTTTATAGCTGTTGTTCCACAAAGGAACAGCAAACCCAATCCTCAAAATAAGAAAAGCATTCAGTAAAGGTAAGTACTCTTCTCTTATCAACTATTTTTAGCCTGCTGACCCTGAAGGCCAATAAGTACAAACCAGGAGCAGATTTACCACTATCTGCTGTCCCTCCCTTCCACTCCCCCACGAAGCAATACTAGAGATTTTGAAATGATCCTTTTCAGTGAGTCAGTCAATAAGCATTTATTAAGCACCCACTATGTGCCAGGGATTGTGCTAAGCATAAGCTACTAAATCAAAGCCCTAAAGACTTTTCTAGGTTATATTCATTTCCCCTTCCATTTTCTTGAACATTCTGACTTAGGGCAAAACCATCTGTTCTGTTCTCAGCCTTCAATTAAAACAGGCATTTGGTCTATTTGATATTTGAGTATAAGAACTTAAAAGGTGCAAAAAAATTTTTTGAGGAAAATGACTAGAGATTAATAGGCTGAAAAAGTTCAGATTTCTGTAACGAAAATAAAAACACAACTATCTCAATTTCGTAGTTTAAGGATAGCCTGAAAATTAGGAAAACACCGTATCAACATATCCAATTAACTTTGCCAAGATCCTAACGCCAAACTCGTTTTCCAATTACTTAAAATTGTCCTCTTCAAACTATGCTTGAAAAATGCAGATACACCTACGATTTTTACATAGAAAACCGACTCCTGACTTACTCGCTTCTCTCCAGGACCCCACCTTTCTCTCCCAGCTTGGGTGTCACCGCGGCGCCCCCACCCCGCCCTTCTGTGCTACGGGGGTCGAGGCCTGTCTCACCAAGAGCACCCGAGGGCTGCAGAAGCGCCCTGATTCGTCTAAGAGTGCGGACCCCGGCCTCTCCTAAAGCAGCTCCGACGCCCCCTCCCCACCGCTCCCGGCCCGAGCTGGGAGCTCCGGGTTTCCGGCGGAGCCGAAGCTGGGCACACGAACGCCGGCTCGCGGCCGGACGGCCCTGCCCACGGAGCCTTGCGTTCGCGGCCCCCGAGCCCCGACCCCCGCCCGGGAGTGCATGGCCCACCGGTCGGCACATAGTAGGTGCTTAATGCGTGCAGATTGACAGCTGGCCCGCGCCCCAGACCCTAATGAACAGCAGGATGACAGCGGAGCCGCCCCCCGGCCCCCCGAGCCTCAGGGTTTCCCCTCCACTGGGCCGGCCGGGGGCCCCGCCCCTGTCCCCGCCGCCGGGCCCAGCCTCCCGCTGGACCTTGCCCCCCAGCCTTGGGACCTTCCCAAGGTCGCGCCTGCGGCACCGCACCCCCTAGTCTCGGGTCCGAGGGGGGAGGGGAAGCTCTCACACGCGCCCCCCCTCCCGCCGGCCGACTCGGGGTTCGGGGCAAGGCAGGCCGCTCTCGCCCGCCTGTGGCCCGCAGGCGGCGCCTCCTCGATGCCGGGGGTTCCGCCCCGCACCCCCTGCATTCCCCCGCGGACTCACCGGGTCCCGCGTCGCCCTGCCGCCGGCCGCCTCACAACCACAACAAAGCTCTGCCCAAAATGGCGGCCGAGGAGCGCGGCCCCGCGGCGGGGGCGCGCTCTGGGGGCGGGGTCAGGAGGCTCCTCCCCCAACCGCCGCGCTCGGCCCAACGTCTCCTCCCGCCCCCCCCGCCCCCCCACCCCCGCCGCCCGTTGGTCCCGCCTGGGGCCCCCGCACTCCGAGCCCCACCTGGCGGCGCGCGACGGCTGGGGCGGCCTGAGTCCGCTCTCCCTCCGGGCCAGGCCCCGTGTCCGTGTCTATGTCCGTGTCTGTGTCCGTGTCCGCGCAGGGAGAGACAGCGCCGCGGCAGCTCTTCCTGCACCCGCCTCGCTCTGGCCGACTCCGCCCCCTGCCGCCGCCACCACCGCCTCCTCGCGCTGCGTGGGGGTAGGGGCTCGCGCGCTCGTGCGCGGGGTAAGGACTACGAAAAGGGAGGAGAGAACTAGAGAGCCTATCGGCGCCGACGTTGCGCATGCGTTCGCAGCACTGCACATGCGCTCTCCGCAGATTGGCTTCCGCCTCTAGTCCCAGCTTCCTCGGCGTTCTCTAAACGCTGCCGCACTGCCTTTTGGAACTTGTGGTTCGGGAGTCGCGCATGCGCAAAGACTACTCGGAAAATGGGGAAGGCGGTTTGTTCTCCCTGGCCTGGCAATTGGGGTGGGTCCAGGTCTCCCAGACTCGGTTAAAATGTAAGTTCCTTAAGGGCTGAGTTGTGATCCCGAGTCACGGGATGCTGAGCCGGGTCCCAAGCCTGTTGAGTCTTTTCCGGATTGCCTAGACTCCGCTCCTCCCATTCAAGTTTCGCTGAAGCCCAACGTTCCCGGAAGCGGCCTTGGGAACCATGGGGCACGGGCCGAGTTCCCACCCGCACTGTTTTCTCCGGAGCGCCGGAAACGGAAGCAGCTCTCTGCGCTCACTGGCACCCGCCGACACCATGCTCCGCCTCCTCCGTGCTTGCTGTCGAGCCCCTTCCCAGGTAAAGGGGCTGGAGCCCCTCGGGTCTGCTGCTCCCGCGGGCCTGGCCCTGGGGACCAGGGGAAAAGCCTCTTTCACATGCAGAGGTGGGGGACCCCGGGTGCGGAATCGTGCACAGAAGGCTAGGTCCCGCCGGTTGGGCTGAACTGCTCTGAAATTCTAGATTATCGGGGCTGGCGGAGAGAAGGCAAGGCCTGCCCCGCGGCCTCTCCCTTCCGAGGGTCAGCCCGTGGTGCACGCTACGCCGATCACCGGCCGTCGGGACCTGGGGAGGGGTAGCCCTTATCTTTAGTAACAATAATAGTTAATAACTAGCTTTTACATAACCCTTAATGTTTGCCAAGCGCTTTACGGATACAACAACCCGGGCAGGTAGGTGCTTTAAGTGTGCCCATTTTACAGATGAGGAAACAGGCATACAGGTTAAGTGACTTGCCCAGGGTCACACAGCTAGGAAGTGTCTAAGACTAGATTTGAACTCAGGTCCTCCTGACAACAGGCCCAGGGCTGTGAGCCTGGTGAGTAGCTTCAGGGTCTCAGGTACCTGCTGCTGAAGTTCTTGATCCCTCGTGGACTGGCCGCTCAGGGCCAAGGCAGATCCCCCGAGGGTCATCACCCTGGCACAGAGCAAGGTCCCAGTGGAAGAGGGTCGAGGCGGCCTTCAAGGGGGGCTCCTGGCTAAGCATCTTCCTTAATTCTCTTGCAGATCCTTAGCGCTTCTCTGTCTGTGGCCCGGGTTTCTGGGAGGCAGAAGGCAGGAACCCCGTGTGTCCCCCCTTTCTTTCTGAGACCTTGGCTTCCTGCATCCAGTTCAGGGTCCGAGCATGGGGCTAAAGACTATCACACTTCCTCCCGACGCTTCAAGAAGAAGGCACCTGTGGTCCCCACCAGGCCACCGCCCACTCTCTCCTACCTGCTGGACACCCCAAAGCCAGCCCTCTATGTGGCTTTGACCGGATTGGTCCCCTTTGTGGCCCCACCCTTGGTCATGATGATGACCAAGGCCTATGTACCTGTACTGGCATTTACTCAGATGGCCTATGGAGCCAGCTTCCTGTCTTTCCTTGGAGGGGTCAGGTGGGGTTTTACTCTGCCAGCAGACAGTCCAGCCAAGCCGGACATCATGAATCTAGCCTGTGGTGGGGCCCCACTGCTGTTTTCCTGGTATGCCTTCCTTATTTCTGAGGGACTCACTGAAGCCATCATCATGGTGGTCATGGGCTTTGGGGTGGCATTACACAATGAAATCTTTCTCCTGCCCCATTATCCTAACTGGTTCAAAGCCTTGAGAATAGTGGTGACTCTGGTGGCATTTTTTTCATTTGTAGCCACTTTGATAATTAAAGATTTTTATCCAGGAACTGGCCCTAAACATCCTGGTCAGGCTGAGTGAAACTCACTCTCCTGGCCCATTATGAGCAAGCAGACTATTAAGAACCTCCTTCACATGCTCACAAAGGCTGTCTTGTTTGTCTTTGTAATTCCTCCATCTAGTGACTGCCCCTCTCTGGAGATCAGGTCTCTTCATTAGAGTTGCCTGAGACTCTGACCCACTATACTGTTATATGTGTCCCTAGGCTGGTGCTCACAAGTTTATTTCTGCTATTGATAAGTGAATTATAAAGACTTTTAAAAAGATCCAATAAAAAACACAAAGTATCCTTTGGCTAGGGCATTGTGGCTCCTTGGAGATTGATTTCTCTACCCATGGCAGAGAACACTCTGGTTATATGTTGGCATCTGAGACCTGTGTTTCTGAAGGATGCTCTTGGGAATTGCCCTTTGGCATTTGTCTTGCCTGGTCATTTCAACTTGGGTGCTTGACCTGGACTCCTTCCTTATGGAACTCCTTCTTTCTGCCAGAAGGCCACAGATCATCAGAGACCATGTTTACCAATGGAGAATTGGCCAAGGCTCTCTTAGTGAAGCAAAAGGTCTTGATGTAGTTCTCAAGTAATGGCACCTCCTGTGAGAGGGGGAAGGGAAGAATTGAGTGTGTATGGAATATTTCCCTATGGAATGATGCATCCAGTTTTTTTTTGTTTTGGTAGAAATGCATATGAAATATGGTTCCCATCAAACACCAGCAGTTCTTGTGGAGGTGCTGCAAGATCTGGTCTTGTCTGTTTGTTAACACAAACCCCAGACCAACAGTCTCATTGAGACACATGACGGACAAAGGGGCCTTCCTGAGGTGCTGTTTTCATCTAATGGCTTCCCTTTGACCCCTTTACCACAGTGAATGAGAGGAATCTTCAGAGCTCCTAAGCCTTCCAGAAGGAACGATGAAGCACGTGTCTGGGCAAAGCCTAGCATAAGATAGCTTTGTTGAGTTGGGTACTTCTATAAGAAAATGGCACTCAAAAATTCGAGGACAAAAATTTTTTGACTTGTTAGAATGTCATATATTTTAAAAAATATATTTCACTTTAGCCACAGCTAAGGAAATCTAGTGGCAAGCTGCTCCAAACATAGTCATACTGTGTCCCAGAATCAGCCACAGAATCTACATATAGGAAAAAACATAATAGAACACATTCATTTTATTAGTATCTTGTGTTAATTAGAAGGCTCCTTAGGCCTTTTCCTGGAGACAGGGCTGTCAGGCCAAACCCTAGTGACGGAGTACCCTCCTGCCAGCTCCCGTCACATGTTTGTCTGCCTGAGGATTCCACAGCCCTGCTATCTTCTCCCTTTGGTAGAAGCCATGCAAGGCCACAGTGCCTGTGTGGATGAAGCATACAAGAAGGAAAAACTAAGGCAAAACTCGAGCCCAGGGGATCCAAAACAGGCACTGGGATTCTCTTCATGAAGCCAGCTTGCCAAGCCTTTCCAGGGTAAGGACCCTTTCAGGTGACTTTGTCCTGGCTCTGGAGGACTTGGGCTTGTATCACGTTGATGTATGTGGTGTTCGTGTTCCCAAGTTTGGCCTCCAACAAAGGAAAGCAGAGATTTTTGACTACAAAAATAGGTGGTTTTCTCAGACACTCATTTAGCCCTTCCAGAAGCATTCTCTCATGCTGAATGGCAAACAGCAAGAGGGTGCCCTTGATTCAAGGTGGAGCTTTGATTTCTAACACCTGCCCAAAAAAAGACAGAACCATCACATGCAAGCAGAATCTTTCCAGTGTTTATTAGAAGCAGAGAAGAGCTGGCATTTGCAATGTGCTTTACACTGAGATTAATTCATTGGATCCTCACAGCCACCCTGTTAAGGCAGGTGCCATGATGGTCATATTCTTCAGGGGAGGAGGAAAGTGACTTACAGTAGGTTTCTACACCAAAAGTACCTTTGCCAAGGTTTCTGGACCTAAGATGCAGCCAGTGTTTAGAATGCTACAGTCAGGAAATGAAGATTGCACAACTGCTTTATCAATAAGCAGCTTGAGGGTTCAGGGTATACCAGGCCCTTGAGAATTGGGGAGCTGAAGCTGGCACAGGTAAGCAAAGTGCAGAGAAGCTGGTGGTGCAGAGTCCCAGGCTGAGCTCTCTACCCTTGCCAAAGGCCTGGAGGTGACAATGGGGTTAAGCATGTGAGGGGGCAGCCCTTGTGAGGAAGCTTTACGGGCAGGTGGGCAAGCACAGAACAGCTGGAGGAGTAGGCATGATCCGTGGGTGACCCCTCAGGCAGGTGAGGGCTGGGCCTGCTGCCCAGAAGACTGACTGGGGACTTATGAACTTGCCCAGTCAGTAGGGTGTTTGCCATGAGCTCCTGACAGGATCATCTCCATTTCCCACCAGCCTCTCCTAGTAAATATGATGCCAATTGAGGATTTGGTACCAGGGAAAGATACCACCTGGCACTAAGGGCTGGGCAGTTTTTCCCCTGTGGGGCAGGTGTTATGGGCAGTGCTATTGTTTTCATCATGGGTGAACAGAACTCAGTGTGAAGGAGTACTTAGACCTCACAGGAAAAGCCCCTGAGGGGACCAAGGGCACAAAAAGGGCAGTGTGGGTCCTTGGGCAGGACAGGTATAGGAACCAGATGGCCCCTTGTCAGGGTGGGCTTTGCCTGTAACAGATGCCAAGTCTGTCCCACACCACTCTCGGGAGCATGGCACCAGCCAGTCTTTCAGCCCTTTCTGCACTGGGGAGCATCCACCATTCTGACCTCGGGGCCTCCCTCTCCTCTATTCCTGTTCCAAGCCCCAGTGTCCTCTTTCTTGAGCCTAGGTTTTCTGACACCGTCACAGCACAGCCACGCCCCCTTCACACCGACTGGTGATCATGTTACCAATTTCAGTCCATGTGTCAGAGTGAGGGTTGTATACTTCAACTGAGTCCAAGGTGACAGGGGCCAAGAAATCATGGCTGGAAGACCGGCCTCCAGAAACGTACAGCAGCCCATTTATCGCCACCACACACACGCCAGCTCGGGGCACTTTCATAGGTGCAACTTCAACCCACCTCTCCTGGTCAGGATAGAAAAGCAAGAGAAATGGCCTCATGATTAACAGTTGAACAAAACTAGAGTCTGGGGGTGGGAATGCGGGTGCAGCTGAGTTAGAATAAGACTGTGGGACATGGCGACCAAATGAGAGAAGGTACCCCAAAATATTCAGAGGCCAGAGCTTAAGGGGGTGATGGAAAGCACTCCATGAGGATACTGAGCCAGTGTGCTGCTGGGACACAGGCCAACACTGGGAAGGCTCAGGAAGGGTCTGGGAAACAAGTTAGGAATATATCCACCTGCCCTGGGACTACAACGGGTGCAGCCAGCTGCTGCTCAGAGCCAGATCATAAGATAGTAAAGTTCTGGAGAGCTAAGAATTCACAGGACCCCAAACCCAGAGACCCCCAAAAAGGAAGGCAACATGGGCTTGCTCACCAACCTAAACCAACAGGCCTGGCATGCCCTGAACAAGTATTTTACATCAGAGACTTACTAAATGCAGAGAAATTCAGATAAGGTGAGGATAACTTCATGGATGATTTTTAGGCTTGAGGTGGTAAAGGTCACAGGTCTTTGAAAATGACACATTCACGGTGCTCAAGGCACCACCTGGCCTCTCTTTTAGCGAAAGCTATGATGTTAACCAGTGTCAGGGACAACACACCCTAACTGGCCCAAGGCATTGTAGATCATTCTCACAATTCAACTTTCCATGTGAAAAAAATGATGAGAAATGTCAGTAGAGTTCACTCCCTTTGGGAGACAACCTAACCATTCTGTGGCCAAATAGAAAGATGCTGAGAAATGGGTGGGGGATCTGGAATGTTACCAGTCACTATTGGCCTAGCAATGGAGAACAAGTATTGAGTCCTGGATAAGGCATTCCCAGGGGACCCAGGACAACTTCCAGTGACTGCAGATCCCACAGACTCACCACCTAAGACAGAGGCCAAGACCCAGGTCAACAGTGTGCCTGCTGCCTGGCTCAGGGTTGCCCGAGGTGCTCCTGGAGGGGTCATAGGACCTACAGTGGGAAGGAGAGCTCTGATTCCCATAAACGAGCATGCCATGGAGTCAATAAATCACAAGGGTGCACCCTCTGTGGCCACTGGGAAAAGCCTCTCCTTCCTGTGCCCAGATGATATATTCTGGGATCAGGCCCCACTAGGAGAAATAAGGAGAGGTATTCACCTCACTATTCATTGCTCAGCCAGCTTCTAAACATCCTATATCTATGTTCCTTCCTGTGAAATGAATGACCTTAGGTAGGGCAGCCTTCCAATTGGGCTGTCACTCAGTCCCCTCATAAACCCATGCAGCAGAGCCACACCCCAAAGTGTCCTACTGTACCTCTTCAAAAGAGTATTTTTCTACAGAGTGCAGTGTATCCTGGGTCTCATTCCACCCTCCAATCGAATAGATGCAGTCATTGAGGGCAGCCACTCCCAAATAGGCCCTCCTGGTACCCATGGGAGGGAGCGTGGACCAGCACTTGGAAATTGGGTTGTATGCTTCAACGGAACTGAGCTCCACACCCTCATTGCTGATGCCGCCAACAACATAGATTAAACCTGGAGACACAGAAGATGCCAGCTCCAACAGAGGCACCAATAAGGCCTTAACGTCAGCAGAGCTATTAACTAGGAAGGGCAGCCTTACAGGGCCCCTCTCTGAGGGGGGACCCAGGGGCAGGAGGGCATGGCTCCTCCTGGCACACCCATGCTGAGGAGTCGTGGTCTCAAGGCCTAAAGAAGAAACAAACCATAAAGGTTTCTTTTCTTTTGATAAGCCTCAAGGAGGCTTTTTGTCTTTCCGTTACAGAGATGTCCCTCCCTGACCCTCCACACCGAATCATCCCTCAAAACAAGAATAAAACAATGAAGCAGAACTGGAATATGGGATGTAGTGCCTCCCGGGCCGCAGGTGTGCCCCACACTGACACTGAGGCTCTTGCCTTTCTGCCTTTGGGGCTCAGGCCTTAGGGTACATTTCCTCACCTCTTCTCTGAAACTCCCACTGGTTTTGTAAGGACCCTCTTGCGGTCCTCACTGTCTCTACCTTCCTCTGAATTCCTCGTTTCCCACTTCATAGTGCACAGTCACACTCCATCTCATTCATACGCTGTGCTGGCTTCAGCCACACTCCCAAGCTGATGGAGACCCCTGTGCTCACTGTCTCCTCTAGGAGGATTAGGAAAATTTTCTGAGTGTCTGAATAAAACTGTGACTGGGTCCTCACCATGGTCCAGGGAGGAAAGGTTTGTTATTATCGTCCGTTTCACAAGTGAGGACATGGAGGCAGACAGAAGAAAAGTGACTTTCCCAGAGGCTCAGACACGGTGGCGCCCCTCATGGCCTCTGCAGGAGCCCTCCCGTCTTCCCCTCTTGATGCTCCAACAAGTCCTTACCTTGGATCTCACAGCAGCCAAAGTAGTAGCGTGGCACGGCCATACTACCAACAACTTCCCAGCTATTTTCCTCAGAATCAAATCGTTCGATGGAATTGCCTATCTCAGCTCCAACCCATCCACCTGCAACCGAGAGCAAAAGCTGGTGCCTTGGAAGAGAGCGCAGGAGCCCTAGCCTGGTCTAGCCTAGCCCCTGGAGGAGGGAGTACCCAGTCCAGATGAGTGGGAGAGGTACTCCCCCAGGAGCCTGGGTTCAGTCCTGGCTTTGCCTGAACTAGTCAGGTCACTCTGAGTCCTCCTCTCTCTGGATGCCAGACTGGTACCCCCAGCCCTTCCCCATAGAACACAAGGAACAGAGGTAAAGGAGACCTAATAGGTCTTATTAAGGTTTTGAATTGAGTTAATAAGTAGTTAAAATTTATGTGGACAAAATAGGTTTTCAAAATAACAGGCCTCTGGGGCTGCTGGCCTTGGTGACACTGTCCATTCTTGCAAACTTTGTCCTCAAAGGTAGTTTTTATAAAAGATTATTTGATTGCACATAATTTTTAAAAACTATGATTAACTCTATTTTAAATCTTCCCACTATTCCCCAGACACTGCCTGGAGAACTTTAACCCTACAGGGAAGGGTCCTCGAACCCAGCCGCAAGCTTCCCTAACCAGTTCTCCTTGAAATTCCTCAAACAAGAGCTAGCCTTTCATCCTACAGTAAGAGATAAGGCTCAGGAGGCCAGTGCCCCTAAACCTCCTGCACAATGCAGTCCAGACTCCTGTGGAAAAGATGGGGCATCTTCAGGGAGCTCCTCTCTAACAGGGCTGGCAGCCATGCCTAACACAGCAGATGAGGGAGGCCAAAAACCTTTCCTTTCAAATAATGCCATTTAGTGAGTCCCAGGCAAGTCAAAGTTCATTAATTCAGGCTCAGTTGGGGGCCTGAGAAGTTTGTCATTCAATACTATGTTTTCAGAGTGTTGCTAGCTATAAGAATGGGGGAGGGAGGATATTTAATTAGGCAAGAGAACTGACTGCTCCCAACAACCTGGGCATGTTCTCTGTGTGACGGCACTGCCAATGACAGGCTGATCACAGCAGGCACCCCTTAGAGGGCTCCTAACCCACACTCCCCAGGGGAAGGAATGGCTGAAGTTCTGGTGCAAAGCACCATGTTTTTTTTATTTGCACAGTGAGTGACTTGGCACTTAGCTAATTGCAAGAAACACAAACATGGACTTGATTCAGTCCTGTGCACTGCTCCAATATGCACCCGCCGGGCTGCAGACACTGGGCATCCTGTCCTCTCCCTGCTCCCTGACTCAGCTGCATCCTCAGGAATCTGGAGATCAAAGAATTCTCCCTTTGAAGAGTCTCTCCCAAGGGACCAGGGAAGGCAGACTCCATTTCAAGACAGCCACACATAGTTACCCAGAGCATAGATAGCCCCATAACACACGCACACCCCCAGGCCACAGCGGGGCTGGTTCATGGAAGCCACAGTTGTCCACTGTTTTGTGACTGGGTCATAGCGCTCCGTGCAGTCAAAGATCATTGAATCCTTTTCTCCTTTAGGAAATAGAAAACAAGCCATGAGAAGAGAGGCTGTGCTCTGACTCCCACTGCCCTTGGCAGCTTCCCTCTCCCCGCCTGAGCTCGATCTGTTCTGGCCAGGGACAAGCATGCACCCCAAGCCCCACCCTATGAACCACCCACAGAATTTGGAAAGATCATCTGATTTTGATGAAAAAAAAACACCACAAAGCCGAGAACACTTCTCAAGTTCTTCCCTTGGGCATTCAGATAAATACACTCCCAGGCTACGAAACTAAACCTACTGTATTTAGATGGAAGCCTGGCAAGTCACATAAATGAATCAATGGAGTATTTATGGCTCTGTGTCAGGCCTACGCCAGGCACAGAGGACACAGAAGTATAACACACAGGTCTCTGCCTTCAAGAAGCCGATACCTGGCGGAAGAAAGATTCCTGACATTCAACTCCATCCAGTCCACCTGCCACTATGTTCTGGCCTGAAGGGGTCAGAACACAATGACAATACAAAACAGATTCCCTGCCCCCAAGGACTTCACAGTCGACATGGAAAGACACAATCTATGAGAGATAAGCTTGGCATGGTTACTTGAGGAGGGATCAGGGGCACAAGCTAACAACCTGGTCAAACAGGGCAGGCCTTCAGAGGAGAGGGCCAATATGGGAAGTGGAGAGAGGCTAAATACTTTTTTCCAAAATGGCGGCTTCCTCTGGTGTACTGTTTGGGCTGCAGGAGGACCACACCCCAGGCTGGGCTCTGGCAGTCCTTTCTTCCAGGCCTGTTCACTTAGGAAAGATAAATGAGGCTGTAGGCATGGCAGGCAGGAGAGCCCACAGAGGCCTGTGACCAGATGCACTGGTGGGAGCACTCTGGGGAGTCAGGTGCACCCTATCTGTCCTGGGCAGAGCACCAAGGAAAAGAGATCTCACTTTAATCTTAATCCTCTGCCAGCAAAGGGCTGCTCATGGAGGGACTCCCAGCACTTTCCACCACTGACATTGCCGGGCCTTTGCTAATGGATCTGCCCCCTCTGCCCCCTAGTTACATGATGCCACCACGATAAAGCTCAGAAACATTGCTAAAAATCAAGGTGAGCCAGAGAAAATAGCTCCTCCCCCAAAGAAGGCAGAAGACGGTGAGGATGAGGACATGTCAGAAAGTGAAGGGCAAGAAAGCTGTGGCTACACCAGGAAAGAAGGCACCAGCAGTCAGAAAAGCGTGAGTCCTTGTGAGAAGGCCACAGTGGGCCTGCCAAGAAAGTGGCTACCCTGGCCAGAGAAGTCAGCTCAGCAGGCAAGAAGGGAGCCAGCCCAGCTTATGCAACAGCACCCCCAACCAAAGGGGCCACAAATGACAGGAAAGGTGAGAAGGAAAGAAATGAGAGCAGAATGAAAAAGCAACTAGGGTGACCACAGCTGCCAAAGGGAAGACTGCTCTGGGGAAGCTAGGAAAGCCAAGGAACCCCAGGAGAAGAGGGAACAAAGAAGAAAAGGGCAAAAAGGGCAGAGAAAGCCCCTGAAGCCAAAGAACAGAAACAGAAGCTGAAGTGGCTACACATTTCAGCCCCTTTGCTGGTATCCTGAACTTCATACTGACTCCACAGACTTCTCTGCAAAAAAGGACCTTGCCGCTATAGCCGTCTGCACTGACACATAGGCTACGGAGAATCCAAACCTGCTAAAGACATGGAAAAGGCTTTGGAACTCAGTGGCTGGGTTCTAAAATGAAACTGGAAAAAGCAAAAGAGAACGAGAAAGATCTAGATGCAAGGACACTCTTTGTCAAGAATCTGCCATGTAAAGTAACTCGCTACTGAGGTCAGACCAGCCTGCCCAAAGGAACTGCCCATGGGGAATTTAAGACAGAAGCAGAGGCAGACGAGGCTTGGCAGTTGGGCACTCACTCATTCAGAAATGTCAAGGACAAGGGAGAGGGAAGAACAATTCTTGGAGAGAGAAGAGCAGCAAGCTGGCAGACCCAGACCCTGGTGCCAAACAAGCTCGCCTTCAGTGCCATGGAGGGGAATCTGAAAGGTCCATCAGCCTGCTCCAGAACAACCAAGGCTGACCTGAGGGTCACTGAATCTGCCTCTGCAGAAGAGGTGAAAGAAGCTGGAATTCTCATAACAGCAGAGAGAAGGAAGGTTGAGCCGCCCGGCTGGTACTGAAGGGACCAAACCCAACACATGCAGCCAGAGGAGCCAGTCCTACACAACCCTGTTTGTCAAAGGTCTGTCCAAAGACACAACAGAAGAGCCTGGCCAGTAGAGTCGCCGACAGGCAGACTGTGTCATCTAGAGGGTTCAGTTTTGGGGACTTCAACTCAGAGTCCCAGAGTTGTGAAAGAGGCCATGGAGGAGGGGAGATTGATGGCTGAACTGGGCCAAGCCCAATAGCCTTGGAGACCCAGGAAATGTTAGAGTTCAGGGTAGTTTCCTAGAAAGCTGAGAAGGTAGAGGAGATGGAAGAGGAGGAGGAGGAGCCAATAAGCCACAAAGAAAGAAGACAAAGTCTGAATAGCATCTTCCCATTCTCTGGGGGTCTATTCTGTTGTCTAAACATTGACAGCCTTCTGAGGACATTCCAAGACAAACAGGCAGTCCAGGTAGGGAAGGGAGACAAGGCCTGTGGAAAGGAAGCCAGCTTTGAAGTCTGAGGCACTGGGTTCTAGTTCTGCCTCGGATGCTCTCTACTTGTGTAGCTTTAGGCAGGTCCCTTCAGCCTCCTTCGGTCTCAGTTTCCTCCTCTGTAAAATGAGGATGTCATTTTACAACTAGATGTCCTCCATGCCATGATTCTAAGTGATTAGTTGGGGGCAGCACTGAGACAGAACCCACATCTGAATGCCTGAGCCCTTGCCCTGGCACGGGACCCTAGAGTCCTAAAAGCTCTGCCAGTGGAGCCTAAACTCTCAACAGTCCTGCTAAGCTGAAAGGGTCTGCATGCAAGTGCATCACCAGAAGCTCAATTCTCAACAATGCAGCCACTGTTGCCTGTGAGGATGGTGCGAAGACAGGCAGGGCCCAAACAGCAACTGGCTATCTGAGTCTGGTTGGAGTGCTTCAGACTGCATTTCAAAAAGTAAAAGCTAGGGACCTCCAAGTAGGGAGGGGGTGCTGGCGGAGCAGCATGCCACCCAGATGCTCAGCCAGCCTCGGCTGGCAGGTGTTCCTCAGACCGACACTCCCAGGGTCTGCACCCTCATGACTAGTCACTGTCTCCCAGATTCAGGGCCTGCCCTTTGCTCAGCCTCTTCCTGAAATCATTTGGAAGGCCCTAAATTCTGAGCAAGGTTTCCTTCCAAGGAGACCAAGCCTACTACACTGGGATGTGTGTGTGCTGTAAAACATAAGGCATCAATTAAAATGTATTTAAAAAATAAAAATACAGAAAAATGAGAAGTCATTGGGGTCGACTACAAAAAAAATCCCCATGTGCTACATGGCCCTTGTCCTCTGCCCCCAGCCCACCCCCACGCCATCATTACCTCCAATGGCATAGATCATCCCTCCCACTACCGCCACTCCCAGGCCGCTTCGGGCTTGATGGAGGGAAGACACTGTGGTCCAATACTGGCTGAAGGTGTCAAAACGTTCCACACAGCTGAGGGCTCTGCTGTCACTCCATCGGCCCCCCTGCAGCCGGGTGTATCCACCTGGGGAAAGGAGAGAGAGCGTGTATACCGAGTTGGCCAAGTCTCCCTCAGAGGAGTGTCGCAGG
The DNA here is from genome assembly GCF_028583685.1 of Petaurus breviceps papuanus. Lineage (NCBI taxonomy): Eukaryota > Metazoa > Chordata > Mammalia > Diprotodontia > Petauridae > Petaurus > Petaurus breviceps. Next base: position 29,607,724 of record NW_027185850.1, on the reverse strand, counting down.
CCCAGAGAACAAGACAAGGCACACCTCTGTACCTCCTGTAGCCTGGTGAAAAAGGAGGCGAGGCAGGGCAGGCTGCTGAGGAAAGGGCCTGTCATGGCGGCCTATTTTGGGGGTTATTCTGGCCCTTTCTTCAGCTGATTATGGCCACAGCTGAGGCTGTCAGGGCAGGCCGCTCACTGCAGGCTGAGCCCTGCTTGGATACGGTTCAGCAATGTTCAGCCTAGTCTCTCCATGTTTCCACAAAGGTCTTCTGGCTTTAAGGGAAGCGTTTTGCCAGGTGGCTCTTTGTCCTTAGCTAAGCTGGGATCAATAAGGCCCAGATTCCAATTACAAAATGAGGGATTTCCCACTCCCTCCTGGTGATGACTCAGGCTAGAAACCAGACAAAGGATGGCTAGCCTGTCTGTCGAATGTGGGAGATGGTCCAACCTCTCCACAGTCTGTCTGGAAGACACACAGAGATACTCACCTACGGCATACAGGTACTTCCTCGCTTTCTTTCGAGGCCGCACCTTGGAGGTCTGCAGAAAACTGCAGAACCTGTTATCCTTGGGGGGCTTGCCCATCTCACAGTACTCTTTCAATAGTGTCTGCAGAGCCACTCGGAGGCTGAAGTCGGGAACTCCTTGGGGAAAAGAGAGGAGAAAACATCAATCAGTCAGTCAACAAACATTTCTTAGGTCCCTACTATGTGCTAAGTCCTGGGGATACAAAGAGGGATAAAACTAGCTTAGTCTAGTGGAGGAGACAAAGTGAAACAAACCATACAAATAAGCGACAGACTGCAAAGACTGGAGATAACAGAGGGCGGCCCTCATTAGCATGAAGAGGGCTCAAGGGGGGCTTCCTGGACAAGGCGGGATTTTAGCAGGGAGGCCACAAGGTGGGAATGAAGAGCAAGGGAAGTCCAGGCAGGGGGTGGCACGATTCTGATGAATTCTCCTCTCCCTGTTCTCAAGAGTTTAAATATGTACAGTAAAATCAGGAAGTCCACTGGAGAGAAGCAAGGGCAGCAAGACCATCTCCCTGAAAGCCCTGGTCAGTGTGAATGATCACAACAAGCATCAGGGGAGCCTCTCACTACCACCTGCTCCCATGCTTATCTTCCCCCGAGCTCCACCCATGCACCACCTCCTTTCCTCTCCTCCCTACTGCCCTGGATGAGGTACAGGCTCTGGGGACCCCCTAGAGCTCCCCTTGAATCTTCCCACAGAAGGCATGTGCCAGAGACCAAAGGTCCTTCGTTGTGGCTTGGCCCAAACCTTAGTTACTATCTCGGCCCTCCATTATCCAGCTAGCCCCCACCCTTGATCCTCCCAAAATATCAATATCCAGATCTGTTACACCCTTGAACTGGCCTAGCCCACCATTATCTGTTGTCTCCAGGTAGTCTCCAGCAACTTCCCACCCTTAATCACTCATTACTGGAGTCTGACCTCATTGACTCCTCTTGAAGACCCTCCCCAAACTCCTCCTCTAGACCACACCTAGATTCCTCCTGAACCTTTCTAAATATGAAACCCCATCTGGCCTCCAGGAGAGGGGGAAGGCCAGAGAATGATTTAGCACAGACTCACTCTGTGTCATATGATTCTGGCAAGTGTCACAGAGACCAAGGATCCTTAAGAGTCTACCCAATATGGCAAACTTTTAATAAGCTTTGCTTTTCTTTGGCTGAGAGAAGGCTTGAGTCAAATTCATTCGGCAGGACCCGGCGTGTTGGTGTTTTGGGGTCTCAAGCACCCCTAACCCTATACCTCATCATTTTATGGTGACCCTCTTCACCCTCAGCCTTCTTCCTCCTCCCTCTCCTTCCATCTTCCTCCTACCCTCCCCCCTCTTCCTCCATCACCCCTTCTACCTCCTCCGTTTCCCCACAAATTCCTCCTCCTGTCAACCACCTTGTTCCTTCTCTTCGATCTCTCCATCTCCTCCTCCCTCTCCCCCTCTTTCTCCTCTTCCATCTCACCCCTTCCCCTTTCTCCCCCTTCTTCATGTAACCTGACCTTAACCCTCAGCTTTGCCTGCACTGGATTCAGCCTTTGTATGTTCCCATCTTCCCATCAGCCCACAGGGGCAGAGGGCAGGCCTGTAGCATGCTCAAGGTCTCAGGCACTGTTTCTCCCGTGTTCTCAGGACTTCCTTCCTCTTATCCACAGTGTACAGTACAAACACCAAAGGTTGCTCCAAGGCAATGGCAAGTGTTAAATAGTTTCAGATCCAAGGAGAAAAGGAAACTATAAAAAACACCAGAGGGAGAGCAGAAGTAGTGTGTCCCCTCCTTCTCCCCTTCCCCTTTCCATATCTTCCAAACAGATCTAGAAATGCACCAGATTGCATTCTAATGGGAAAATTCAAGGGGAAAAAAATCTCACTGAGTTATTAATCCAGCCCAGGTTAGCACAGAGTCATATGCAGAGAGATAAATGGACCCCTAGGGTGGGCTGGGCACTCCAGCCCAAGGGAAAGGCAGTGTCCAAAGGCACTCCATATGGAGGCCCTAAGACATCGGCAGACTGTGGAAACAGGTGCCAACTGGCAACTTTGTTGCCCACTATCCATTTCTGGGTCACAGATTCAGGTGGAATGAGGAGGGCATATATACCTACAGGCACCATTTCCAGGAAAGGACAGCCACAGGCCCTAACAGGGCTCTATACTGAGCTAGAAGAATGTTCAGAAGGACAATGCAGTGATGTGCCTGGGGCCCAGAATTGGAGTCAGGTCTCAGTTCCAGTGTCCAGCCCAATATGAAGCCTGAAGACCAATCACCAGGGCAGAAATCTCAAGACTAAATGGAAGCCTACAAGGGACTGAGTCTAGAAGCAGTGTATCCTTGCTCGGACGCAAACCAAGGTCAGGAAGTTGCAGAGATCAGATGTTGCCCAGGAGCTTCTGGAGCACTGAAAGCTTATGGGTCCCCAACATCAGAACCTAGAATAACCCAACCCTCAATACCCCAAGAAAGCAGCAACAGGAATAGCCCAGCCTTTTTTCCCCCTCTAGAAGTATGGCAGGGCCCAGCCCTAGTCCAAGTTAGGAAGTAGGCTGGAAGGATGAGCAAACAAAAAAAGAACCCCACCAGAATGAGCTAGTATGGTGGCAGAGACCCTCAAAAGCTCAGAAAGAGAATGACTCCAAACCATCTACAAGCAATGCTTCAGATAAAAACACAGTTTGGGCAGAAACTCAACTCAAATTTCTCAAAGAGATAAAGTGAAAGTTAAAAAAAAAAAGAATTAGAAAAAACATTATCAATGAAATGAGAACATTAGAGGAAAAAATTGGAAAAGTAATGAGAGCTATGGAAGAAAGGATTAGTAAGGAAATTAACGTTTTAGCACAAGAGCTATTATAAAATCTGCCCAAGCAACAAACTTCTGAAAAATTCAAGCAGACCAGAGAAGCCAGAGAGTCCGTGAGACAACAAGAAATATTAAAACAAAATCAAAAGGCTGGAAAAAAAGAGAAGAAAATGTGAAATATGTCAAAACAAAAACTCCCCTAGAAAACTGATCAAGGAGAAAAAATTTAAGAACACTGGACTGCCTGAACACCTTTATCAAAAAAAGAGCCTCAATACCATATTTCAAGAAATCTTAGAAGAAAACTGTCCACACCCTTGAGAACCAGAGGCAAAGTGAAATAGAAAGAACATACCAGTCACCCTCTGAAAGGAACCCCAAAATGAAAATTCTCACCCAGGAATATTACAGACAAAATCCAGAGCTTCCAAGTCAAAGAAAAAATACTGCAAGTGGTTAGAAAGAATTCAAGTAGAAGGAGTCACAGTCAGGATCACAGAGGAGTTAGCAGTCACATGACGAAGGGGCAGTTTGTAATCTGATACTTCAGAAGGCAAAGTATATGGGCTTATCCTAGAATAATTTATCCAGTAAAACTAAGTACAATGCTACAGGGGGAAAAATTGGACTTTTAATGAATCAGAGGACTTCCAAACATTCCTGATGAAAAAATCAGAGTTTTGAAGTGCAAACACAGGAATAAAGAAAAACATAAACCTAAATGAACAAGGATAAAGGACTAAACATGTATAAATTGCTTACATTCAAGTATAGGAGATGATCCATGTGTCCTCTCTGATCCCTATCATCATCAGGGGTCATAGAGGGAGTCTAATTAGAAAAGGCCCAGGAGGGTTCTGTTATGACTTAATGATTCTAAAAGAAGAATGGAAAGAGAGATGAAGAGGAATATACAGGGGGAAAGGGTGAGGGAAGAAGGGAAAGGAAGGTTAAGGAAGATTATTGCATAATCAGGGTTCACAAGTAGACATCTGTATAAAAAGGAGGAAGGGGTGGGGGAAGTGGCTGACATGAGAACCTCACTTATCAAAACTGGTCAAAGGAGAGAACCACATACACACATACAGAGTTGAGTATAAAAATACATTTCTGTCAACAGGGAAATAGGAAAAGAAGAGAAGGGAGAATTAAAGGGAAGGTGATTTAAGATGAATTAAGGATCTACACAAATATTTACAGCATTTCATATGGTTGTGGCAAAGGATGAGAATCTGAGGGGCTGCCCATTAAGTGGGGAATGGCTGAACAAGTTACAGTATATGAATGTGATAGAATTCTATTGTGTTACAAGAAATGATGAGAGGGATAGTTTCAGAAAAACCTGAGAAGACTTGTATGAACTGATCAACTGAGGAAGTGAGCAGAACCAGGAGAACAATTTATACAATGAGAACATGAAGATAAAGACAAACGATTCTGAAAGAATTAGGAACTCTGATGAGTGTCATGACCAACCACAATTTCAGAGGACTCATGATGAAACAGGTCACTTACCTCCTGATAAAGAGGTGAAAGACTCAGGAAAACATACATATTTTTGTGGCCAATGCAGAAACTTCTTTTGCTGAACTATATATGTAACAAGTTCTTTTTTCTTTTATTCTCAACTGGGGGTGGGGATGTTGGAATGGGAAGGAGAAAATGTCAAACTGAACTCAACCTCAATAACAACACCAACAATAATATCACAGCTACTATTTTGGGCTGGATACATTTTGTAATGAAAGGTGATGCTGCTGTGGTTGAATGGAACTGGGATGAGGATTGGGGCTAGATCCAGAATTTCACCAGTATAGGGAAGTCTCAGACAAGTAAACTCTCCCCCCAGTGCAAAGAGGCTTCTCTCCACAGTTAGTTTTAGAGAGCTGCCTGCTTCCTTGAGAAGTGAAGAACATTCCCCAGGGTCACACAGCCAAGAGGGGTCAGAGATAGGACTTGAATCCAGGGCTTCCTGGTCCCGAGGCCAGTTCTGTCCCCTCTATACCAGGCTGCTCCTTCTGGCCAGAGCACTGCTGGCAGGCTTCCTCTCAGACATCAATAAAACACTAACAACCAGGAAGGACAGGATCCCATGTCTGTGGATAGACAAAAGGCCTCCAGGGCCCTGCCCACACACTACACACTGCTTTGCTTGTGCCCTACAAGACCCCATATTTTTTGTGCAGATGGTCAGCCCGCAGGGGCACAGAGCAGGCCTTACTGAATCTTTCCATCTCCCCAGGACATAGCATGGGGCTCTGCAAGGGGCAGATGCTTCACCAATCTGTGCTGCTGCCCGGTATTACCAACCCAAACTGAGAAAGCTAAGGGCCTCCTTCCTCATAGGCTGACCTGACTACATGCACTAACCATGAACCTGGCATAGAAGCCCAGCCTCCCTCTCTTACCTTCTATGTACTTGACTAGCCTCTGTGGAGGCAGCAGGGGGAATCGGACAGGCTCCAGGATTTCGACCACATGCTTCTTCCTCTTGCCTAGGTCCTTCAGAACCCACTGCATGGCGGCTAAGAACACCTGGTACTCATCTTCAATGCTCAGCTCCTCACTCCGCAAAATCTTAATCAGCTGATCCTTGGTCAGTGCCAAGAACTCTTCCCCACCGCTCACCTCCAAGAAATGCACATGGATGTAGTTCTCCGTGAACTCAAGCAGGTCGTGGCAAGCGATCTGCTCAGAGAACTGGAAGATGCCAATGCAGTTGAATGGCTCTACCTGGCCTTTCAAAAACTCACAGCACAGGTCCACCACCTCGGTCAGCTGGAGCATGTCGGCCGCCACAATCAGCTCCTGAACGTTGTTCACCCCTATGTTCACCACACCTAGAGGAGGGGGAGGAGGACAAAAGGAGCATTAGGGGCAAGGGGGTACTCTGTGCACCAAGCCCAGCCATACCGGCTTCTCCCAGGGCTCCAGAGAGATGCCACGAGCAAAACACTGGACACCCTGAAGGTCCCTGCCCCAGTGTAAGGCCTTCAAGGTCAGCAGAGAGCACTTCCCGCCTATCTCTCTCCTACAGATCATTACACCAGGAGCCCCTGAGGGCAGGGACCAGTCTGCCTCTCTTTGTATCCCCAGAGCTTATCACAGGGCCTGACACACAGCAAGTCCTTAATAAATGCTTATGGACTGCCTGGTCCATATACCAACGTCTAG
>NW_027185850.1:29502058-29600845 GCF_028583685.1 Petaurus breviceps papuanus | reverse complement strand
CTAGAAGATGAGACTGATGCCTCTTGGATTTTTAAAGGGAGCCTTCCCCACAACTTACTTCCTACTCATCCTGTAGAGAGAGACCCTGCTTTGTATGCATCCGTCTGCCTGATCTCTCTCCACTAGACTGTGAGCTCTTTGAGGGCTGGGGCTGTCTTCTGCCTCTTTTTGTATCCCCAGTGCTAAGCACAGAGCCTGGCCCAGAGTAGGCACTGTGTAAATGTTTGATTGATTGAAGGGCAAAGGAGAGAATGTGCAGAGGTGGAAATGGGCACGGCACTCAGAAGACTGAGCACAATGGTGAGTGGATCATCCAGGCACTGAGCAGATGCCTTTGCAAACAGCACATCAGAGTCAACCAAGCTGCAATGAAAGGATGGCTACCGGCGAACCCAAAGAAGCGTTAGCTGCATGGGGAAAGGCTTTTCATCTGCTCTAGGTCGTGTGCTGGACCCCTTAGGCAGCAGGGCAGGCAGGCTGCTGTCGCCTGAGGACATCTCCTCAGAATCATGTTTTTAAATACAAACAAGAAAACAAATTAAGGAAATTAATTATACAAAATAATTACCAAAGGTGTTGGGGTTTTCCTAAAGGTCATAAACCCCTTGTTGAAAACCTCTGCCATAAAGGATCAGCCCATGACCTGAGAATTTCAGTACCTCATACTCCCAAATCCTTCAAGAATCTGTGACTGCACCAAGGTGGGCAGCCACTCCCCCATCCTCAGGCTCTGGCTGCAGGGACCAGCATAGGCCTGAACCTCTCTACATTTATCTGGACCCCTCTGCCCAGGCCTGGGCCTCAACACAAACCCCCCCCAGTTGGATAGGGCTTACGGAGCCCTCAACAGCCCACATCATTTCTCTACCCCAATGGAGCATCAGAAAATGGCTTCACAGATGCCAGCACCACTGAGCAGGTAGGGACCTCAGGGGCATGCAGCCTGACCACTTGGCTCCTGAATTAAAAGCTCTCCCATCCCTTCCCTCAAGTGGTCTGCCAACTGTGGCATAGGACGAGCTCACTGACTCCCAAGTGACTTGCTGTTCAGGTAGCTGTTCTTACTAAGAGGTATTCAGGGCCTCTCTGCCCCTTCTCCCACTGCCCCTGGTTCTGCCCTCTAGGGCCAAGCATAGCAAGGCTCACCCCTCCCCCATGGGACACCCCTGCTGATATTTGAAGGAGGCTATCATGTTTTTCCTGAGCCTTCTCTTCTCTGAGATGGGCATGGCCAACTCCCTCCATCAGTCCTATGATGGGAACCTGAGGCCCTTCTCTACCCTGGCTGCCCTCCTCTGGACACTCTGCAGCTTATCAATGCCCTTCTGAAACTTTTGTGCCAGGCTTGAGCCTGGTGCTCCTGATGGGTCTGACCAGGGCAGAGGCCAGCAGGACTGAGGTCTCCTTAGCCCTGGACATGCTGCCTCTCTGAATGTAGCTTCAGATTACAATCGCTTTCTTGGCTGCCACCAGACGCTGCTGACCTACATGGAGCCATCGACCCACACTGTTCGGATGATTTGAGGACACTGGGGGGTGGCAAGGCTCTTTGAAATATTTGGGTGATGTGTAGGGGCCCAAAGGGGCCAACCCCAAAGACGGTTTGAAGCCAGAGATGCAGCTTGCCAGGGACTGAGGGGAGAAACCAAGATGCACATCCCTGGGGAGAGCCCTGGCAGCTACAGGGTCCTTCATGGAGCCACAAGGAGAGCTGGCTGGCTAGTCTGTTCTAAAAGCATTTTTAGGAAAAAAATGGGAAGAAGGGCACACGACACCTCCAAGCCTGCAAGTAACCTCAAATTGCTCTGGCCAGCAAAGCACTGAGCTGATCAAGAATCCACAGACCCAGGGACTGTGTGAGTGGCCAGAGGAAAAGGGCCAAGTTGGTCTGGGCCAGGCCAGGCCATGACCTGCAGAGGAACCAGCCCCGGAATGGCACAGGGAAAGGGAACTCCTGGGGAAGCCCTGCTCCCCATCTACACAGGTGAGCCCCCTTTAGGCAATTCTGGTCCCAGAGAGCTCCCTGGCACACTGTGAGATTAAGGACTTGTCCAGGGTCACACAGCCAGGGTATAAGAGTAAGAATTCAGACCTGGGTCTCCCTGGCTTCAAGGCCACTTCTCTGTCCATTATCTCAGGGCTGTCTCAGTTCAATCCCACAAGCATCAATTAAGTGCCTATTGTATACCAGGCATTTGCAAGACACTGGAGATAAAAGGACAAAAACCAAGCAAACAAAAAAAGATTCCACATGAATAAATAAGACTGTGAACAGGAAAATACTGCCAGCCACAGAGATCAAATGCTGGGCTATGAGTCACCAAAGGAAAGAGATCCAGGATGCCTTGCAAATGGCTCCTTGGGCCTCTGTCGCCAAAGCAAAGACTGAGCAGACATGGGGGAGGCTGGTCACAGAAAGCAGGTGGGAATTATCTGTTAGAGCCAACCAAGTACTAAGCATTTAAGTGCCTACTGTGTGCCAAACACCGTGCTAAGCACTATGGATATAAAATAAGCAAAAGACAGTCCCTGCCCTCAAGGAGCTCCCAGTTGAATTGGGGAGACAATAAGCAAACAACTATGTAGAAACGAGCTATAAGAAACCAGATAAAGAGGAAAAAATCAACTGAGGGAGACACTAGAATTTTGAGGGGTTAGGAAAGATTCCTGTAGCAGGTGGGATTTTAGCTGATACCTGAAGGCAGCCAGTGAAGCTGAGAGGTGGAGATGGGGAAGGAGAATGTTCCAGGTATGGGGGGCGGCCAGGGACAAGGCCCAGAGCAGAGGTGGAGGGTGGGAGAAGTTCCAGGGGGGAAGCAAGCCCCACTACCAGACCCCCAATCCCAAAGGCACACAGCACGTCACAAGTGACACAGGTGAAAACAAGATGTAAGAAGGGGGGGAGGGGCCATGGCATTCTGCCTTTCTGTGTGTGTTGGATCCTTCTGGGTTACCTGGCAAAGCCTTCTCAGAATAACTGAAAGAACCGCCACATTTTAGTTAGAATTTAGTGCAAAAAAAAAAAAGATCGATTTTTTTTTTCCCCCATCCAAGTTCATGTGTTCCCTGAGATCTATATACCCAAAGAACCTCTGGTTTAGAAAAATTCCTGATTGAAATGTTTTCCATGACTGCACAGATCTAATCTATATCAAATTGCTTGTCTTCTCAAGGAGGAGAGCATAGAGGGAGGGAGAGAAAGTGGAACCCCAATATTTAAAAAATGAATATTAAAAATGTTTTACATGTAATTGGAAAAAAAATAAAAGTTAAAAAAGAATAAATAAATAAATAAGAAAAATTCCTGGATCTGTAACAGCTGAAGAGGGAAACTGAGGGATATTTGGGACAAAGTAGGAGATCCCAATGAGAAAACATCTCTCTTGAGGACCTGACCAGAGACCACAGACCTAAAGGCCTTTGGACCCCACCCTCCAGATACAGTCAGTCCACAGTGCTGCAGCATTTCTGACAATGTAACATAACAGCCTTATTTCCTCATTTCCACCAAGGCCAGCTCTCACAGGCCCTCAGAAGTGGGAAAGCTGAAAGAAAAACCCTCCCCCAAAGAACTGTGGGACCTTCAGAACAGAGACCTTCCTGCTTCATCTAAAGATCTCAAGGTACAAGACTCTTCAGTGGAGGACAGGATGATTCTAGCTAAACTCAGCCCTTCCCTAGTGTCCTATCTGGGGACAAAGCAAGCCCCCAAATCAATGCAGCCCCTTCCCTCAGAAACAACCTAAGGAGGGTTAAGAGAGAAGGCAGCAGAAGTGTAGGGAGCCAAACTCAGCATGCCAGCCGGCACCCTGCCCGTCTTCCAGGGCAGCCTGTGCCGTGGGTGTTACCTGTGTAGATGAAATCCAGAAGAGTCTGGAAAATTCCCGCTTCAATGCCCAGGATCTGCACCTCATCTTTGCAGGATTCCTTCATGCCCCCAGTAAAGAGGGCAGCAAAGTAGGGGCTGCTGGCAGCCAGCACCAGCCGGTGCACACGGAACTCAGCCTCTCCCACCTGCAGCTGCACATCGCAGAAATCCTGCCCGCTCCGCATCTCATTAATCTGGGCCAGGATGATCTGGGCATGTCTGTCAGATGAGAAGGTGCTGTCGGCTGCCTTTGGCCCGGCTTCACAAGCCATGGCTGGAGGTGACCTGGCCCCTCAGCTGCTTCCCTGCTGGAAGGAAAGGAAGAGACCCAGGCAGTAAAGAGCTTGCCCCCATGCCCAACAGCTGGCCAGACACACAGCCAGCCCAGAAGCAGCTTAACTATCCTGAGGACAGGCATGGCCCAGGCTACTTGGGGACCACTGCCTGCTGGGAGGTGCCCGGGGTGGGGGGAATAAATATTTATATAGCCCTACTATGTGCCAAGTTCGGTGCTAAGCAATCTACAAATAGCTCCTGTGATCCTCACAACAATCTTGCAAGAGAGGCACTGTTGTTATTCCCATTTTATAGGTGAAGAAACTGGAGCAAACAGAAGTTAAGTGACCTGCCTAGGGTCCCATAGCTAGTAAGTGTCTGAAGCTGGATTGGAACTCAAGTTTTCCTAGGTTCAGCCCCAAGCTCTATCCCCTGTGCCACCTAGCTTTCTTTAATATGACAGAGGGTACCCTGAAGGCTGCACATAATAGCTAATAATAATAATAGCTAACATTTATAAAGAGCTTACTCTATACCACAGCTTTACAATCATCTCATTTGATCATCACAATAACCCTAGGAGGTAGGTACTATTATCCCCATTTTATAGATGAGGAAACTGAGGCAAACAGCAATCAAGTGACTTGTCCAAGGTCACAGAGCTAGTAAGTGTCTGAGGCTAGATTTGAACTCAGGTCTTTCTGAGTCTGGACCTGGCACTCTGTCTACTGAACCACCCAGCCGCCTCTAACACGAGAGATGGAAGATCTAAAGACTGCAAAGGATCTGAGGAGAGGAAAAGCTCTTAGCAGCCTCTGAGTCCAGGTCATCTCTGAGGCGACTTCCCATCAAGAGGGCCTCCAACCTGTACCTGAAGACCTCCAAGGATGGGGAGCTTACTACCTTCCAAGGTAGCCTACCCTACTCTAGCTGTTGCAAAGCTCTTCCTCACCTTGAGGCTAATCTGCCTCTTGGCAGCTCTCCCCCATCCTGCCTGTCCTGGCCTCAGGGGTGAGGCAGAACCAGACTCCTTCCCCCTTAAGACACTTGAGCACAGTTCTCTGTCCAGTCCTGCCTTCTCCTCCCCAGGTGGGACAATCCTGGCTCCTCACAGGATGTGAACTCCAGGCCCTTCCCTGGCCCAGTTGCCCTCCTCTGGACCATCAACGTCCTGGGCAAGATTACCAGGATGTGAGTGAGCCAATCCACTCTCCACACGTCTGACAAACTGACCCTTCAGGCCACTGCACACAGGCCTGAGGTTTGCTGTCCGGTTTGACACCTCTGGCCCCCCCAAAGGCTGCATTTGTCCCTCCTGGTTGAAACAATGGCTCCCATGACATAGCTGACAGGCCACTTGCTACAGGTAATTTCTCTGTCAGCAGATCTGTAGTCTGACAGCAAGTGAGGCAGAGCTGGCCCCACTGGGGACTGAGTCCAGCAGAAAGGGCTCCATGTGCCACCTCAGCTCCCATGTGAAGGGAGGGAGAAGGTTGCTCCTTCTAGGAGCATAAGTTAAATCCTCACAGCTGAGTGGCCTAAGCTGTGCACTATGATCAGGTGAGACAGCTTGAGGGCTGGGCTCTGGGGCCTCTACTCCACAAGAAGGACAGAACAGATTTTTTAAATAATCATTACATACAGACCCTGGGGAATGGGGGAGGTCTTGGTGTACCACAAGCCCAAGTCAACATAAGTGGTATGGCAGCCCAAAATGCTAATGAGACTGGGCTGCATTTTGAGAGGCAGAGCCTCCAGAAGTACAGGCAACCCTCCATTTTCAGCGCTGCTCAGGCCCGATCTATGTGTTTGGTCTGGGCACCCAATGAAGGAAAGACCAAGACAAGCTGTGGCAACCATAACAGAGCAGCGAGGGTTACGCTTATCCAGAGCTATAAGGCCTGCCAAGCATTTTACTGACAAGCTCCCCAGAGGTCAGGGCTAGAATTTTCCCCATTTTACAGATAAGGAAACTGAGTCTTGGAGAGGTTTAACGACTAGTCCACAGTCACATAATTACTAAATGTCAGAGACAACATCTGAACCCAGGTCCTTCCTGACTCCAAGTTCTGTGGTCAGAGTGCCCATCCTGGAGTTCGGAATACATAAGTTCAAATCCAGCCCCAGACATTTAACAGCTGCTGTATGACCCTGGGCAAGTCACTTAACCTATTTCCCTCAGTTTTGTATTATATAAAATGAGGATAACAGCACGTTATCATGCTTCATGAAATGTGATATTTGTAAAGTACTTTACAAACCTTGGAGAGCTACAGAAATGTGAGCTGCTATAATACTGTTATTAATTTAACATTGTTGTTATTATTATTACACAACAGAGAGCTTAGCCTGGAGAAGGGAAGATTGAGGGAGGCTACATTCAAGTCTTTGAAAGACTAATTTTCAGGAGAGATTAGCCTTCATCTGCTGGGAAGATAGAGGGGAAGGAGGAAGGTACAAGGGACACAGGCAAGATTCAGTCTAATAGCAGGGCAAACTTCCTAACAGTGAGACTGAAAAGGGCTGCTTCAGAAAGTAGTGAACTGCCCAATCCCAAAGGCCTGCAAGAAGAAGCCTGGGGTTGTTGTCAAATACAGGCTGCCCTCAATGATGCCCCTGAAAGCCCCTTTAAGAGTTACAAAACGCTTTCCTCATAAACCTCCTGTGAAGGCTCTTCAAGGATTATGATCTCCACTTGTCAGAAAGACATGGAGTGGTGACTGATAAACTATTTATGCTTATGGACTGATTGCCCAAGGGTCAGAGACAGGATCTGAACCAGTCTCCTCTCCCCCTTCTCCTCCACATCCCTGGACTGACATCTTTTCTTCCCTCCTGAGGTACCACCTCTTCCCTAAAGTCTCGACCATCTTCCAGCTGTCCAAGTACTCTGGCAACATTTCTTTTCCATTTCACTGGCCTTAGTGGCTGTATGCTGTAAAACCTCCCCACAACCCATAACCTGAATCCCTGAAAGCAGAGCTGGGGGGCTATTTTTGTTCCCCCAGTGCAAAGTCCAGGTCCTTACCAGCAGCCGACTCTGAGCATCTGTAAAGTATCAGTTCTGGGATCTGGCATTCAATGCCCTCCACAAGCTGCCCACACTTTGGCCCCTAAGAGGTTCTGTGGATGTGAAGCCAGAAGGTTCAAAGCCGGGCTCTGCCACTCACCCTCTGTGACCTTGAGCACTGTCACCTCACCTGCACTCCAGACCTGGCTTCTTATGGTGACTCCTACCACTCTTCCCATTTGGGCAGGCAGGATGGTGCCATGAGAGGCCTGCCCTTCCAGACACAAGTCCCTGTCTGTTAAATGGAGATAACAACGCCAGGGAGGCTCCCCTAATGAAATACTAGCGTGGGGTGGCAAGCGCTGCGTGGCCAGGATCGTTCTCAGCACCAAAGGCGCCCCTCCCCCAGCTGTCAAACCAAGGGCCCCGCCCAGCCAGCTCCGCTCCGTCATCGGGGGGCCGGCCCCACAGGAAGCCGCCCCTGCCCTCAGGGAGCTGCCCGTCGAGAGCCGAGGATGCAGCAAGTTCGGAGGAGCCTGGATCTGGAGCCGACAGGGGCCAGCCCCCTCCGGGGGTGGAAAGGATGAGACCTCTTGTCCCTGGGCTCGCAAGGCACCAGGGCCGGGTAAAGCTACACAGAGTAGGGGCAGTGCCCGGGGGAGGGAGGACCTTCCCGGCGCAGGCAAAGGCCCGGCTGCGGGAGACGGCGCACCTGGCGACCCTGGCTCTTCCGACTCCCTCCCAGTCCCTCTCTCTGACTCGACGACCTACCTTGGCGGCGACGGCGCTAGTGGCGGGGCCTCATCCCCGCTTCCCACAGTCACCAATACCTACGAGGGCCGGCCCGAGCCTGGCTCTGGCTGCGCACGCAGCTGGGACGGGGGTCGAGCGAGAAGGACCTGCGCGAAGACGAGGCGGGTCACGTGCGTGCACCCCTCCCCCCAGTGGGCGGGACTTCGGGGTGCGCAGGCGCCTGCGCGAGCCGTTGGGGGCGGGGTCGTCAAGGCGGGGCGTGTTGAGCTTCCCGAGGGAGGGGCTGCAGTTTTTCCTCTGGCTTCAGTGTCTCCCTCTGTAAAGTGAAGACTGTCCATTTAGCGTGATGTCCGCCAAGGATGGGGGCCAGTGTCCGCGCTTTCCTCCTCCGTGACCCCTTCTCCCCCCATCACTTCTGGCCTATTTTCCTCCCCCCTCCCCGTCCAATCCCCCCATTTCACGTGGCTGCTAGAATCAGCATCCTGGGCTGTCAGTGAACGTGCATTTATTAAGTGCTTTCTGTGTGCAAACCTCGGTGCTAAGCGCTGGGGTTACAAAGAGAAAAGCCGGTCCCTGCCCCCCCCCCCGGAGTTCACGTGTTAACAGAGAGGACGACACAGGAAAGATTTTAGCTGCGTGTCAGATGAAGAAGGTCCCACAAGCCCTTAGGGACCGCTAGGTATCCCCAAGGGTGGAAATCTAGGCTGGAGTCAGGAAGACCTGAGTTCCGATCCAGCCTCAGACAATTGCCAGCTATATGTGACCCTGGCTGAGTCACTTGACCCGTTTGTGTCAGTTTATTCATCTATAGACTGTGATTTATAATAGCACCTACCTCCCAGGGTGGCCGTGAGAATCAAATGAGATAATTGTGAAGTGCCAGGGGAGCTGTTGTCCTTAGGGTGTAGCAGCAAAGCAAATGGCAATACCTCTGCTTTAGTGATATTTCCACCAATGGGGTATGTGGGGTGCTCGGGGAAGACTAGCCCCTCTGGTGTGAGGGGCTTGCCAAGTCTCTCTCAGGGCTGTACATCCACTTTTGGGCTCCACCTGTCACTCAGTTCTCACCTGTGACACCAAGAAACTGTAGCATGCACAGCAGCCACATTCCGCTAAAACCATCTCAGCAGGTGGTTGAGGGTAACCAATGGACCTCAGACCTGTGGGGGAGTTGGGGGGCGTCTACCCCAAACATATGAAGAATTTCCCCAGTGGAATGGTGGGACATGAACAATTTGTTCTAATGACCATGAAGGCAGCTGAAGCAGGTGTTGTGGCGCTCCTAGAGCTTGGTCAGACATTGAAGAGTCACCAAGGTCAGTCACTGCATCCAGGCCGTTACCAGTCTTCTACACTTGTATCTTCCCACTGAACTTTGATGACTTTGGAAGAGAGAGTGAGGCTGAGGACTCTGGGCAGCTCTGCCTCACTTAAATCCAGTTCATACTCAAGTCAAGACATCACCTATGATGTCATCCATCCTCTTCAGAAATGAATGATGAGCAACAACATTTTCACTCATAAAACCCTACCCGTTTTTGATGGTGAGCCATTTCATAGAGCCAAGACTTTATTGGTAAGAGTATTCTGTGCTGGGTTTTCAATAGCTCTGGCTGTATCCCCTGCAGGAGCAGACCCCAGGCCACATCTCCACAGGGACTGCTTCCCAGGAGGATGGGCTGGAAGCCTGGCTAGTCCCAAGGCTCTTGGGTTTGGGGTCCTGGGCTCTCTCCATCAGGGTCTCAGGGAAGATGGTGCCCTGTGATGACTCCTAAGTCTCTTTCAGGGTTCCTGTCTCTTTCACCTAAGCTAGTATGGCTGCCTTGTGTGTGACATTGTTTTATATTGTATATAATAAGCCTGCTCCTATAGGTAGGGAACCACAAACCATCCATCAACAAGTATTAATGAAGCACCTACTGTGTGTCAAGCTCTTTAAAAGAAAGGGGGGAGGAGCGGCTAGGTGGCGCAGTGAGTAAAGTGCAGGTCCCTGAGTCAGGAGGACCTGAGTTCTGCGTGTCTGAGACACTTAACACCCACACAAAAAAACCTAGCTGTGTAACCTTGGGCAAGTTACTTAACCCCAATTGCCCTCCAAAAGGCAAAAAAAAAGAAGAAAGAAAGGGAAAAACATGGTCCCTCCCCTCCAAGTGGTCAGGGGAAGGGTGGGTGCCAGGTACTGTGCCAAGTACATGCAAACATTCTCTCCCATTCTAATGGGAGTGGTGCCATGCAAACAAGTAGGCATATACAAGATCTATACAGAGTAGATGGATGGCAATCTCAAAAGGAAGTCACTAGTGGCGCAAAGGAAGGTCTCCTGCAGAAAACAGAATTGGAGCTGAGGCTGAAGGAAGCCAGGGATTCTAAACAACAGAGGTGAGAAGGGAGAGCCTTCCGGGCCTGGGAGACCCTCCAACAAGCTCCAGTGGCTCCCTATTACTCTTAGCACCAAGAATCAGCTCCTCTGTTTGGCACTGAAAGCCCTTCCCAGCTTGGCCCCAGTTTATCTCCCCAGTCTCGTTATGTTTTCTCCCTTCATGCACACTAGAGTACAACCAAATTCTATGACTAGCTATCCCATAAGACTCTCCATTTGCATCTCTCTCCCTTTGTACTAGCTGCCTCTCCTTCCAGGAAAGCTCCCCCTCCTCCCCTCCCCTTTGAATAATGCCTTGTTTCCCTCAAGGCTCAAGTGATGTGGGATTAGCGGTAGGGGCTGGACTGGATTTGTGATTTCACTGGCACAGGGAACTCCCAGGCAGAAAAGATTCCTCTGCCCATGCAGGTGACATCTTCTAGTTTTGGAGAGTTGACGAGAGCAACAAGAGGTTAAGTGACTTGTCTAAAGTCACACGGTGTATGTCTGAGACTGGCTTGAAACTAGGTCTTCCTGGCTCCTTGATCTATCACGACACATTGGAATTATCAGGGAAGATATTTCCACTCTTTGATCCAGGGACTCCACTGAATGTCTCCAAGGAGATCAATGACAAAAGCAAAGTCTTCATATATACCAAAAAATATGCACGGCAGCACTCTTAGTGTCATCAAGGAGCTGGACACCAAGTTGTCCTTCAGTGGGAGAATGAGCAAATGTGAGCCAGCAACGCAATGGGATATTACTATGCTGTAAGAAACGATGACTAGAATGAACTCAGAGAAGCAAGTATAACATAGAGAAGCACTGATACACCCACGAAGGGCACAGTTGGCCTGCCAACACCTGTTACCATCCCCTCCTCCCTAAGGCTTTCTTATCTCTGGAGATGTAATCAGTTGCAATGATCAGTTACAACAATTAGCTTGCTTTTTTAAACCCAGGGGCAATGCACTGGCACCTCAGGACCACTCTTTTGATACTTTATGGAATTTATGTCAGATGAAAAGTTAGCAGTACAATCATAATAGCTCAGAGACCCCAGTTAGGAAAATTTCTAACATTCAGAGGTTTGGCTCTCTGTCCTAATTTATATTTGTGTTTATTTCTAGCTAGTTCCTTGCTTCTTTATGTTGGAGACAAAAATTAGGGTACAGGAAATATTTAGGTACAGGAAATGAATAGAATATATAACAGAATTTGTTACTGGTCAGGCATGAGAGAGAGGAAGTTAGGGAAAGACCAGAACTTTTGGGGGTAACTTCCCTCAGTCTGGAAGAAGCAAGTACAACCAGTAGTTTCAGCCTGTCTTTAAATCAGGGTGGGGGAGAGAGTGGGACTGGTTATGATGGTGTGTCTTCTATTTTTTCCTTTTAAGTTCTTCCCTTTTCCTGTTACGCCTTGGTCATTGATCCCTTCTGGCTCACTTACTTAAGTCCTGGGTGGGTTTGGGAAGGCTCTTGCTTACTGCTGATGCTTCTCTGCTCCAATTTTTCCTATCTGTATCTTATTTGTACATGATTATTTGCATGTTGTTTCCCCTGTTAGACAACTAGTTCCTTGAGAGCACAGCCTTGTTTATTTTTGCCGTTTGGGGTTTCTCCTGCATGTAGCACAGAACCTAGGACTCATTAGGTGCCTAATAGATGCTTGTTTAATGGCTGATTGACTGAGATAGGAGAGCTGTCTTCAAATATCTGAGGGGCTATCCTGTGGAAGAGAGATCAGTCTTGTTCTGCTGGGCTCTAGAGGACAGAATTAGGAACAATGTGGGGAAGTTTCAGAGACTTATCAAGTCTTTAGTTCAGGATAAACTCCCTAACCAAGAGAACTGACCTGGCAGGTGGTAAGTTCTCCCTCCTTGGAGGTCTTCATGTAGAAGCCAAAGAAAACTCAACGGGAGTTTTGTAGAGCAGATTTTTGTCCAGCTAGGGGTTGACGTGGATGGCCTCAGGAGTCCCTTTTGGTTCTGAGATTCTGTATCTGTCCTCCTCACCATGACTGGCTTAGCAGTGGCCACTTTCCCAATATACTCCCTGTGCTTGGGATGCATGTGATGATGACATGTCCACAGCAGGGTCTAATTGGCATTCTATTCTTTGGTCCTCCTGCCATCTCTTCTACTAGACTTTTAGCTCTGGGGTTGGCCAAGACCTTTCTGTTTTTGTCTGTACCTCCCCCCTGGTCAGGGT
This sequence comes from Petaurus breviceps papuanus, assembly GCF_028583685.1. Taxonomy (NCBI): domain Eukaryota; kingdom Metazoa; phylum Chordata; class Mammalia; order Diprotodontia; family Petauridae; genus Petaurus; species Petaurus breviceps. The sequence continues at coordinate 29,588,366 of NW_027185850.1, read as the reverse complement.
CTGCTTAGAACCAGAAAGAGTAACTGAATTGAATTATGAAACAGGAGTCTTTTTCTAAAGAATTCAGAGGTGTTTAACCTTTAGTAATTTTCATAGTCTTTCCTTGAAATGGGAAACTGGAAGTAACTCTATGAAAGGAATCAGAGGGAGCTTCTTCATTGTCACAATGATAACTGAGGCTGGCCATTTTGACATTAGGGCAGAATGTGGGGGTAGGAATCAAAATGTGTTTCATTAATTTCCTATGCCATGCTTTTCCTTGGAGAGAAATATCCCTAGCAATCTTGCTGCTAAATGTTTTCAAATTCATACCTCGGGATTTATTTTTCTTTTGACTTTCCAGTAACTCCACATCATTGTCTAGATAGTAGATGGTCTTCATCTGTTTGGTCTTTCCTGTATGGATGGTCAGACCAAATTTCTTGAGTTAATATAGATCTCTTTCAATGTTCCGGATCTGGAGGCAATCACTTCCAACAGGAACATCTGAAGGACTTTGCCTTCCCTGGGGAATCCCTTTACCAGGAGTTGGGATTTCCTTCCTCACAGTAGCAAACATGTATACCAGACTCAGCCAAAGATGGGGAGTTTTAACCCCATCAAATTCACATCCATGACAGCATTTTTCATTTGTCTCCAAAGTCCTATAACAAAGTACTTTGCTATACCCTGAGGTTGCTTGTACTGGTATAAATACTATCCTCAAGAATTACTATTCTTCTATGCCCAAAAGGCTATAAAATTGTGCATACCCTTTGACCCAGCAATATCACCACTTGGTCTGTATACCAAAGAGATCATTAAAAAGGGAAAAGGACCTACATGTACAAAAATATTTACAGCAACTCTTTTTTTTTTGTTTAAAGCAATAGGGGTTAAGTAACTTGCTCAAGGTTACACGGCCAGGTGTTTCTGGGTGGGTGCTAAGTGTCTGAACCCGGGATTCGATCTCCAGGTCTTCTCAACACTGGAGCCGGTGCTCTTACTCGCTGTGCTACCTGGCCACCCCTATAGCAACTCTTTTTGTGGTGGCAAAGAATTGGAAACTGAGGGGATGTCTATCAGTTGAGGAATGGCTGAACAAGTTGTGGTATATGAATGTAATGGAATATTACTGTTCTATAAAAAATGATGAGCAGGCAAGATTTCAGAAAAAACTGGAAAGATTTATATGAACTGATATTGAGTAAAGTGAGCAGAACCAGGAGAACATTGTACATAATAACTGTGACATTGTGTGATAACTGACTTTGATAGACATAGCTCTTCTCAGCAATTAACAATGATTTAACACAATTTGAAAAGACTCATATTGGAAAATGCTATCCACATCCAGAGAAAGAACTAGAGTTTAAATGCAGATTAAAGCATACTATTTTCTCTCTTTTGTTTTTTCCCTTTCTCATAGTTTTTCCCTTTTGTTCTGATTCTTCTTTCACAAAACAACTAATGTGGAAGTAAGGGGGGGGGGGGAAGAGAGAGAGAGAGAGAGACAGAGAGAGAGAGAGAGAATTACTATTCTGGGGCTTGTAACCTTGAACTGCTGAGTATGAGTTCTGAAGCCCACATAGCTAAGGAGCTAGGTTCCAAAAAAGGACTCTATGTCTGAAGATTAGAAACCTTTCATCTAGGCAGCAGATGAGGAACTTCAAAGCAGCAATGAAAGTTTAGGTACATGATGTGGTCATTGCAAGGTCACATGGTCTCATTTCATGATGGAATCTTAATGGTGTTTAGGTGGCATTGTGTTGAGAGAGTGATAAGGAAGTGGTTTGGAAGAACTTCCTTGTATTGTAAGAGTGAGGTGCAGAAAGGGAAAGTTCCTTGTTTTCTATGTTAGTTGACTAGCCAATGATTTTCCCTGTACCATCCGAAGTAATGATATTTTTCCAGCTACTGCCCCAAATCTTCTGTGACAGAGAAAATGGGTCATGACGCCTTGACTTCTAAAATTTCATGCCAAATTTTTCTAAACTCTCTTTTGCTATCTTTAGGCCTTCTTGGAAGTCTGATCACTGCCCAAACCAGGCATTAGGGAATCACAAACACCTCACACTCACTCACAGATTCTCAGAATCTCAGAGAAGGAGGGAACCTAAAGGGCATATTCAGTCCTTCTGGCTTTCTGTCTCCTGCATAGGGGTGAGGGGATCTGATGAAACAGAAAGTGGAAAAGTCTGCAAGTTTGGGAGGGTGTAATTGCTTCCAGAGGAAGGCCTGAATTCAAATATAGCACCCTATTGCAATAATTAGCTCAGGTTGAGTCTAAGGACTATATAATGGTCCCTGAAGTCCACATAATTTGTGTTATGGTCTTGTTTACTTTTGGCCAAAAAGTTATTAATTTAGTCATGGCTACTCTGAGCCCCCAGTTGGGAAATTTCCTAATATTTAGGCAGAGATTGGGTTCTATTATATAATAAAATAACAGATGTTGAATTGTCTATGGAGGAATTGGGGCAATAGGGAAAGAGCTGACATTTTCTTGGGACTTCTCAATCCTTGAGTATGTGGGTGTGCAGTGGTACCCGTTCTTCTGCTCTGAGATACCTTTAGATTCAATAGCCCTCCTAGATGTCTCCCTTCTCCTTCACGATTCAATCATATGGCTTTTCTTCCTCCTTTTGCTGCTTGCCCCAAGGCTGCTGGTTTTTAACTTGACTCTGTGTGATTCTTTCCCAACTCTCAGACTCTGGTTCAAAGTTACTTCTCTTTGATACAAGGTTTTTTGGGGGTAACCAAGTCTCTCCTAAGTAATGACTTTGATTCTGTGATTGAAGGCAAGGAGACCAATTAGGAGACTATTACAATGATCCAGGCAAGATGGGATCAGGGCCTGGAATGGGATGGTGACCATGTAAATAGAAAGAAAGAGACAGAGAGGGAATAGAAGGGTGTTTAGATTTAGGGGAATGGGAGGATAAGGGGGGGCCTTGCTAGAGTGGGGTAGGTTAAGTAATAGGAAGGCAAGGTAGCAGACAAAAGTAAATTAGAGGAATTAGGAGAGATAGGAAAAAAAGATATATGCACAAATGTAAAAACAAGATTAGGAGTAGAATTTCTTTTAAATTGTTTTTTTTTTTAATTTTTGTCTTTGTACAAAGTAGACAATGTTTTTTTGTTTGTTTTTTTGCTCTTTTTTTGGAGGGGGGGAGGTAGGACAATTGGGGTTAAGTGACTTGCCCAAGGTCACTTAAGGAGGAGTAGAATTTCTTAGGGAAAGTAAATGTTTATATATGTATTCATGTATATACGTATATGTGTATGTATATATCAATACCTATATATAAATATATCCACACTCAATTGTAGCCTTGGTATGGTGGGCAGCAGGAGAGGAAGGGGGGAAAAAGAACAAAGTAAAAAGTGTACAGGAGAGAACAAAATAAAACCTACAAGGAAGCAAAGATGGACAGCTTTCAACTTAATGCACAGTATTTGATATATAGGCTTTCTGGAAATGATAAGTTATTGCTATATATTTTGAATCCTTTCCTATGTTCTGCTGTGCACATGACATGTTTTTTTCTTTTCCTATTTTATAATTAAGCTTAAAATGTTTATTTTTCTTTTCTTCTTATGTATTTAAGTTTTAGTATTTGTCTGAAATTTAAAAAATTAAAAAAAAAGAAAGGGACAGAGACTAAAGATATTGAGGGGATAGAATCACCAAGACCTGGCAGCTGACTGAACATTATGGAAAGTGAGTGAGAGTGAGGAGCTGAAGAGAACTCTTGAGCAAGTAATATTACTCTAATTGTTTAGATCTGTCTTTATTCATGTGAAAAGTGTTTTGCATTTGTGTTCATATAATCCCTGGGTGTGTCTTGACATGTAGACACCTAAGTATTTTATATTGTCTGCAGTTATTTTAAATGGAATTTCTTTATTTCTCCCTGCTAGGTTTTGTTGGTAATATATAGAAATGCTGATGATTTATGGGTTGTTGTTATTTTTTTTAATATCCTGGAACTTTGCTGAAGTCATTGGTTGTTTCAACTCATTTTTCAGTTGATTCTCTAGGGTTCTCTAAGTATTCCATCATATTGCCTGCAAAAGAGTGATAGTTTTGTTTCCTCATTGCTTATTTTTATTCCTTCAATTTCTCTTGTTTTATTGCTATAGCTATCTTTTCCAGTACAATATTGAATAATAGCAGTGATAATGGGCATCCTTTCTTCACTTCTAATCTTATTGGGAAGGCTTTAAGTTTATCCCTATTAGAGATAATTCTTGCTCTTGGTTTTAGATAAATACTACTTATCACTTTAAGAAAGTCTCCATTGATTCCTATGCTTTCTAGTAGTTTTAATAGGAATGGGTGTCATATTTTGTCAAAGAATTTTTTTGCATCTATTGAGATATCGCATGATTTTGTTGATTTTGTTATTGATATGATCAATTACGCTGATGATTTTCCAAATATTAAACCAGCCATGCATTCCTGGTATAAAGCCCACCTGGTCATAGTGTATTATCCTTGTGATACATTGTTGTAATCTCTTTGCAAGTATTTTCTTTAAAATTTTTGCATCGATACTAATTAAGAAAATTAGTCTATAGTTTTCTTTCTCTGTTTTTGCTTTCCATGGTTTAGGTATTAAAACCATATTTGTGACATGAACAGAATTTGGTAGGACTCCTTCTTAACCTGTTTTTTTTTTTCAAATAATACTGAGATTAATTGTTCCTTAAATGTTTAGTAGAATTCACTTGAAAATTCATATGGTCCTTATGACTTGTTCAATTTCTTTTCCTAAAATTGGGTCATTTAAGTATTCTATTTCCTCTTCTGCTGATCTGGACAATTTATGTTTTTGTAAACACTCATCCATTTCACTTAGATTGGCAGTTTTACTAACATACACTTGGTCAAAGTAACTTCTAATAATTTCTTTAATTTTATTTTAATTTCTGGTACATTCACCCTTTTCATTTTTTATATTAGTAATTTGGGTTTCTTTTTTCTTTTTCTTATTCCAATTACCCAATCACTTCTCTATTTTATTGCTTTTTAAAAAATAAAACCAGCTTCTAGCTTTATTTATTAGTTTAATGGGTGTTTAATGCTTTGTTTTGTTTTTTACTTTCAATTTTATTAATCTTGCCTTTGATTTTTAGGATGTCCATTTGGTATTTAATTGGGGCTTTTTAATTTGTTCTTTTTCTAATTCTTTTAGCCACAATTCATTGATCTGCTTTTTTTTTTTTTTTATTATTTTTTCATTTAGAGGTTTATTTTTTCCTTTAAGTTTTTTTTTTTTTTTTTTTTTTTTTTCTTTTTTTTACAATTCATTGATCTGCTTTTTTTTTTTTTTACTGATATATGCATTTAGAGGTATATATTTTCCCCTAAGTATTATTTTGTTGTCTCATTATTTTCATTTTCTTTAGTGAAATTATGGATGGTTTCTATGTTTTGTTCTTTGACACTCAATCTTTGGGATTAGATTACTTACTTTCCAAATAATTTTTAATCCATGCTTCCATAGCTCTTTATTAAATGTAATTTTTCTTGCATTATGGGCAGAAAAGGATATGTCTAATATCTCTGTTTTTCTTCATTTGGTTGTGAGATTTTTATGCCCTATAACATATGGTCAGTTTTTATAAAGGTGCCATATATAGCTGAGAAAAAGATATATTTCTTTCTATTTCCATATCTAACTTTTCTAAGATTCTATTCATGTTCTTGATGTCTTTCTTACTTAATTTGTGGTTATATTTATCTAGCTCTGAGACAGGAAAGTTGAGGTACCCCACTAGTATAATTTTACTGTCCTTCTGTAATTCATTTAACTTTTCATTAAAAATTTGGATGCTATTTCATTTGGGGTGTGTATATGCATACACACACACATATATTTTAGTATTGATATTACTTCATTGTCTGTGGTTCCTTTTAGTAAGATGTAGTTTCTCTTCTTGTCCCTTTTGAATATATCTACTTCTGCTTTTGCTTTGTTGAGATCATGATTGGTACCCCTACCTTTTCTATTTCAGCCGAAGCATAATATATTCTGCTCCAGACACTTATTTTCACTCGGTGTTTACACTGTTTTAAGTGTATTTCTTATTTTAAAAAATCCACATTTTTGGATCCTGGTTTCTAATCTAGTCTTCTCTCTACTTGCATTTCATGACATTCACATTGACATTTATGATTACTAACTGTACATTTCCTGCCATCCTTTTTTCTTCTGTTTTGTCCTTTCTCTCTTTTTATCTCATCGCTCCTCTGAAGTCTATTTTGCTTCTGACCACTGCCTGCTTTTATCAGCTCTCCTTTTTATCACACCCTCTTTCTCTTATCTACTTCCCTTCCTGCTTCTCTGTTCAGTATGATAGACTTCTATTACCAGTAGAGTATATATATATATATATTTTTTTTTCTTTCTTTGAACCAATTTAAGTGTGGGAGAAGTTCATGTTACCTGTCCCCCCATCTCCATTTTTTTTCTACACTATAAAAGCTCTTCCTAGTATACCTCTTTTGTGTAAGATAATTTTCGCCATCCTTCCCCTCCCTTCACCCTTCTTCCAGGGCTTCCCTATTTCTCACATTTTTTTTTTACATCATCATAATTTTACATCATCATAATACGCAACATAATTGACTCACTCCTGTACCCTCTTTCTATGCAAAATTCTTCTAACTGCCCTAATAATGATAAAGTTGGTAGGAAATATATGTATCATCTTCCCATATAGATAGGAAAACTTTATTGAGTCCCTTATAATTTGTCTTTCATGTTTACCTTTTTATGCTCCTCTTGAGTCTTGTGTCTAAAAGTAGAAATTTCTACTCAGCTTTGATCTTTTAAAAAAATAATATTTTATTTTTCCTCAATTACAAGTAATTTTTTAAACTTTTTTTTTAAGTTTTGAATTACAAGTTCTATCTCTCCCTCTGTCTCCTCCCCCTTCCCTGAGATGGTAAGCAATCTGATATAGGTTATACATGCACAATCATATAAAACATTTCTATGTTAGTCATTTTGTGGAAGAAACAAAAAAGAAAGAAAGTGAAAAATAGTGTACTTCAGTCTGTATTCAGATGCCATAAGTTCTTTCTGTGAAGGCAGATAGCATTTTTCATAGTGAGTCTTTTGGAATTGTCTTGAATCATTTCATTTCTGAGAATAGCTAAGTCATTTACAGTTTTTCATTGTAAAAAATTGCTGTTACTGTGTACAGTGTTCTCCTGGTTCTGTTTACTTCCCTCTGTACCAATTCATGTAAGTCTTTCCAGGTTGTTCCAAAATCATCCTGCTTGTCATTTCTTATAGCACAATAATATTCCATTCCAGTCATTTACCACAACTTGTTCAGCCGTCCTCTAATTGATGGGTATCCCCTCAATTTCTAATTTTTAGACACCACAAAAAAGATCAACTCTCATCTTTTCGTCAGGAATGCTTACAAGTCCTCTATTTCATTTATGCATCTTTTCCTTTCAAGGATTTTTTTTTAAGCAATTGGGGTTAAGTAACTTGCTCAAGGTTACACGGCCAGTTATTTCTGGGTGTGGTGCTAAGTATCAGAGCCCGGATTCAATCCCAGGTCATCCTGACTCTGGGGCCAGTGCTCTTACTCAATGTGCTACCTGGCTGCCCCTCTTTGAAGGATTATACTGAGTTTGGTTTGGTAGGTAATTCTTAGTTGTAATCCCAGGTCTTTTGCCTTCTGGGATATTATATTCTAAACCCTCTGCTCCTTTAATGTAGTAGCTGCTAAAGCTGTGTTATCTTGACTGTGACCCCATGATATTTATATTCTTTCTTTCTGGTTGCTTGTAATATTTTCTCCTTGACCTGGGAGTTCTGGAATTTGGCTATAACATTCCTGGGAGTTTTCACTTTGGGATATCCTTCAGGTGGTGATTGATGAATTCTTTCAATTTCTATTTTACTCCCTGATTGGAGGACATTGGGGCAATTTTCCTTAATGATTTCCTGAAATATGATATCTATGCTTTTTTTTATCATGGTTTTCAGGTAGTCCAATAATTCTTAAATTATCTCTCTTTAACCTATTTTCCAGGTCAGTTGTTTGTCCAACAAGATATTTCACATTTTTCTTCTATTTTTTTCATTCTTTGGACTTTATTTTATTGTTTTTTGATTTTGCCTGATTCTAATTTTTAAGGAATTATTTTCTTTAGTAAGCTTTTATACCTCTTTTTCCATTTGGTCAATTCTGCTTTTTAAGGTGTTATTTTCTGCAGTGTTTTTGTGCCTTTTTTTTTTTTTTTACCAAACTGTTAATTGTCTTTTCATAATTTTCTTCCATTGCATTCATTTCTTTACCTAATATTTCCTTTAGACTCTGATTTTTAAAATAATTTTTTAGCTCTTCCAGGAATTCTTATTGGACTTGTGGTCAATTCACTTTTTTCTTTAAACTTTTGTTTATAGCTGTTTTAACTTCATTATCTTCTGAGTTTGTATCTTGATCTTCCCTATCACTATAGTTGCTTTTCATGGTCAGATTCTTTTGTTATTTGCTCATTTTTCCACCATATTTCTTGATTTGGAACTTTGTGTTAATGTTGGGCACTGTTCCCAGCATGAAGAGGGAGGGTCACTGCCTCAGCCTTCAAACTTTTTCACACTGCTGTTTTCTGAGATAGTCCTGGGAGTTTGGAAGTTTTTAGTGCCTCCAAAGTGATATGATTTGGGGAGAGGTTTGGTCACTGCTCTTTTGGTCTGCACTCTGGTTCTTACCTAGGAAGGGATCCCAATCTCTTGGGATTGCACTTGATACTGCTCTTCAGGTCCTTAATGCTTTGACACTGGAAAAGATGCTGCCCCTCAGGACCTCCATTCCTTCTTGAATGAAAGTGCTTTTCTCTGCCCTTAAACTATAACCCAGAAGTGGGCATAGGCAATGGAACTGCAAACCAGTGCTTGGTCCTGTGTCTAGTGCTACCTGGTAATCTTTTTTTTTTTTAAGCAATTGGGGTTAAGTAACTTGCTCAAGTTTACACGGCCAGGTGTTTCTGGGTGGATGCTAAGTGTCTGAGCCCGGATTTGATCCCCAGGTCATCCTGACACTGGAGCCAGTGCTCTTACTTGCTGTGCTACCTGGCCGCCCCTGGTAATCTTCTTCTGACCAGCTACTGGGGTCCTAACCATCTCTGGCTTGAGAGCTCCAGAGGCTGCTGCTGCTTTTGTCACCACCAATTGGTCCCACTCTGGGCCAGCCCTTTTCCTGTGTCACAGATCTCTCTTTCAAACCTCCTATATTGTCTTTGACTGGAAGGATGTCTCACTCTGACCTTTTATTGACTCTGTCACTCCAGAATTTGATTTGAGGAGTTATTTTTAAAGTTGTTTAGAGGGGAATATCAAGAGAGCCTGGTTGAGTGTTTTCTTTACTATACGCTCTTGGCTCTGTCCCCAGAAGTCTGTGTGTATTTGTATGTACCATTTTAATTTACATGTCTTCTCCATTAGTATGTAAATTCCTTGAGGGCATAGGTTATTTTCTGTGTTTTGACCTTTCTTTGCATCCAGAGCTCTTAGAAAAATATGCATAGATCTTAATAAATGTTTGTTGACTCATTAATAGATTTATCTTCAAAGTCTGTCTCATGAAGAAGATTGTCCTCTTCTGGCTACTTTGCAGTTTATCAGTGCTCTTTCTAAACTTCCTGGAACAGAAGATACACATGCACATATATATTTTTCTATATTTTTCCCAACTACATGTAAAATTTTTTCAACATTCATTTTTAAAAATAATTTAAATTCCATTTCCTTTCCATTTATCTTGCCCCTCCCCTAGCCCTTGAGAAAGCAACTATTGATTATACAAACACATACTTTTAAAAAATCAGTAAAAATCCTCCTTCTCTCCCTACTTTCCTCTCCCTAGCAGAGAAAGAAATGAAAACAAAACCCTTGTTATAAACATATTTAGTCAGAGAAAACACATTTCTGCCTTGGTCATGTGAAAAGAAATAGATCTCAATCTAGACTTTGCAGCCAACACAAGTAGCATGCTTCATCATGAATTCTCTAAATTTAGAATGGTCATTATACTGATTGGAATTTCTAAAGTCTTTCAAAGTTATTTGACTTTACAATATTGTTATCATTGTATATATTGTTCTCCTGCTTCTGTTCACTTCACTTTGCATCAGTTCATACAAACATTTCCAGGATTCTCTGAAACCACCCCCCTTCATCATTTGTTACAGCACAATAGTACTTCAACACATTCATATAACATCACTTGTTCAGCCATTCCCCATTTGACAGGTACTCCTTCAAGTTTGTAATTCTTTGCCACCACAAAAAGAGCTGCTGCAGAAATGTTTATACATCCTTAGTTAGAACCTAACTCTAGGTTAACCCCTCCCTTAACCTACCTTACTTCTCTTCCCCATTTACCTTTCTTCCCTTTCCTATGGTTCACCTGTTGAGTAAGATGCATGCAGCTAGGTGTATGTGTATTCTTCCCTCCTTTGACCCATTCAGATGTGCATAAGGTTCCAGTGTCATTTCCTCCTCCCATCCCTTCCTCTTAGTTTGTATAGACTTCTACCAGTGCACCCTTACTGGGTGAGACAATTTCCCCCTAACTTTTTGCTTTAGCCAGTTTCCCCTCCACTTCTCATATATCCCTCTTCACTTCCTTTACATTCTTCCTTTATGATCATCAAGATATAACAGAACAATTTCCAGGGCTTATGGGTAATTAGATTCCCTCTATGGCCCCTGGTGCTAATAGGATTCAGAGGGAAGCCATGTATTATCTCCCGGTATTATCTATTTCCACTTTACTGTTTCCTTTAGCCCTTATCTTAGGTATCTACCTGTAAAAGAAGCCATCAGGACTATCTGGCTCCCTATCTAGTTTTTCCAGACCCATACCCTTTCCCTGTGACACCAGAAATTAAAAAATCCAACCCAAATCACCCGCATTAGGGGAGTATTGTACCTCTCTCTTCTCTAGCTCAGTCAGGAGGGGAAATGCCTGTCTAGAATGAAGCTTCCGATCCTTACCAAGAGCCCTGCCCAGGGGCTGCTATGTGCCCAAGGCTGGGCTGGCAGATGGGCTCAGATTCTCACCTGGCCACAGCTTGATGTCCTCCATTGGACTGCAGTGTCACCAATTAGCAAGAGGACAGGTCCTTAGACCTGCCCCCAGAGCCAGGTCATATCCTCCCTTCCCCCAATTACTTTGTATAGTTTTTGTATTTGCTTCTCTCTGTAGATGTGGTTTTTCTCCTAATAGAATATAAACTCCAGGAGAGTAGGGACCATTCTGTTCTTAGTATTCTTAGCACCTAGAGCATTTACTACATATTTCTTAGCCTGAACTGAGCCAAGGAAGCTAGGTGCTCCCTCTGTATATTGAGGATCTATTCCCTATAGACCAAGTCTGTTCCATCCCTTCCAGTCTAAGATGGTTGGCAGAGAAAATAGGAGGTGCACTGCCCCACCATGTCTCAGATCACTAAAGTACTCAATGTCAGAGGTAGGATTTGTGTGTGGGGCCAAGTCTAATGGGTTCTTGAGCTTCTATCTGAGTCCAAAGACTTGTTGACTTGTTTGAATCTGGGAGGGCACAAAGCCCCCTCTGACCAGGTGTGCTATATCTTCTCATCTAAAGAATATTTGGCAATCAGTATCAAGAAATATTGCTGTGTCTGCTACAAGCAATCTGGGCATGCAGGAAGCAGCTTGCTGGTCAAGGTGTTTGCTGATATCTATGTTTAGCTGAGTGCATTCATGAGAAGCTGGTGATCCTAAGTTCACTATAAAACTTCCCATGTATAAACAAGAAAGATCTAGAATCAACTATACTACTCCATTAAATTAGCATTGTTATCTAACTATGTGCGCCTAGCCCAACTCTTGTTCACTGTCCCTCCTACATCTCCAGTTGCTGGCATATTTGAACCCAGGATCTTTAACTCCAAATTCAGTGCTCTTCCTAGTTTCCTGAATGTGGGCATCTGGTCCAGCCTGCCCCAGAGCCAGATACCCCTATCCAGCATCCTTGATGAATGGTAGGTCATCTGGCCTCTTCTTAGAGACCTGTAATGTCAATAAAGCCATGACTCCCTGAGTCAGTCCACAGGGCAGATTTCTGCAATGGGTGACTCTTTGACCTTTATGATTTCTTCTAGTCCTTATAGGTTATGAATAAGACTGTACTTCAAGAAGCTTGTATCTTTTCTCCCTTTTAGCATTCTTCCTTTATTTCTTTTTTTTTTTTTTAAAGCAATCAGGGTTAAGTAACTTGCTCAAGGTTACATGGCCAGTTATTTCTGGGTGTGGTGCTAAGTATCTGAGCCCAGATTTGATCCCCAGGTCATCCCAACACTGGAACTGGTGCTCTTACTTGCTAAGCCACCTGGCCGCCCCTAAGCAATTGGGGTTAAGTAACTTGCTCAAGGTTACACGGCCAGGTGTTTCTGGGTGGGTGCTAAGTGTCTGAGCCCGGATTCGATCCCCAGGTGTATCAGCAATGCAATATTCACAATGCCTACGGTAATTACAGATATGCTGATGTAGTTATCAATCACCAAATATATCAGGCTTTCTATATGGGGGAATAAGCTAGAACATTTATTAAAATACCAAAAGACTGAGTCCCAAAACCAGAAAGTCAAAGCCATCAGAGTAGTTATGAAATTGGCACAGGTAGATAAAGTAGAAAGCACCCACATTCTCAAGCTTTTAAAACAGAACGGGCTACCTCAGGCAAAGGTCCTCCTCTCCCCACTCACAGCAATCACCCAGCACCCAGGAAGCGCGCTCCCAGCAGCTCCGGCCCCTGGCAGTCCTCAGCAGGAGTCCTTAGCAGAAATTCTGGCTGACTCAAAAAGGGGTTCATGCTTCCACTGCCACTGCCTCTGCTGCTGCTGCGGCCTTCGCTGCCACTGCTAGCCACTGCAGGAAATCTAGCTTGGCTTCCGCTTCCTCTTGCTCCACGTCTTCCTGCTATGTCAGCAAATCCAATGGGGCATAGAAGATCTTTAAAACCCCATAACCCTTATACCAGGTCATCCCGACACTGGAGCTGGTGCTCTTACTTGATGTGCTACCTGGCCACCCCCTTCCTTTATTTCTTAAGGTTTCCAGTGCCCTCACGTTCCCCCTGGATTTTCCAGGGCCCCCTAACTAGTTTGGTGCTTTCTGGGCAGTGCCCTCCTCCATCCTAGAGGTCTTGTTTCCTCTCTTGACCCTCATTCTACTCATGCTTCACATCTCTACTGGAATAATCTTACGCATCTTTCTGGAGATGTGACTCCTTTATTCAACAATCTACAGTTGCTCCAAATTACCCATGGGCTAACACTGACTCTTCTACATATCACTCCTCTATCTTCTATCTGGCACAATCCTACCTTTCCATACTGACCTCAGATTTTTAAAATTTAAATACTATTTTATTTTTAGATACTTATACCCTCTCCCCCTTCTTTCCTGTCCTCTCTTCTTCCCTCTCCCCACACTGAGAAAGAGAGAAAAACAAAACCTGTTAAAACTTGTATGACCAAGCAAAACAATTTCCCACATTGGCCTTGTCTCAGTCTGCACTGAGTCCCTAACCTCTCTATTTGGAGGTGAGGAGTATTTCTCATCATGAGTCCTCTGGATTTGGGGAGGGTCATCCTGTTGATCAGGGTTCCTAAATCTTTCAAAGTTGTTCATTTTTACAACATTGTTGCTATTATATAAATTATTCTTCTGGTTCTGCTTGCTTCGCTCTGCATTAGTTCCTGCAAGTCTTCCTAAGTTTCTCTGAAACTATCTCCTTCATCATTTCTTACAAAACAATAGTATCACATTCATCTACCACAGCTTGTTCAGTCATTCCTCAAATGGTGGATGCCCCCTCAGTTTTCAGTTTGCCACCACAAATAGAACTGCTATAAATATTTCTGCATTTGTGGGTCCTTTTTCTTTCTTTTGTCTCTTTGAGGTATAAACCTAGGAGTAGTTAGGTATCTATCACTGGACCAAAGGATATGAATAGTTTAGTAACTTTAGGGGCATAGTTCGAAATTGCTTTCTAGAATAGTTGGACCAGCTCACACCTTGACCAACAGTGTATTAATGTATTTGTTTTCCCATAGCTCCTTCAGTATTTGTCATTTTCCTTTATTCTCAACTTTGCCAATTTGATGGGTGTGAAGTAGCACCTTGAAGTTTTTACTTTAAAATTTTTTTTCTTTTTAAAACTTTATTTGTTTATTTATTTTTAGTTATTAACATCCACTTCCAGAAGACTTTGAGTTCTAAATTTTCTCCCCCTCCCTTCCCTTCCCCCTCCTCAATATGGTGTACAATCTGATATAGGCTATATATTTGAAGTTTCTTTTTAATTATTTCATTAAATATTTCCCCATTACATGCAAAAAAACTTTTTTAAAATTTATTTTTGAAAATTTTGAGTTTCACCCTTATTGTTTTTATGGACTTGTTATCTTTCCTCCTCCTCTTCCCCTATCTCTTCCCCCCCCCCACCTTCTTCCCTCTATTCCTTCATCTTTCCTCCCTTTCCTGGTCTAAACCAGCTGAGGAGGCCATGGACCTCAATAAGGCAGACATCACAGGATTGTGCCAGGACATGTTCTCTAGAATGCCCACTTACCTGATGGTTGAGCTGCCAACCACCAGTGAAGATTGTAAACTTCTGGGAAATATGAACAAAGTGACTAACTTGAAGTTTCTATAAATGAAAGACATTGCAGTAAACATAAGTAGGAGTCTGGAGGACTTAAACCAGAAATATGCAGCCCTTCAGCCTTACCTGCATCAGGTCACTTTAATTGAGAGGCAAGTAGCAGCTCTTGAGCAGGCAGCCTGCAAGTTGGATGCACAAACTAGAAGTATAAGAAGTGTAAGAAGTTAGAGAAATACAAAGCATACAAAGTATAAGAAGTTAGAAAAGCAGCAAAAGAATTCATTTGCCCAGACTCACCCAACAAGCACGTCTCCTAAGAGCTGAAATATGTGGGATGGAACTTATCAAAATTTTCTGCTTCAAAAAAGGAAGCTGAGGATCCACGGAGAACCCCAGCCCCTCCCTTTGGTTTTCCTGTGGCTTTGGCTGCCTCTTGATGTGACTTCTTTTCATTGTATTCTTTGTGATGTGCTCTGGACTGAGGCTCAGAAATCAGGATCAACCCTGTCTAGAGCAGATACAGATGAAAAGGTCTCCCTGTCTCCTAGAGCTCTAGGATGTTCTTTTCTTCCCTCTCCCTCTTCTTTAAGGGGTCCATCTTTCACTTTTATAAACTATTTACTCTTATTCTTAATGTTGATCACCTATTGTTAATAACCTGTCCTTAAACTTAAAAAAAATACCAATTTATAACCCTTTGGCAAAAAATTATTTTTGAGTTTCAAATTCTCTTCCTTCCTCCTGACTATCCCCCCCTTGAGAAAGCAAGCAATATGATATTGATCATACATGTGAAGTCATGTAAAACATATTTCCATATTAGCCATGCTGAAAAAGAAAATTAAAAAAACGCAAGAAAAATAAAGTCAAAAATGTCTGCTTCAATCTGCACTCAGAGTTCATCGTTCTCTTCTCTGGGGGTAGATAGCATTTTTCATCATGAATCCTTTGGAATTGTCTTTCATCATTGTCTTGATCAGAGTAGCTAAATCGTTCACAGTTCATCATCATGACAATATTGCCTTTACTATGTACAATGTTCTCCTTGTTCTGCTTACTTCACTTTTCATGATTAATCTTACCAGGTTTTCCTGAAGCCATGCCCCTTGTCCTTTCCAATAGCACAACAGTGTTCTATCACAATCCTATACTACAATATGTTCAGCCATTTCTCAGTTGATGGGCTTTTGATTTCTAATTCTTTACTGTCACAAAAAGAACAACTATAAGTATTTTTATTTGAACAGATCCTTTTCCCTTTTCTGTGATCTCTTTGGGTTATAGACCTAGCATTGGTATTGCTTGGGTCAGAGGATAAGTACAATTTTATAGCCATTTGGGCATAGTTTCAAATTGTTCTCCAGAATGTTTAGACCAGTTCACAGTTCCACCAGTAATGCATTAGTGTCCCATTTTTCCACATCCCCTCCAGTGTTTGTCATTTTTATTATCTGTCATGTTAGCCAATCTGATAGGTGTGTGGTGGTATCTCAGAGTTATTTAAATGTGCATTTCTCTAATTATTCGTGATTTAGAACATTTTTAATATGACCAATTGATAGCATGTGAACTGCCAACTCATTTCTTTTGCCCATTTATCAATTTTATAAATTTGAATCAGTTTGCTATATATCTTAGATATGAGACTTTTTTTCAGTGAAACTTGTCACAAAGATTTTCCTCCATATACCTGTTTTTCTTCTAATTTTAACTGAATTGGTTTCTTTTGTGCAAAAACTTTCAAATTTTATGTAATCAAAAATTATTCATTTTACTTCCTGTGAACATCTCTATTTTTTGTCAGGAACTCTTCCCCTATTTGTAGATCTGTCAGGTAATTTCTTCCTTACTTCTCTAATTTGTATATCATTTCACTCTTTGTGTCTAAATGATGTGCCCATTTGGAGCTTATCTTGGTATATGGTATGATACCTTTCTGCCAGACTGCTTTATAGCTTCCTCAATGGTTTTTGTTGAATAGTAAGTTCTTGCCACATTAGTATAAGCTTCAGTCATTATGCTTAGCCCTACAACTGAGGAAATCAAAATGAGTGAAGGAAGAAGACATTCATAGGGCATCACAGGGCATAGTTAAATGAGTTGATATGGATGTATGTGCTTTACTGTATTAGAAAAGTGGAAGTGAGGGGCAGCTAGGTGGCACAGTGGATAAAGCACCAGCCTCAGTCAGGAGTTTAAGTGTGACCTTGGACACTTGACCCTTACTAGCTGTGTGACCCTAGGCAAGTCATTTATTGATTGCCTCACAGGAAATAAAAAAAAAAGAAAAGAAGAAAAATGTGAGATGATTATGAAGTAGTGGAAAAATTTTTTATCTTGTATTTGGGACCTGGGTTTAAATCCTGGCTTAGCTATTTTCTTTCTCTTTGATCCTGGGGAACTATCTTTTTTTTTAATTAAATTGATTTGTTTATTCACTTTTAGTTTACAACATTCAGTTCCACAGTCCCTTGAGTTTCAAATTTTCTCCCCCTTCCTCTCCCCTCCACCCCCATCATGGAGGCATGCACTGGAATATAGGATCTACAGATACCTTCACATTAATCATTAGTCAGGTTGTAAAGAAGGATTATAACTGATGGAGTGATCAGGGGAAAGAGGAAACAAAACAAGAAAAAGAAACACAGAAAGTAGTTTGTTTCAATCTGCATTCAGACTCCACATCTCTTTCTCTGGGGTTGTAGTTATCTCTTTCAATCATGAGTCTTTTGGAGTTGTCTTATAACCTTACATTGCTGAGAGGAGCCCAGTCTATCAAAGTTAGTCATCACACATATGCTGTGTCTGTGATTGTGTACAGATTTCTCCTGGTTCGCTCTTCTCACTCAGCATCAGTTTATATAAGTCTCTCCAGGTTATTGTGAAGTCTCTCTGCTCCTCATTTCTTATAGCACAGTAGTATTCCATTACATTCATATACCACAACTTGTTCAGCCATTCCCCAATTGAAGGGCATCCCTGGGGAACTATCTTGGCCTCTTAAAACCTATTTCCTCATCTATAAAATGGGGTATTATATTTGTTTCTTCCAACTCCCAGAGCATTTGTGAAGATTAAATAGAAGGACAGCAACTAGATTTGTGATTTCATTGATATTGGGAAATCCCAGATGAGGAAACTCCCTCTGCTGGTGCAGTTTGGCACCATACTTACAGCTAACTTGTCTTAAGAGAATTGCCTAGAGCATGGAGAGCATGGAGAGGATAAGTGACTTCCTCAGGACCAGGTAGTCAGAATGTGTCAGAGGTACAGTGAGCAGAATCAGGAATTGTTCTGTTTATACTGTAACAGCAATATTGATAATAAACTGTGAAAGACTTATTAACTTCAATCAATATAATGACCCACCACAATTCCAAAGGACTTATGATGAAACGTGTTGTATACCTCCAGACAGATAACTGATGGACTCAGACTGCAGCTTGAAACATATTTTCTTCTTTTTTGTGGGGGGGGGGGGGGGTGGAGGGACATGGATAATGTGGAAATCTGACCACAAGGATGTGGAGAAATCTTTGACCAAATAGCTAAGTTAGCATGAAAATGTGTTAGAGAGAACTCCTTTACATTTCTAGATGAGTCTTTGTACTTTGTTAACCTATTAATGATGAGGGATGGCTATATGGTTCAGCAGGATCTCTGATCTTTATCTAAGACCAGAAAACCTTCAATTCAGTCTGGAAAGAATTCAGCCCAAGCCAACTTGGAGTCAGAGTTGTAAAAGTTTATTGTACGCTTTACAGCAGGCAAGGGTCCTTAGGGGACCTGCAAGTTTATTGTTAGCCTGTACAGCAGGCAAGAGTCCTTTGGGGGACCTGAAACCTCAAAAGAGTAGAATTAAGGTTTTTATAGAATAATCCATAGTAGAACCCTGCCAATTATGCTAACCAGGTGATTAAGGGTGGGATTAGGGAGGAGTTAAGGTGGGGCCAGTGTTTAAAGGGACATGTACTTTTTTTTTTTTTTTTAAAGCATTTGGGGTTAAGTTGCTCAAGGTTACATGGCCAGGTGTTTCTGGGTGGGTGAATGACTTCATCAGTCTTTTGGAATTGTCTTAGTGTCTGAGCCCAGATTCGATCTCGACTCTGGGGCCAGTGCTCTTACTCGCTGAGCCACCTGGCCTCCCCTAGGGACATGTACTTTTAATGTGACCGTGCAGGTGCAGGTGTATTGCCCATAATTCACTGGGAAAAAGCCCAAAGGGGGGCTACCTAGAGGTGTGGTTTTAGGCTTGAAACGTCACTAAGTCAGCTAGTGGTCAAGGGCTGACTGAGAAGTGCCCAGTCTGCCACCTATCAGTGTCATGTTTGACAAGTTTGATGTCTGGGAACCAAGGCTAATGGAGACTCAGTGTGTGGATAATAGGCTAAGGAGTTAACCTAGAGATAGGGTACTGAAGGATTCATGGGGGCAGCAAGACACTATACAAGGGGGAGATAATAGTTGCCTTAAGCTGGAATGTTTATAGATACTCTTGTGGAAGATTCACAGGTGTAGCTTGTTACTGTTCCCAGCTGAGATAAACACTTCTTGAGTTGTTGCTGGGCAGAGTTAATGCTCTGAAGCTGGGGAGGGGGGGTATGATTTTACAAACTGGTTTTACAAATTGGTTTTACAGACTGATGTTACAAAGTGGTATTACAAATTGATGTTACAAATATAGATCCCAAGCACCCCATCATTAACACCTCCTTACCTATTATCTGGTCCTTATTTCTGCAGTTACTTCAACTGAGATGGGGTAGGGGAAGATCAAATCCCCCTCTCATCTTGTAAATATAGAAGTTCTGTTTATTGATCACATGTTATCGTTCCACTTCCCCCTCCCCCCACAATGTAAGCTCCTTGAGGGCAGGTATCATTCTGAGCACCTAGTAGGTGTTCAATGAAGTGTTGATCAAATATTCTTGTTCATATTGACCACTCCATCGTACTCTGACTACTCTGCTTAGTCTCCATCCCCAGCTCACACCCACCTTCCATGCTCTGAATTCCTAACAGAAATTGTGAGGGCAGCTTGATGCACAGGGCAGTAAGCAGTCTGGAACTTGAGGCAGAGGACCTGGGTTCCACTCCCAGTCTTATAACTATGTGTCCTAAGGCAACTTTTTCACCCTGGGGAAACTTAATATCCAGTGTGTAAAATGAAAAAGTTCCAAGTGGTGACCAAAGATTCTGAGCTCTGAATACTGCTCTTGGATTTGGGACACAATGGCCTCAGGCCATTGCTGTTCTCCTGTTTATATGGCTTTGCATCTCTGTCCTTTTGCCTCACGTGCCTCTTTTGGGCTACAAGCTCTCCCTGGGTAGGCATTTCACTTTCTTCTTTTTAAAAATAAAAACTTTTTAAAAAAAATATTTATTTATTTTTAGTTTTCAACATTCACTTTTATGAGATTCTGAGTTTTAAGTTTTCTCCCCTTCCCTTCTGTTCCTCCTCCCCAGGATGGCATGCAATCTGATATAGGCCATACATACTCATATTAAACATATTTCCATGTTAGTCATGTTGTAAAGAATTAGATCCAAAGGGAAAAACCATGAGAAAAGAAAAAGAAAAATATTTGGCTTTGATCTACATTCAGACTCCATAGTTCTTTCAATCCTATGTGGATGGTATTTTCCATCATCAGTCTTTTGGAATTGTCTTAGATCGTTGCATTGCTGAGAAGAGCTAAGTTGGTCATTGCACAATGTTGCTGTTATTGTGTACAATGTCCTCCTGGTTTTGCTCACTTTATTCAGCATCTATTCATGCAAGTTTTTCCAGGTAAAAATAAATACTTTTGTTAATATCTTTTGTATCTCTGTCACCTGTGTATCCCTCCCTCCCCCTTCTGCCAGATAGGATTAGTAGAGGACACATAGACCTGCTTCCCATATTAGAATGTAAAATACTTTGATAAACATAAAAATCTAAACTTTGGGATAAGAACTCACTATTTGATGAAAAAAATTGCTGGGAAAACTATAAAGCAGTCTGACAGAGACTAGGTGTAGACCAATATCTTACATCATTTATCAAGATACGGTCAAAATGGATTCATGATCTAGACATAAAGGGAGATATCATAAATAAATTAGAAGAACATGGAAGATATTGCCTCTCAGGTTTATGTATAGGAGAAAAAATATGAATAAACAAGAGGTAGAAAGCATTGTGGGAGGCAAAATGGATCATTTTGATTACATTTAAAAAGTTTTTGTAGAAATAAAACCAATGGGGGCGGCCAGGTGGCACAGTGAGTAAGAACACTGGCTCCAGTGTTGAGAAGACCTGGAGATCGAATCCCGGGCTCAGACACTTAGCACCCACCCAGAAACACCTGGCCGTGTAACCTTGAGCAAGTTACTTAACCCCAATTGCTTAAAAAAAAAAAAAAGAAATAAAACCAATGTAGCCAAGATTAGAAAGAAAGTAGAAAATTGGGAGGAAAATTTTGTAGAAGTTTCTAAGATAAAAGCTTCCTATCTCAAATATATAGAAAACTGAGGCAAACTTGCAAGAATATGAGTCATTCCCCAATTGAAAAATGGTGAAAGGATATAAACAGTTTTTGAAAGAAGAAATAAAAACTATATATAGTCATATGAAAAATGCTCCAAATCATTATTGATTAGAGAAATACAAATTAAAATAACTTTGAGGTACTATCTCATACCTATCAGATTGACTAAAATGATAGAAGGGAAAATGACAAATATAGGAGGGGATGTGGAAAAATTGGGAAACTAAGACACTGTTGGTGAAACTATGAACTGATCCAACCATTTTGGAGAGTAATATGGAATTATGCTCAAAGAGTTATAAAACTTTATATATCCTTTGATCCAGCAATATCACTGTTGGTCTGTTTCCAAAGATGACTAAGGAAAAAGGAAAAGAACCTATATATTCTAAAATATATATATAGCAGCTCTCTTTTTGGTAGCAAAGAACTAGAAATTGGGGAATGACTGAATAAGCTGTGGTGTATAATTGTAATGAAACACTACTATGTTGTAAGAAACAATGAGCAGGTTGATTTTAGAAAAAATATAGAAAGACTTGCATGAAATAAAAGATAACATTGTGTACAGTAATTGCCATATTGTTCAAAAAGTAACTGTGAATGACTTGGAATGACAACTCAAAACTCAAAATGTAACAAAAATTATAAGATAAATTTAAACAAATAATATAAATAGTGTCTCCTTGTTTAGTCCCTTTTGATTTCTCATTCATTTTATCTTTTATGTTTCTCTTGACTCCTGCATTGGTACTTCAAGTTTCTATATAGCTCTTGCATTTTTATCAGGGATGCTTGCAGTTCCTCTAAAGGATCATTTTCCTTTGTAGGACTATACCATTTTGCTAGGTAAGTTAATATTGGTTGTAACCCTGTAATTTTGGAATCTAGAATTCTAAACTCTGGTTGTGTGTGTGTGTAGTGGCAGCTCTATTATCTGTGATACTGACTATGGCTCCTTAGTACTTGAATTCTGCTGCTTGCAGTATTATTTCTTTGACCTGGTAACTCCGGATTTTTGGGGGTTTTCATTTTGGGTTTTCTTTTAGCAGGTGGTGAGTGAATTCTTTCTATTTCTTCTTTGTATTCTAGTTCTAAGAGATTTGGGCAGTTTTCTTTTATGATTTTTTTCAAATATGATGTTTCTTAAATTATTTCTCCTTGATCTGTTTCTAGGGTCTAAGATACCTCGAATTTTCTTCTCCCCCTCGCCCTGCCTCCCCCCCTGTCTTTTGACTTGGTTGCAGTATTTTCTTTTTTTAAGCAATTGGGGTTAAGTAACTTGCTCAGGGTTACACGGCCAGTTATGGTTGCAGTATTTCTTGTTGTTTCATAGAGTCATTATGTGTGAGAGAGATGAAAACTTTTCAGGTAATACTCTATAAAGTAGATAGAATAACAGGTTAACAAAAACCTAGCTGAAGGGAACAGCAGCCTGGGACCCTTGCCTCACTTCCCTGGTCATAAGTTGAAATTTTTGCTAAGCTAAGCTAATTTGTAGGAGGGGAAAGTACAGACTCTTCATATCTAACCACAGGCCTAGATGTCCTGGACTTGTTTCCACTGACCACCATCTAACCTGTACAAATATAAAATTGGAAATCTTGTTATAAAACTCCAGGCAGGTCACTATGACCTAAAATCCCTATGATACACGAAATATTGTCCACTCTCATATCTATATTGATATTGTTAGACACTCCTCTTCTGCTTTCATATCTAAGTTGATACTGATGACATGTTTTGTCTGCTTTCCATATTGAGACTGCTGGCATTTTATTTGCTATGTCAATGGATTTTTGTGGTCAAGATTGTGAACCTTGGGGGCAGCTAGGTGGTGCAGTGAATAGAGAGCACTGACCCTGGAGTCAGGAGGTCCTAAGTTCAAATCCGTCCTCAGACACTTAACACAAAAACTAGCCATGTGACCTTGGGCGAGTCACTTAACCCCAGTTGCCCTCCAAAAAAAAGCAAAAATAAAATTAAAAAAAAAAGATTGTGAGCCTCAGTTCCTAATTAATGGGAACATAGGACAGAGGAAGGAGGGGGGTGAGGCGTAGTCTTTTGGGTATATAACCAAGCTTTGCATTTTGTATTTTGCCTCTCATCTACCAGCATTATATCCCTGGTGATGAAGCCCTTCTTGGGCAAGAAGTAATAAAGATTTTCTTTCTCTGCCTTGAGATACCTCTGGTTTATTTTTTATTTTGGGCAAGGGTCTTTTGTCCCACGCAATTAGATTCTATTTGGGTTCTATTTCAAGGAGTTTGTTTCTTGGGAAAGGTTTTCTACCTCTTGTGCCAAACTGTTAATTCCCTTTCTAATTCTTTTTTCCCTAGCTGCCATTTTTTTTCAATTTTCCTCCCGTTAACACTCTCATTTCATTTATAAAAACATTATCAACTGAAAAAAAAAGCCACAAAAGTGCTCTCTTTTTTTCTTCCAAGAGTTGTAGTTGAACTTGTGTCGAAGTTGTGTTTTTCTTCAAGGCTTTGCTTGTAGATGCTTTGGAAGGAAGAAATCAAGCATTTAGTAAGTGCCTATTATATGGTAAGGACTTCGTAAATATTATCTCATTTGATCTTCCTGACAACCCTGGGAAGTAGGTACTGTTATTATCCCCATTTTATTGTTGGGGAAAATGAGGCAGACACAGGTTAACTGACTTGCCTAGGTCAGATGGTCAGTAAGTATTAGAGGTCAGATTTGAACTTAAATCTTTCCGACTCTATTTACTTTGCCACCTAGCTTCCTGTTTAGGAGTCTTTCTCTTCTAGTTTTGTGTGTTGAGCATCCCTGTCACCATAATAATCTTTTTTGATGGGTCATGATTAAACCTCCTGAGAGAGTTTCTGGATAATTAATAATTGATTTATTAATTAGATTAACTAATAATCAATAAATTGATGATCAGTGGTTTCTCCCAGTAACTAGATGCCAAGGGAGGCTCTGAAACACCTTAAATCATATGTACATCTTCGGACAGGGAGCTCTCCTGACAAGGGAAACTCAAACTTGACTGGTGGAGGAGGTGTCTAAAATGAGGTGGTATCTAAAAGTCTTCAGCTCCTCCTGCTGAGAAAGTGGCTTGAGCCTAAGACTCAGCAGACTCCAGCAATTTGGGCAGGGGAAACCATTTCCATTCTGGTCTTTCTGGCTAGTTTCTTCCTTTATGAGCTGGGTCACCCTAAACTCTAATGGAGGGGATGGGATCAAGGACAGGAGTTCTTCCCCTAGGCAAGGGTCTCCCCAAAACTGGACTCTGTTTATACTCTAAACTGGACTTAGGTTTCTCATTTGGGTGGGGTCTGGCCCAACTCAGTTAAATGGGGGTAGGAGTAATCGCATCACTTAGCCATGCCATTCAGAGACTGACTGACCTTTTCAGGAGTTGGGTCTTAATAGAAATAGGAGGAAATGAGTAGACCACAAATTAATAATTAGTTATTAATAATATTATATTTATTTCTCTCAATTGGAATTCTTTTTTTGTTTTCCTATTTCTTTTCTTTTTTTTTTAAAGCAATTGGGGTTAAGTAACTTGCTCAAGGTTACTCAAGGTTACCCAGCCAGTTATTTCTTCGTGTGGTGCTAAGTATCTGAACTCGGATTTGATCCCCAGGTCATCCCGACACTGGAGCCAGTGCTCTTACTCACTGAGCCGCCTGGCCGCCCCTGTTTTCCTATTTCTTGACTTTGGATTTTATGTTAGTGCTGAGCTCTGTGCTCTTCAGGAGGTTTAGGTGCTGGGAACCCCCTTGAATCTTCCTACTTGATGAGGCATTTGCCTGAGGCCATAAGCCTTTCATTATCACTAGGCCCAAATCTCTTAACCTAGCCTAGCCCTCCATTGGCCAGCTACTTCCCACCCTTGATCCTAGCAAAATATCTATACCCAAATCTGTTACCCTTAAACTAGCCTAGCTCTCCATTGTCTGTCATCTCCAAGTAGCCTTCAGCTAAGTCCCACCCTTAATCCCATTCCTGGAGTCTGACCTCAGTCCTGATCAAGATCTTCCTTAGACTCCTCCTCAAGACCATCCCCAAACACCTCCTCTAGACCAACCCTAGATCCCTCCCACTGTTGTGTTGACAAGCATCACAAACACTTAGGCTCCTTAAGAGTCTACCCATTATGAGGAATCTTTAATAAACTTTTATTTTGACTGAGAGAAGGCTTGAGTTGAATTCATTTGACAGGACCCAGCATATTGGTATTTTGGGGTCTCAAGGTGTCTCACCACTAAGCCCTAAACCTCTACAGAAGGAATTCCTAGGCTGATCTGGCTACTTTCTTGAAGTTTTCAAGTGTTGTGTGTTATTCCAGGATTTTAGGACAGCTAAGGCTAGGGATCTGCAAGCTTTCAGTGTTCCCAAAGTGATCTGATCCTGGACCCTTGGTTTGAGCTTTGCCAGTTCCTGACCTGGGTTTGGTTCTGAACATCCTGTGGACTCCTCCCATTTGAAGTTCCAGTAGACTGCAGCTGGACTCAGTTACTATCAGCCAAGTGGAAAGCTCAGCTGGATCACCGACAGACAAAAGGAGTCCTTTAGGTCTAAGATTCCTGCTTTCTTAGCTCCTCTGAAGGCTTTAGAGTGGGGAGATCCTGTTCCATTTCTAGGGTCACATAGCTGCTGCTTGCTTCTTTCTTAATGGACAGTGTGGAAAAGTCTTTGTTATATTGTTTGAAAAACTTATCAACTAGAAATTGTTTGAAGCCAGACTGTTGCCTTGACCTCAGTCACTCTCTAGAAATGTCAGGGAAGACTACAAGGAATTTTGTGTTTTCCTAGGTCCTGGATCCACCCAAAACATTCTTGTTTTGGGTCTTTACACCCAAGTCTTGTTTGGGGTCCATCCAAGCTTGTTTTGTGGTTTTGCCTAAATGTTATTGAATATTTACATTTACTCATATCCATTTTAATCTACCTTGTTTTTAAGCTACCCTCTCAGCAAAATTGCTTAACTGCATATGTGGGGTTTGTATGAGGCTACCCTCATCTAAACCCTATAAAATGTAAACCTTCTAGAGCCTGGAGAGAGCAAACCACACTTCCTTTCTGGCTTGCTCTCCTCTACCAAATGACCTAATAAATTTCTTTTTAATACTCATTCAGATTTTGGATTTGCTTTTTCAAATAACAACAACTTGGGACCCATGACCTCTCCTCACCCTGGAATGCCAAACCTGGTTGAAGGTAACCTCCTAAATCCTCCCTGGATCTGGGACCTGGAACTAGGTAGTGAGTGACGGTTGTCAGTTGGCACCTGATTTTGTGCCTAATTAGAGGATTAGGTTCCTCTGTGCTAAATCTGCCATCTCTTTCATCCTCTCCCTAAGATGGAATGCTTTGTGTGGCAGGCTATTGGCCAGACCCAACAACCCTGGGAAGTAGGTATTATCCCCATATTATAGTTGGGGAAAGTGAGGCAGCCACAGGTTAACTGAGTTGCCCAGAGTCAGATGGTTAGTAAGTATGTGTGTCTACAAACTTCTCTGTTTTTCTCCTTTTGCTTACCTAGTGATTCATGGTGATTTTTTTTTTTTTTTTGTATTTCTGGATCAGGATTTGGTCTGGTGTATTTTCTAGAACTATTGCTTCCAGGATCAAATATAAAAATCTTCTCTTTGACTTTTAAAGCCTTCCATAACCTGGCCCCATCTGACCTTTGTAGTTTTCTTACTTCTTTTCCTTCCCTCCACCCCATGTGTAGTGTGGGTGTAGGGGAACAGGGTGACTGGCACCTCTCTGAGCCCTTTTCAGGCCTGCTTTTGGTTTCACCTGCCAACCAGCTCTCACCTGTGGCTTCAAGAAGCTGTAGTATGCACAGTGGCCACACTCCAGTAAAACTGTCTTGGCAGATGGGTTAAATTAAGCTAGGTTGAGGCCTCAAACCTGTCAGTGAGTTAGGAGAGTATCTACCCCAAGCATATGAAGACTTCCCTGGAGGAATAGGTGGATGTGAAAAATTTGTTCCAATGGCCATGGAAGTAGAGGAAGCAGATTTTGGTAGAGGCTTAGAGCTTAAGGTTAGACATCAAAGAAGCCAGGGTCATCCACTGCATTCCAAGCCATCATCAGTTATCTTGATTTTCTCTTCTTGAGAGAGAGAGAGAGCAAAAGGAGAAAGAGGAAGAGAGAGGCCAGCAACTTTGTGCAAATCTGCATCACTTAAATCCAATTCATGCAGAAGCCAAAAAACATCACCCATGTCATTTTATTATCTTTACCCACCTCAGAGTTCTGTGGCAATGGGCAAATGATGAAGCAGCAAGGAATTATAGTCATAACCCTACATGCAGTGGCCCAGGCCACAGAGTCCTCTTCTCAATGGACTGAGATAACTGTGGAATTTAGCAGCCCCTAGGGTATCTGAGCATGAGAAAGGGGCTAGAAAACGTCCCTTAAAAATTGTCTGCTTCACCTCACCTAGCCCTGGCCTGCTTATTGTGGCAGGTGGGGATCCTACTCTGTAGTCAAAAACATCTTCATTCCAGGGGTGGCTAGGTGGCACAGTGAGTAAAGCGCCAGCCCCAGAGTCAGGAAAACCCGAGTTTGGTTCCAGTCTCAGACACTTAACACACACACACACACACACACACACACACACACACACACACACACACTCCCACACCCACACACACACAAACTAGCCATGTAACCTTGGGCAAGTAAGTTACTTAACCCCAATTGCCCTCCAAAAAGGCAAAAAACCCAACAAGACATCTTCATTCCAAATGTTCACATAATTTGTGCCCAACCTGTGGCAGAGCCTTCTGAGCTCTTATTGGTCTGATCAGCCACAGTCGGCTCTGTACGTTGACCCCAACATAGGAATGTCACATTGGTCTTCTTTGGCTGGGAAGGACAACCACCAACCCTATGTACTCTGCAGTCCCATAACCCTCACTCTCTTGCTGTTCCTCACACTAGATCCTCTACCTCCTGACTGGGCATTTTTATTGGATGTCTCCAGTGCCTGGAATTCGCTCCCTCCTCATCTTTGCCTCCTAATTTCCCTGGCTTACTTCAAGTCTAAGGTAAAATCTCACCACCTGAAAGAATCCTTTCTTGTGTCCCCACACCTCCCATCTGCCAGCATCTTCTCTCTTTTGATGATCTCTAATTTATCTTGTTTGTGCAGACCTGTGTAGTACCGTCCTCTCTGTTAGACTGAAAGCTCCCTGAGAGCTGGAATTGTCTTCTACCTTTCTTTGTATTCCTTATACCTAGCATAGTGCCTGGTACAGAGTAGGAGCTTAGTCAGTGCTTGTTGACTGACTGAGTGGAGGAGTTATGGGGCAGGAGTATGTCTGTGTGTGCATGTGTGGGTGCATGTGAGCTCTATTTCTTCCCACTACTCCACCATCATGGCCCTGTCTTGTGCACATCAAATCTGAGGATGACACCAAGCCAACATGGGGTGGCTGATACACAGGGTGAGAGAGGACAGTCAGGATCCAGAAAAATCTTGGCAGGCCAAAGCATGGGGCTGAATCTTATAATATGCAATCCCATAGGGATAGATGTCATGTGCTAGAGCACAAAATTCAACTTGTCAAGTTAATATGATGGATGTGTGAATAGATAGCAGTTCTGAAAAAGATATGGGGGTTTGAGTGGACTTAAAGCTTAATGTGAGTCAGGAGGGGCATGGGGCATGCACATTAGCTAATAGGATCTTGGGCTGCATTCAGAAGAGGAGAAGTTGCAGGAATAGGGAGGGCATGATCCCATATTTGTGGGATGCCACAATTTTTAAGAACATCAGTAAGCTTGACAGAATGCAGAGGAGGGTAACAGGACGGTGTGGGGCCTTGAGTCTTTGTCCAATGAGGATCACTTGAAGGATTGGGCATATTTAGGTTAGAGAAGAGAACACTTGGGTACCCCCAACCAGTACATGATTTCAAGCATGGGAAAGGATGGTGTGTGGAACAGGGACTAGATTTGTTGTTTGGCTACAGAGGGAAGGACCCAGAGCATTGTGGGATAGTCAATTTAGGTTCAAGGTCAGGAAAAACTTCCTAATCATTATGTAGAACTATTGGAGAGGTGGCAGACTTTCCTCCTTAGAGGTCTTTGAGCAGAAGCCAGACAGCCACTCACTGAATATGTGGGAGGGTGGCAGGGCCTTTGTAGATGGCCCCCTCTGGTTCTGACAGTCTGTGATTCTGTGAGGTCTTCCCACTATCCTCAGAGCCCCTCATTTCTGCCAGCTCAGCCATGTTTCCTCACATTCAGCCTCATTCTGCTATATCCCCGCCCCCCCCCCCCTCCACCAGGTGGGCAGTTACTTTGTTTCAAGGTCTTTGCTACCCAGTGTAGCAATGTTGTGTCTGTGTGACTCACTTCCCTTCTTTAATTTAGCGCTGGAGGGCACCTGGGGAGATACAGCTTGGCATCCTGCCCCAAGCTCTAAAGAGCCAGGCTGGCAGTGCCAAGCTGGGCCTCAGGTCAGGCTCTTCCTGGCCCAAATAAGGGGCCTCCTCCCTCACTGTCCTTCTTTAGCTCTTCCCTTTCATCCCTCCTTTGCTCACATCTCCCCCATAGTCTGGGGGATACGGCCTTCCTTCAGAAGGGGGGCCCCAGGGGATCATCTTTGTTCGGTCCCTTACAGGTCGTGGGCAAGCCTCCCTGGATCTCACGCTGGGGGTGGAGGTGGGGGAAGCCCCAGAGATTTCCAGCTCGGAGCGGTCAGTCCAATACTCAGACACCACTTCGGGGAGTCCCGCTGACCGTTTCCTAGGAGGGTCCAGCCTTCCGTGTCCAGAACAGCCCTTACCCCTCAGACAGAAGGAAAAACCAGGGAGAGCTTCCAGGAGGCAACCACAATCTACCCAAGGGGCCCTGCCTAGCTTGAGGCCAAGCACTAAAGGGAACCAGGGACAGGTAAGGTGGGGACTAGGGGAATGTCATGTGCCAACCTGGTGCTCACAGGCACGGTGTGGAGCCACGAGAACGAAACCTGTGAGGCGTGCGGAGAGAGGTGTGCCAGCCGGCAATGCGCATGCGCACGATGGGGAAGGGGGGGCGGGGGAGGCGGGTCTTACGGGAGTGGGCGTAGTCTCAGCTTGAGTAAAAGTGTCCTGAAGGCGAGGCTAGCGGGTGTCGGGGGCGGAGCTAGATCCGTGCGCGTGCGCCAGCTTCGGCGGGGCGGGGGGCATAATAAGGCGGGGCCTGAGAGGCAGGGAGTGGTCTGCGCTGGCGCTCGTGCTCCGGGAGGGGCGGTTTAGGGGCGGGACCTACGGTGCTGGGCGGGGGTTTGCTCACTGCGCGTGCGTAGGAGAGATCCGAGGGCGGGTACGGGGAGGGGCCTACAGGTCTGGGGGCGGGGCTCCCGGGCCCGGCGCCGGTTGGGAGGGAGTCAGGCTGCCGAGAACGAGCAGCAGTTAGGGAACCTGCGGGAGGCGGTGCTCGCGCCCGCGTCCGTGCCCGCGCCCGCGCCCCGTCCCGGGGGCAGCAGGTCCGCGGGACCGGGAGGGGAACAAGGAGGAGGAAGAGGAGCGAGAGGCGGCGGTGCCTCTGCCCGCCCGCCGGTGGGCCGGCCCGCAGCCCGGCGCGGCCATGGTGGGGGGGCCCGAGGGCCCGGGGCTGTTTCTGCCTCCGCCGCTTCGGGCTGAACTCGGGGTCGGGGTCGGGGGGCTGGGCGACCAGCAGCCGCCTCTGCTGCCATGAAGCGCCTTCGTGCCCGGGACAAGCCCGCGGCCTCCGGGCCGGCCCGCGCTGAGGGGGGGGCCTGCAGGGCGCCCGGGGGCAGGGCCCCCCCTGAGCCGGGAGCCCCCGGCCCGGCCCCCGCAGCCCCCGCGCCCCAGGAGCAGGTAGGACTGAGGCCCAGCCGGGTCAGGCCAGGATGCGGGTGGGGGTTGGGGGAGCAGAGCCAGGGGCTGGAAGGACAGGGCCTGCGGGGGGGGGGGAGGGGAGGAAGGGGGGGGGGACTGCGGGAATCAGGGACTGGGGTCAGGGGCTGGAGGGTGCAGGGAGAGAGGGGTATGAGGGTGGGGGCAGGGGATTGGGGAGGCAGGGAGAATGGAGAAAGGAGTGACTTCAGAGGGGAGGGGTGCCGTGGCCTAGGGGATGAGGAAGTGGCATAGTTAAGGGGGTTGCAGGTTGGTGTCCTTCTGGCTGCGGGAATGACTTTGGGAAGATGGGCTGCGCTTGGGTTGGGAGCCCAGTGGATGGGGCGGGGCGGGGGGAAGTTTGGTGGCTCGTTGGACAAGGATGAGCTTGGGTGAGTATGGAGAGAGCTGTGGTGTTCCTGCTTCAGATTGAGTTGGGTGGGAGAGAGGGGCTCTGAATAAAATCTCGTTTTGGGGGCTGACCCCAAACAGACTAGATAACCTCCCCAGTGTCCCTTTGGGGCTCCCCTCTT
The DNA here is from genome assembly GCF_028583685.1 of Petaurus breviceps papuanus. NCBI lineage: Eukaryota > Metazoa > Chordata > Mammalia > Diprotodontia > Petauridae > Petaurus > Petaurus breviceps. The sequence continues at coordinate 29,556,812 of NW_027185850.1, read as the reverse complement.
GTAGGTTCGTAGTTGCTCAGAAGCTCCTCAGCCCTCTGCAGCAGCAATTGACCCCAGATGGTGCATTGCACGTTATAAAGGCCATTCTCAAGGAGACCAGCACAGGCCCATTTCTTACCTTCGGAAAGCTTATAGTCTATGAGTGTGACACATACAGTATAATACACATATTGCATTCAATTATGAATGGACCATAAAATGTTGAGGTCAGGTCTGGGGCATTAGGGCTGAGAGGGGAGTTTGAACTCTGGGAGGGGGTAGAAAGAGGAAAGAAGGACATGTCAGAGGTGAAAGGGACTGCAGACAGCTCCTGCCAGAAGCTTCAAACCGGCTTCCCAACATCCTGGACAACAGGCTGAATGTCTCTGCTGTCTCACGAGGCCCCATCCCATGGTTGGCCAGCTCAGCCAGATTGTTAAGAGGTGGTCTCTTATGAACTGAAATCTCCTCTTAGGACTGCCCATTGCTCCTAGTTTATCAATTTATTTATTAAGGGCCTGCTATGTACTAGGTCCTCTGCTGCCTTTATTATTTCATGCCCTCCTCAGTTATGGCACCTAGAGCTGAGGGCTAGCCTCTGGGTGGGCTCTGGCTCACCAAGGCAGAGATTGGCAGGAGCCTCTTGCTCCTCTCCTTCTGAATGTTAGGGTTCTATTCACTTAGTCCTCATCTTTGAATAGTGGCCAAGTCCTTTCCCCTCTGAGAGCTTCAGGATCTGGAGCTGGAAGGGACCTTTAGAGGCTATCAAGTCCTGGCTCCATTTTACAGATAAAGAAACTGAGGCCCAGAGAGGTGAGTGACCTGCCCAGGTCACATAGGTAGCTGGGATTTGAGCCCAGGGCCTCTGACTCCACAGATAGCATTTTCTTCACTGGTTTCCTCCCAGTTATGTCAAGAAAAAAAGGCTTTGCAAACCATCCTCCTTTGGTCCTATGGCTTCATCTAAAAGTAATGAACTCCCAGGAGGTCTTATCTTTAACTTTCCTTTCCAGGAGACCTTTAGAGCCCCCAGAGCCTTTCTGTGGTGACGGCTGGACTTGAGCCCAGATGGTCCCAGCTAAAGTGCTGCTTCAGTGTCAATGCTGATTACTGATGGGAGTAGGCAGGCTCCTGACCCATCTTGCAATTATGACTATCCTTGGCCCAATATGTCCTTTCCTACAACCCAGCCCTGGACTTTTATCACCTTATAGAATGGAAGCTGCTTGAGGGCAGGTCTTGGGTCTCTGTAATGCTTTGAAATCCTATGATGCTTGATTCGGAGTCTCATGTCTTGGTAACTCACTCTACTGTGCTTCTGTCAGAGCAGGAAGAGATCTCAAAGGTTATTTAGTCCAACTTCTCAGAGTCCAGGGAGGGAGAATAGGGTCTTAGCCAAGGTCCCGAAGTTCATAGGTGACTGAGGTACCCCTTCCTGAGCCAGTGGCTCCTTCTCTGTCCTGCTTCCCCTTTGGCTGCTGCTGACAAAGTAGCTTGGATGTTAGAGTAGGGGATGAGGCAGGGGAGGTGGTGGGGCTCAGGGTCGGGATGGGGTTTCCTCGGATGACCTTGGAGCAAGGGTTCTTGGGAGAAGGGAGATGGAAGGAGGGAAGGTTAAGGTCTGGCCTGAATCATGCTTCTTGTGACTTGAGTTCTTTGTCTTTTTCTTAACTTTCTTTTCCTGCCCTGGAAAAGACCCAGGCTTTCAGCAACTCCCATAGATGAAGGAGGCTGCATTGATGGGATTCTTAATCCTGGCTGTTCCCTGATGAGATCTTCTCAGGGTCTCTTAGCTGCAGGCATTTTTCCTGGCTGTCCCCCATATCTGTGATGCTGTCTTTCATCTCTGCCTCCTGGCTTCCACCAATGCCTTCAGGTCTCCGCTAAGATCCTGTCTTCTTCAGGAAGGCTCTTAATACTAGTTCCTTTCCTGTCTTAATTATTTTGTATTTATCCTGTGTATTGCTTCTCCATATGTATTTGCTTTCTCCACTGTTAGATTGTGAGCTCCTTAAGGCAGAGACTGTCTTTTGTTCCTTTCTGTATCTCCAGTGCTTAGCATAGTACCTGGTATACAGTGGGTGCTTAATAAATGTTTATTGACTGACAGGGTGATTCTGTTGGGCTCCGGCTGAGGCCAGTGCTACTCTGAGCATTGTGGGGGTTCCTGAAAATTAAGGTACCAACCTTTGCCATGGAGCCCCCACACACAAATACAAGCCTGCCCAGTGACTGATTTCAAGGGGAGGAAACCGCCAGGGCCCAGTTACACAAGTTCATAACTCAAGAGTCGCCCTTTATTCTTCTCTCTCACCCTGTCAGTTGCCAGGTTTGCTGATTCTGTTTGCATAGCATCCCTCTTCCACAGGGTCTCTTGGATATATCCTTTTCTATCACCCAACACAGCCACAAACTCAGTTCAGGCCTTTGTCATCACTTGCCTGGACTATCGAAATAGCTTTTTTTTTCTCCCTGTCCCACATCTCTCTCTTATTCTAGTCACCTGCCAAAGTGATTTGCCTTAAGCCCAGGTCTGACCATGTCACTGTTCAGCTCAGAAGCCTTCAGTGATTCCCTGTTACTTCTAGGATATTATAACAAAACCCCTCCCTCCCTTTCACTTCCTTTTCACACTTATTTCCTGTTCCTTCCCTTTCTATATCCCCCATGCCACCCAGACTGGCCTACTGGCTGTTCCCTGAACCCAGAATTTTCATGGGCTGTCTCTTAAAGGGATAGGTAAACATTTCCTGTTACTGAGCTTGCTCTTGTGTATGTGGATGTGGTGGATGCACCTTCATTCTTGAAAGTGTTTTTTTAGATTTTTAATTAAGGCCCTGGAAGAATCAGAGTTGGAAGGGACCCTTGAAGCCTTTAATCCAGTAATTCTTAACCTTTTTAGCATGTGTAATGTACTCTACCACCTACCGAGCAGTCCAGTAAAACCTATGCCCTCTTCACAGACTGAAGTTTTTAAGTACGTAACATTAAACATATAAGATTACAAGGACAGTCAGTTATATTGAGATAGTTATTGAACTAGACAGAAGACATTCATGGACTCCCTGAAGTCTCTCCATGGATGTAGCTTCAGAACTCCTGATCAAGTTTCTCAGAATCAGTCTTGCTCACCCAAGGGAATCAGGCCACCCTGGCCCCCTGCTGGGCAAACAAGCCCTCTAGCTGTCTCAGGGTGAAGGGGTGTGTGGCTGTGGACGTGGCCAGTTGGGGCAGAATGAGCTGAGCTGCAGCCCAAGTCCTTGGCACACATGGGCCTCCTCATCCACACATGGAAGCTTTGATTTATTGTCTGTTGCATCCTCTAAGGTCTGGAAGGGACCCAGTGTGCCCTGAAAGAAGTACCCACTGCAACATCCCAGACAGATGATCTGGCCTTTGTTTGAAGACCTTTAAGAAAGGCGAACCCTTGGAGCGGAGCTCTATTAGGATGTTTCTCTTTGTATCAAGCCCAGATTAGCCTCTCAGCATCTGCCCTTCAGGACTCCTGGCTGAGCATTCTGGAGCCACATAGAGCATGTTTGAGCCCTCCTCCTCCCCAAGAGAGCCCTGCAGACCCTGCCGGCTCACCCAGGGGGATGGTGAGACATCTAGGCCCAGTGTTCCAAGTGAGGCTGATGTCGAGTCATGGGAACCCTGGGCAACTGTGGCTTTAAGAAGGGAGTCCCATTTATTTAGTTACTTAAAGAAAAGGGACCAAGGCAGTTAACTCATTTAGGAGCCATTTTAAATTCCATGAATGGTGATTTAATTGTCCTGATTCTTGAATACTCTCTCTTTGAATGGTCCAGCAAAATGAAACAATTAAGTTGAGATGTTTCAGTTTGACAAGGTCCTATCAAATGCTTCCTGTGTGCCTAGCACTGTGCTAGGCATTGTAGATAACAAAGAAAGAAACTGTCTCTGCCCTCCAGGAGCTTATACTCTAAGGGGAGGAAAACCCCTGTAGGCAACTAGGTCCTTACACCTCCTTCCAGAAGCTGTCTTTCTGAAACAGTCTCAGCATTTGGGGCTTCCCTGTCACCCTGTGGTGTCCCTACTGAGCTTGTCACCAGAACCCCCAGTTCATTCTCCTTCTAAGTTGTCTTTAACCATCCATATTTCTCCAGTTCTGTGCATGGGGTCTTGATTTCTTTGCAAGACTTTACATGACCCTGCTGAATTTCATCTTATTAGATTCAGCCCAAACGCATGCTGTAGGGCGTCATTGGCTTTTTGGATCCTGCTTGTCATCAGTTGTTTTCTTAGCTGTGTGTTATCTACAAATTTGAGGAACCTGCTCTCCATTCCTTTTTCCTAGTCACTGATAAAAATGTTAAGCAGCCGAACTCCAAGCCCAGATCCCTGGGGCACTCCAGAGACCTCCTTCAGAGTAGGCATCAAGCCTTTAATGACTTCTTTGGACCTGGCTGTTTTGCCAGCTTAGAATCTATCTAATGTAATTTTAACTCCAAATGCATTTGTCCATGAGAACAGTATAAGAGACTTTCATGAGGTAGTTTGCTAAAATCAAGGCTGATTATGTCTTTGGCATTTCTTTTATTAACTGTTAGAAAAATAAATTCAGTTTGTTGAACATTACCTTTTCTTGAGGAAGCAGGCTGACTCTTTGGGACTCCTGCTTCCTTTTCTAGACATTTCCTCATGTCTTTCATCATTATGTTCTGCATTGAATCTGAGTGATCTCTGTTCTCTGGAGTGGGGACCGAGTTCGTGCCTCTTCATCTCAGGTTGGCTCTATCCCTGCATTTTTGGACTGGCCTTGTGGGTGGAAAACAGGCCTGTTATTGTGCCAGTAGCACTTGGATGACCTGGTACTGCATTGCTAGGAGAGTGACCCCTACCAGTGAAGCAGAGGTTGGGAATTGTTTGGGATGGCGCAGCTCGTGGAACTTGTATGGAGGACAGGATGTTGTCCTTTGGAGGCCCATTCATCATCTTGATGGAGTCGGCTGCCGTCTGCAGTTTTTTTTTTTTCCTCTTTTGAAAACAAAAAAGGAACTTGAATTTGGAGTTACCTATAGAAGAAACAGTGTATTTACCACAGTTTTTTCATTTAGCAGAAGAATTGTTGGCCTTAGTGGGTTTTAGCTTCCTTTCCCCATGACATACAGGGTGTTGGAAGGAAAAAATGATTCTCCTTAAGTGTTCTAACATTTGTAGCTTTCTCTAGCTTGGAGATGCAGCGTGGGGCAGTAGAGAGTGAGCTGGCCTTGGAGTCAGAAAGACCTGGCTAGCATCCTTATTCTGGCACTGGGCTGCCTGTGTGACCCAAGCAAAGGCCTGTGACCCCTCAGTGTTTCAGGCAGCTCTCCCAGAGTCTATGTCCAGAGGGAGTTGTACAGGAGAATTTTACTGTGTCCAAAGAGGAAGGAAGTAAGGAAACAAGCCTTTATTGCTACCTCCTGTGTGCCAGCTACTCTGCTAAGTATCTTTACAAATATTGTCTCATTTGGTCCTTGTGATAACTGTGCTAGGTAGATGCTGTTTTTATCATCCCCATTTTACATGAGAAGAAAAGAGACAGAGAGAAAGTAACTTGCCTAGCATCTCATAGTATGTGTCTGAGGCAAGATTTGAACCCAGGTTTTCCTGACTTCAGGCCTATTGTGCCACTAGTTACTACTACTCACTTGTAGAGTCACAGGTCCGTATCAGCATAGCATATGCCAAGAAGTTGGGTTGGTGGACCATCCAGTGGCCTTTGAAGTTATTACTTATTTCAATGGAATCTGCAGGATGTAGATGGAAATCATGTCATTTGTCAGACTGTGGAAAAAACTGAGCGTGTTTAGTTTGGAGGAGAGAAGACTCGGGGGAACAGGAGAGCTGGGGCTCTGTGTCTGAAGGGCCAGCATGGGGAGCAGAAAGAAATTTGTTTTGTATGTGTTGAGTGGGAGATACTGCATCAGTGTGTGCAAACTACAGCACAGATTGGGATTCTTAATAAGGAAGGAATGTTTAGTCAATTCAACAAACATTCGTTTTGTTTTTTTTTTTTTTCAAAAAATTAAAAACTGTTCCTTCTTCTACTCTCCCTCCCCCAAGCAAATATTTATAAAAAGAAAAAAGAGAAACTCAGCCGTCAGTACATAGCAGCACAGTTCTGCCAAACATTCTCACATTGACTTCATCTGAAAATATCTATCTTTCTCTCTAATTTTAAAGTTCCAGGGTTTCATCTCTAGTCTTTTCATGTTATGATTTATCATTGCATCGATCAGAGCTGTAGAGCCTTTCAAAGTTCTTTATGCCCTTTGTTGCTGCTATTGGTTTTCATCGGGGACATCGCCACATTAGGGAAGTGATGCCAAGACATGCAAGTGAATTGGATTTAAGTGAGGGAGGGCTTGTGTAAAGTCACCAGCCTCACTTTCTCCTCTGCAGCCATATGAGTCCAGTGGCCAGATATAGATCAGGATGACTTCAGATGGCCCTGGGTGCAGTGGGAGACGGCCTTTTCAAGCTAAGGTTTTTTTTTTTTTAACAGTTCTCAATTTGACTGAGGCAATTCAATGATTAGGCTAGGTAAGAAAAGAGGCAGAGAATGGCCTCTATTACCTAGTGAAAAAAAAATCATTCTGGGAGCTAAAGATTCTCAAGGTTTCTGACCAAAACAGAAACCAAACTAGACCCAAATAATGATCAAGTAGGGCTTGACCTGGGATCTGTTGTTGACCAATCAATGAGAACCAGAGTGATTTGGGTTTAAGGCAATGTCTTTTAGAAAAAAATCTAACCTGCAAACCCCAAGATATCTTACAAGGTTTCAGTAATCATTGGGCAGAGTTCCTGCAGGTAAGGGTATGATGCTCTATGTGGACTGAGGGAAGGGAAAGAAGGAAGGAAGGAAGGAAAAAAAGAAAAGAGGGAGGGAGTGGGAAGAGAGGGAGGGAGTTATATTGCCCAATTGGCCAGTTCCAATTGGGTCCCTTGTGGGGCAGCTCCTACACACTCAGAGAACCCAGTGGTTGTTTGTCCATACAGGTCTCCTCAGTTTCCTCTGAAACTGTTCATTTTGTCATTTATTATTGTTCAATAATATTCCATTGTATCCAGATACCATAATTTGCTTAGCCGTTCTCCAAAAGGAGGACACTGTTAGTCTCTAATTTTTTGGCTACCATAAAAAACACCTCCAACTATTTAGTACATATAGATCCAAAACATTTATTTTAATAATATAATAATATATATTTATTTTTATTTTTTTAATGAACAATCATTTCCCTCCCATCTCCCACAATTAGAAAAAGAAAAACCAAACCTTTGTAAAAATATGCTAATGCAATAATACTAATTAATCGACTACAGTTTGTTCAGTCATTCCCTGATTAGCAGGTATCCACTTTGTTTCCAGATTTTTGCTGTCACAAAAAGTGCTGCTGTGAATAGTTTGGCGTACATGGGGTCTTTTTTTTTCTCTGTATTTTACTTTCTTGGGGTATGAGATCACTTGTAGTAAAGTCATGTTAACAATATAGTCACTTCTCTTGCAGAATTCCAAATTATTTTAGAAAACATTTGGGCCCATTCACCATTCCACCAACATTGTATTCACATATCTGTCATGCTATAATTCCACCATACTTTAGCCTTTTATTATCTGTGCAACTTTGGGTGGCAAACCCAGGATTTTGGAGCTTTCTTCATGTGGTTGTTCATAGCAGATGATTCTTTTGAAAAGTATTTATGTCCTTTGACTACTTGTCTATTCAGGGAATCATTTTGGATCTTCTATTCATTTCACTTTCCTATATATCTCGGATGTCAGATTTTTTTCAGAGATATTTGGTATAAATTTTTTTCTTTCTCAGTAATTTTTCTTCATATTCTAGCTTCATTGATTTGGTTTATATACCAACTTCGTGATTTTATGGAATCAAAATTGACCTTTTTTCTCTTTTATTATCCCTCTATACCTTGCTTGGTTCCAGGGATGGGGAACCTAGCGCCCTGAGGCCATATGAGTGACCTTCTAGGTCCTTGGGTACAGCATTTTGACTGGGTTCAAGTTTTACAGAACAAATCCTTTTATTAAGGGGATTTGTTCCTTGAAGTTGGGATTCAGTCAAAGATCCCCACACTTGAGGACCTAGAGGGCCGCATCTGGACTTGAGGTTGCTGATTTCCCATCCCTGGTTTAAAGTCTCTCCCCTAACCGTGCTTGTGAAATGTACCTCCTTCCATTCTCCTCAATTTTTTAAAAGTGATGAGATCCTTTCTATTTCAATTGCTCGCCTATTTGGAGTTGCTTGTGTTAAACGGTGTAAGATGATGTCCTTAATCCATCTTCTGGCAAACTGCTCTCTGCTTTTCCCAGAAGTTGTTGTTAGATAAGGAGTCCTCTTCCCAGTGGTTAGTATTTTGGGTTTGTTGAACATCGAACTGCCACATTCTGTTGTTTCTAAGAAATAGAGAAACTTATGGGAGGTGAAAATTTAACCGATAAAATGCTGAATTCTGATTTGTACTTGTTGAGGTTAACATTTAGGTAGAGATATTCAGTCAAGTATCAAGGTATTAATCAATCCATCAACAAATACTCATTACGCACTTACTATGTATTAGGAACTGGGGTTGCAAAAAAGGGCAAAAATAGTCTTTGCCCTCGAGGAGTGTACATTGGAATGGGGGAGACAGACATGTACATCATGTACATCCTTTTATTAAGGTGTACACGAGATGCATACAGAGAAGATAGGGAAAGGCTTTAGCAACCAGGTGGATCCAGAAAGGCCTCCCTGCACAAGAGGATGGAGTTTGAACTGAATCTTAATGGAAGCTAGGGAAATCAAGAGGCAGAGGTGAGGTGGGAGAATGCTCCAGGCATAGGGTACAGTCAGGGCAAAGGCATAAGGATTGAGAGATGGCATTATATGTCGTAGGGATGTGAGGCTGGAGTTCAGGAGAGAGATTAAGAATGGGTAGATAGGTTGGAAGGTGATCCTTGCACCTATGAAAACAGATGAGCTCCTTCACAGAGGAATGAACAAAGGGCCATGGCAGAAATTTTGGGGCAGCCCTTCTAAGGAGATAGAAGAGTGGTCAGACAACCAGGAAGAGAGCTGTGATATGGGACCAAGGGAGGAGTGTGTCTAGGAGAAGAGGGTGGTCAGCCGTGTCAAAAGCTGTAGAGAGGTCAAGGAAAACAAGGCCTGAGATGAGAGTATCTGATTTAGCAGTTAGGAGCTCATTGGTGGCTTTTGAGAGAATAACTTTAGGAGAGGTTTGGGTCATGGTGGAGGAGAAGCAAATTCGTGGTGAGGTGAGGCAGGAGAGGCAGCCAGTATAGGTAAGTCTATACTAGTCCCCAGGCCTGTAGGCAGTGGCTTTTGCATTTTTGAAGTGAATCCTTTCCTTGTGAGTGAGTGAGCAGTTTTTCCTTTGCTGCTTTGCTGGGTCATCTGCATGGGCCATGGGAACTCTCCCTTTGTTGCTTGTGGGCCTGATGGGGATGATTGGTGGGGCAAGGGTCCTGTCTGGGAGCTTCAGGTGATCATTTTGGCCCTCAGTGCTAGAGGGAGGAGCCCTTTTGAGGCCAGGCATGCCTGGATCTGGCACGGTCCTCATGCATGGCCATTCTCACCTTGAATAAAGCACTTCCTTATAAAGCACAGAGGACTTAGGTTGCTCTCTCTCTCTCTCTCTCTCTCTTTTTAAGCAATTGGGGTTAAGTAACTTGCTCAAGGTTACACGGCCAGTTATTTCTGGGTGTGGTGCTAAGTGAGCCCAGATTCGATCCCCAGGTCATCCCGACACTGGGGCCAGTGCTCTTACTTGCTGAGCCACCTGGCTGCCCCCTAGGTTGCTCTCTTTGCTTGTTTGATCTTCCTAAAGCCCTTTTCATGCCCTGTTGCCCTCCTTAGAGCTGGAAGGAGTCTGAGGTCAGCCAGTTCAGCCCTTCCCAATACAGGCCTCTTCTCTCTAGCATCTTCCTTAGGCAACTTGCCCATTCTGCTTATTCGTTGGAAGGTCTTGGCATGTTGATGTTGACCTGGACTTGGTTCCCAACCAGTCATAGCTTCCCTTGTCTGAGTCCATGAAGTCTGTACTCCTTAGGCAGACATTGAAGACTTTGCTCCTGATTGTCCTGTCACAATTTCCCCTCCCCATTCCTATAGGTACCCTGCTCCAAGCAGCCTGGATTCCCTGCACCAGGCTACCTACATACAGGAGTTTGACCTGGACCCTGCAGGACCTTTTCTTCTTTAAAACATATATTTTTTTCTGTTAACAAATATTTATTTTCTCCCCTCTAACTATCTACTCTTCAAGGTGAAAAAAACAAAACAAACAAAACCTTTGTAATAAATATACAGAGTCAAGCAAAACAGTTTCTTGCATTAGCCTCGTTGGAACCTGGATCTGTAATTCTGTGCCTTGGGTCCATCAGGAGTAGGGAGCATCCTTCCTCATCAAGAGTCATCTGGCATCATGGTCAGTCCTTGTGTGTTGATCAGAGCTCTCAAGTCTTTCAGAATGGTTTGTCTTTACAGCGTTGTTATTGTTGTATAAGTTGTCCTCTTGGATTTGCTCATTTAACTCAGTAGTATTTCATACAAGTCTTTCCAGGTTTCTTGGAAACAGTCCTTTTCAGCATTTCTTCTTAATATTCCATTTCATTTATCAAATCAAATCAACAAGCACTATTTTTTAAAAATACATATTTCCACATTAGAAATGTGAAAGAAGAATAAGAACAAAAGGAAAGCATGAGAAAGACAAAAAAAGAGTAAATAACATGCTTTGATCTGCATTCAGACTCCATAGTTCTTTCTCTGGATGTGGACAGCATTGTTCATTATGAATCTTTTGGAATTGTCTCAGATCATTGCCTTTCTGAGAAGAGCTAAGTCTATCAAAGTTGGTCATTGTATAATGTTGCTGTTACTGTGGACAGTCTTCTCCTGCTTCTGTTCATTCAGCATCACTTCATATAAATCTTTTTAGGTTTTTCTAAAGTCCACCTGCTCATCATTTCTTTTTTAAAATAAATAAATTTATTTATTTTTAGTTTACAATATTCAGTTCCACAAGTTTTTGAGTTCCAAATTTTCTCCCTCTCTTCCCTCTCCCTTCTCCCCCCTCCCCAAGACAGCTTGCAATCTTATATAGGTTCTACGTATACATTCACATTTAACATATTTTCACATTAGTCATGTTGCAAAGAAGAATTAGAACTAGTAGAATGAACTATGAGAAAGAATAAATAAAACAAAAAAAGAGAGAGAGCAAATGGTATGCTTTGATCTACATTCAGACTCCATAATTCTTTCTCTGGATGTGGATAGCATTTTCCATCATGAGTCTTTTGGAATTGTCTTAGAACCTTACATTGCTGAGAAGAGCCAAGTCAATCAAAGTCATCACATAATGTGGTTGTAACTGTGTATGATGTTCTCCTGCTTCTGCTCTCCTCACTCAGCATCAATTCATATAAGTCTTTTCAGATTTTTCTGAAATCCTCCTACTCATCATTTCTTACAGTGAAAAAAATCCACCTGAAAGAGAACCCAAAATGAAAACTCCCAGAAATATTATATCCAAATTCCAGAGTTCCCAGGTTAAAGAGAAAAATACTTCAAGCAGCCAGAAAGAAACAATTCAAATATTGTGTATCCACAATCAGGATCACACAAGATTTAGCATTTTCCACATTAAAGAAGTGGAAGGCTTGGAATACGATATCCTGGAAGGCAAAGGAACTAGGATTACAACCAAGAATAACCTATCCGGCAAAACTGAGTGTAATCATTCAGGGAGAAAAAATGGATATTTCATAAAATAGAGTATTTTCAAACATTCCTGATGAAAAGACTAGAGCTGAATAGAAAATTTGACATTCAAACACAAGACTCAAGAGAATCATAAAATGGTAAGCATGAAAGAATAATCATAAGGGTCTCAATAAAACTAAACTTTTTACATTTCTATGTAGGAAGATGATACATGTAAGTCCTAAGAACTTTCTTGGTATTAGGGCAGTTAAAAGGAGTTTACATAGACAGAGAACATGGATGTGAGTCAATTATGTTGGAATTATTTCCCTCCCCTCCCCCAGAAAAAAAATGGAGGGGTGAGAAAGAGGGATGACCTGGGAGAAGGGAGAGGATGGGGAAAACTTTCGCATATAAAGAGGTGTGGAAGAGAACTTCTACAGTGGAGGGGAAAATGGGATGGTGGTGGCAGGCAACGCTCAAACCTCAATCTCATTGGAATTGATTCAAAAAGGGGAAAAGAATATGTATGTACACACACACACACACACACACACACACACTCTTGCTCAATTGTATATAGAAATGTAACTTAACAAATAGGGAAATAGGAAGGGAAGGAGATAAGGAAGAGGAGGGGGAATGATGAAGGAGAGGACAAATTAAGGAAGGCAGTGGTTAGAAGCAAAATAGACTTTTGAGGAAGGACAGGATAAAAAGAAGAAAATGTGGAGGGAAAAACACAGTGATTGTAACTGTGAATGTGAATGGGATGGACTCACCCATAAAATGGAAGCAGATAGAAACCAGAAACCAACACAACAATATGTTGTTTTTATGAGGAACTCTTGAAACAGAAAGACTCACATTGAATTAAAATAAAGGACTGGAGCAGAAACTAATATGCCTTAGCTAAACAAAAAAAAAAAGGCAGGGGTAGCAGTCATGAACTCAGACAAAGCAAAAATAACCTAATTATAAGGGATAATCAGGGGAACTGTTGTTAGCTGTTCAGTTGTTTTCAGGTGTGTCTGATTCTTTGTGACCCCATTTAGGGTTTTCTTGGGAAAGATACTGGAGTGGTTTGTCATTTCTTTCTCTAGCTCATTTTACAATTAGGGAAACTACATTTTGTTAAAAGTTACCATAGACCAGTGCTTCTTATACTGTGGGTTGTGACCCACAGTTTAAGAAGTGTTTGAAGGGGTCAGGAGGGGAAAATGTTTAAGAAGCCCTGCCATAGACAATGAAGTAATATTAACATTTTTATGGCAAGGTTCTCTGATAAAAGCCTCATTTTTCAAATACATACTGAATATAAAATTGAGTCAGATTTATAAAAGAATCAGTCCCCAATTGATAGTCAAAGGATATAAACAGGCAGTTTTCAGAAGAAATCAAAGCTATCTATAGTCTATGAAAAAATACTTTAAATCACTATTGGTTAGAGAAATGCAAATTAAAATGATTCTGAGGTACTCTCTTCCCCCCCCCCCCCCTTCCTATCAGAAGTGATCAATGCTGGAGGGGATGAGACAGAAATAGATACACTAATGAATTGTTGGTGGAGCAGTGAAACTGGTCCAACCGTTCTGGAGAACGATTTGGAACTAGACCCAAAAACTGTCAGACTGTGTATCCCTCTCCACCCAGCAGTACCAGTACTAGGACTATACCCCAGAAAGGTCAAAAAAGGGAAAAAGACCTATATGGAAAAAATATTTATAGCAGCTTTTTTTGTGGTGACAAAGAATTGGAAATTGAGGGATGCTCATCAGTTGGGGAATGGCTGAATAAGTCGTGGCATATGATTGTGTTGGAGTACTATTGTGCTTTAAGAAATGATGAGGGGGGTGGTTTCAGAAAAACATGGCAAGACCATATGAACTGATGCAAAGTAAAGTGAGAAGAACCAGGAGATCATTGTGCATAGTAACAGCAGTGTTGTAATGATGATCAACTACTAAAGCTTGGCTACTCTGATCCATACAATGATCCAAGACAATGCCAAAGGACTCATGATGAAAAAAATGCTGTCTACCTTCAGAGAAAGAACTGTTGAACTTTGAGTGCAAATTTGAAACATAATTTTCTCACTTTCTTTACTTGTCTTTTAAAAAAATATGGCTGATATGGAAATGTTTTGCATGATTTCACGTGTATAATTGATGTCATATTGATTGCCTTCCCAGTGGGAGGGAGGAAGAGATTTTGGAATTCAAAGTTTAAAAAGAAAAGAATATTTAAAATAAATAATTTTCAAAAAGATTTTTAGAAACACTGGAGAGGGGCATAAGTCATCTCACTTTTTTTAATGGTGCCAATTTTAAATAGATTTTATTTTCTAGGACAAGAATTACATTTCCACTAGTTTACAAAACTGATAAAGTTCAATGTTTTTCACTTCTCTCCCTCTGCACACATTCAAGTACTCAGAATGCCCAAATTTACACAGTTGTTTAAAAGTTATTTGTAAGCTGCTACTGCCATGGCTATAAATTGGAGTCCTTCACTTTTGAAAAGCATGTCTGGAATGCTCTTTCTTCTGGTTCATGTAGTCTACCTCTTCAGGGGTGGGTCTGGAAGAAGCACCTTCAAATGGGGCTGCTCCACCCCGGGGAATCCACCAGGCATGTCTCCTGGCATGCCCCCTGCACTCTGGCACAGCTTAGTAATGATGGGGTTGCAGACCTTCTGCAATTCTTTCTGCTGATGCTCAAATGCTTCATTCTCAGCATTCTGGTTTTTATCCAGCCAGTTGATTATTTCATTACATTTGTCAAGGATCTTCTGTTTGTCTTTATCACCAGTTTTGCCTTGGGATTTCTCATCCTTTAAGGTTGCCTTCATGTCGAAAGCATAAAATTCAAGAGAATTCTTGGAAGATACTTTGTCTCTCTGCTTCTCATCTTCAGCTTCCTGGACCATATGCTCAGTGTCTTCTTTGTTTGGATGACCTTTGTCATTGGTGATGGTGATCTTGTTCTTGCCTGTGCTCTTATCTGCAGCAGAAACATTGAGGATGCCCCCTGGGGACTGGGGGGGGGATTCCTGTGAGCTCGAACATGCCAAGCTAGTTATCTGCGTAGGTGTTAAAAGTCAGTGTCTACTTGCTGGGGATAGTGGTACTGTGTTTGATCAGAACTGTCAGAACTCCAGCGGCACTTTCAGGTCCAGGGAAAGAAGAGTGACGTCCAACAGCAGTAAGGCCTGCAAATTCTCATTTGTCTCCAGACAGGATAGCAGCTTGGACAGCTTTATCAGGATTGATGCTCTTGCTGAGTTTGCCACTGAGAAATCTTTTTTTTTTTTTTAGTCCAGTAAGTTTATTTTTGAAAATCCACACAGAAATGTTGAACCATTTCATGCATCTTCAGCAGCTGGAGCATCTCCACCCTTGGTGTTCTGTGCTTGGAAACCAGCTTAATCAGACCTTTACTAAGCAGTTCCTGGAGAGCTGCTCGGGCTAGAGAACCCCAGATCTTCAGTCTCTCTGAGACTACTGCAGGGGTGATAAGTTTATAGTTGGGGACCTCCTTGCAGAGTTTGTTATATGTTGCTTTGTCAAATAGAACCAGATTGTTGAGCTTGTCTCGAACTTTTCCCTTGGACCACTTCTTCTTAGCCTTGCCCCCAGACTTGTTCATGGGATCTTTGTCCTTCTTGGCCGACTTGCCGGCATCTTTCTTCTTCTTATCGTCCTTGGGAGGCATGGTGAGGCTTCAGGTACTGCTGCAGCTGCTGCCTCTGAGCTAAGATGTCGGACAAAAAGCACCACTGAGAAGTCTTGCAGAAGTTTCTGGGGGCGGCTAGGTGGCGCAGTGAATAGAGCACCGGCACTGGAGTCAGGAGGACCTGAGTTTAAATCCGGCCTCAGACACTTAACACAAAACTAGCCATGTGACCTTGGGCAAGTCACTTAACTCCAATTGCCCTACCTTATCCCCTCCAAAAAGCAAAAAAAAAAAAGTTTCTGGATGGGGGGATCCAAGTGGAATGGATCCACCAAGATGTCATGAGTCTGTGATTTATCTAGCTTGGCATCTCTTATGGCCTTTTTCACAGAGTCCAGTGTACCACAGAAGAGGTCAGCATTCAGCTCTTCAAAATGGGCCCCAGTGATAGAGTAGAGAAGTCATTGCCTTTCTAAAGGGTCTCAATTTCAATACTGTTCTGGGCATTGGAAGAGAGGATGTGCTTTGTATGTTCACAAGCGGAGCACAGATGGTGGACAGCCCTCTTGTTCTCACTGATGTTCTTGGGTTTTCATCTGAACTCAGCAATGAACTGATTGACCATGCCGTTGTCGAAGTCCTCCCCACCCAAGCAGGTGTCCCCAGCTGTGGGCTTGCCTTCAAAGATGCCATCTGTAGTAGTAAAAATGGAGACATCAAAAGTCAAAGACCACCAACCTTTTTGTCCAAGCCATAAGCAGTAGCCGCATCAGTCGGCTCATTGATGATTCAGAGTAGGTTGAGCCCAGTGAAGTTTCCAGCATCAAATCTCCTGCTGTTGTTGAAGAAAAGATAGAGAAATATAGACTGGACAGAAGTTCAGTTAGGTTCCCTGGGAGCGAGTGCCTGGGTTGAATGATCAGACCTGGAGAGAAAAGTCATATGTGACTTGATGTCCATGTAGAAGAAGGTCTTCAGAGGAGTACCCCAAGTTTCTCTGCTTAATTCTGTCCTTTTTAACATTTTTTTGATCAGTGATTTGGATAAAGGCATAGATGACATTTTTTTTTGTTTGCCCTGTTTAAAACAAAATTTTTCGATGTCTTTAGCTTTATGTCACATTCATTTCAGATATATTCCCTGGCAATCCTCTCCCCCCTCCGCCCTCCACTGGACCCTTATAACAGAGATTGTAGCTGTTAGATGGTATATATAGCATTCCACCCTTAGTTCCCCACCTCCTCAGTGAAAGGGGGAGGTGCATTTAAAAAAAAACAGTTTTATTGGTGTCTTTTCTTTACATCTCCCAGATTTTACCCTTATATCCCTTATATTCTTTTCCCTTCAAGGTAGTCACTTATTATAATAAAGAATTAAATAGAGTAAAAATAAATTCAGCAAAAACAGATGAAATATCGTGGGAAAATAATTTTATATGCAGTGTTCTATACCCACAGGCCTCCTGCCTCTGAAAAGTAACTCGGGGAAGTGTCTTCACATCTCTTAGGGACCAAGCTTGTTCTTTATACTTTTGAAATATTTAGTTTCAGTTATTTGGTGGTTCTTTCCATTTACTTTGTTGCAGTCACTGTGTATGTTGTATTCCTGTCTCTGCTTACTTCATATTGCATCTGTTCATGTGAACGTCTTTCTAGAGTTCTCTGTGTTCATTATATTTGTCATTTGTTATAGTACAGTAAGATTCCATTACATTCTAGTATCCCATTTGTTTAGTTAATCTCCACTTGACGGGCATTGACTTTTTCCAGTTTTTTGCTACCAAAAAGTGTTGCTAAAAATATCTTGGTATGCATAGCCTTTTTGTCAGTTACTTCCTTGGGGTATATGCCAACAGTGGGATCTTTGGTCAAGGGATACGGGTGATACGGTTACTTTCTCTGCATAACTACAAATAGCTTTCCTGGAAAGTTGTATTAAGTGACTGCTCCACCGACAACGCATTAGTCTGCCTGACCATCCACCTCCTGTTTAGCATCGACCATTTCCATTTTTTGTTCACTTTGTCTACTTGTTGGGCAGGGAGAGAAATCCTGAAAACTTGATTTGCGTTTTCCTTATTGCTAGTGATTCTGAGTGTTCTTTCCTATGGTTCCTAATAGTTAGTTGGTCAACCAGCATTTATTAAGCACCTGTTTTGTTTCAGGCTTTGTTCTAAGTGCTAGGCCGGGACACAAAGAAAGGTAAAAGGTGGTTTCTGCCTGACCCCGAAAGCTCTGCACAAAGGAACTGTCCACAGGCTAAGTAGCAGATGATCAGCAGAGGGAAGGGCCTAGCATTAACGGGGACCAGGAAAAGCCTCTTGGAAAGGGAGGGGTTTTAGCTGGGACTTGAGAGAAGCCAGGAGCTGAGAATGAAGATGGAGAAGTTCCAGGCATCGGGGACAACCAGGGAAAATGCACTGATGATTCTCTTTTAGACCTATTCCTGTTCTTGGGTCACTTCTCTGTTGGAGACTGGCTTTTGGTTGTGTCTATTTCTATCAGTTGTCTATATATCTTTTTTTTTAGATTTTTCTTTTTGCTCTTTGGAGGGGGGAAGGTAGGGCACTTGGGGTTAAGTGACTTGCTGAAGGTCACACGGCTAGGTTTTTTTTTTTGTGTGTGTTATGTGTCTGAGTCTGAATTTGAACTCAGGTCCTCCTGACTCCAGGGCCGATGCTCTGTTCACTGCGCCACCTAGCTGCCCCTTTTGTCTTTATATCTTTGACCATTAAGCACTTATGAGAGATACTTGATAGAAATATTTTTTTCCCAGTTTGACTGCTTCTCTCCGTATCATTGATGCATAAATTTTGTTTCTGCAAAAGTTTTCCAATTTCCATATAATCAAAATTGTTTTATCTTTTATAACTGCTTCTCTCTTGTTATCTAAGAATACATCTCTTACCTATTGCTGTGAAAAGTTTATAATCTGCTTAATCTTTTTATGATAATCTTTGATATTCAGTTCGTGTATTCTTTTTGAATTTATTGTGTGAGGTGGTATATTCAGCAAAAACAGATGAAATATCATGGGAAAATAATTTTATATTTATATTTATAATTTATTGGTCTAAGGCTAGGTAGTTGATTGTAGTGTGTGTGCTTTGGCTAGGCATCTCTATCTGGCCCTCAGGGTTGGGGACGGTAATTGGGGTTGGAGGATATTTTTCTCGGTTGGCCTGAGAGCCCACTAGCTCTGCTCCCTCCATTATCAGGTGCTAAGCCCTAGCATTTCAGTTCTGTTTGATCACTCACTATAGGTTGACTTTTACAGAGGGATGGTTACTTCAGAACAAATATTCCTCAACATTTCCCAGAGCATACTTTCCTCTCTCCCACTTTAGCCTCTGGGGCTGTGCCCTTTTAACTTAGCTCTTAGTTCCTTCTTGGTATCGACTCCACCAAATTGGTGTCCAGATGTAGAAAGATGATCAGATGCACCCTTAGTCTCAGGTGTAGCTCCTAAAGGTCAGTCCTTGCTCCCTTGCCCCACTGGATACAAAGCCTGGCATGGACACTGTCTTCTTTCTAGGGTCTGGTCCTTCAGATACTCACAAGGCTAGAGATTCCCCTTCTTCCAGCTCAGATTGAAAGGCTGAGGCCTATTTCTTGGGGTCCCATAGCCTCAAAGCAGGGGAAGGCCTTAGTTACTTACTCCCTTACTGTCAGGAGGCCCGGCTAGGCTGAGAGGCTCTTTTGAAAGGCTGGAGATCCTCCCCTTTCTCCCAGGGTCTTTACATCTTTACAGAATGTCTGTAGGTGCCCTAGGCCCCGCAGAGTGCATCATGATACTCAGGGAGTGCTTCCCCCCTCCCCCTTCCTGTATTTGGAGGGGTTGTGTCAGTCAGGCATGCTGATGGGCTTTGCACTTGTCTAGACTTCTACTGCACTAGGTTTCTGAGAATCAGACACTGGGTTATTGAGTTTTGTTTCTGATTATTCCCTGTCTACTCTTTTTCTGTTTTTTGTTTAAACCAGTACCAAGTAGTTTTGCTGCTTTCTAATACAGCTGCCTTTTTTCATTGTTCTAGCTCTCATGTTTCCCCAGGTGAATATTGTTATTATTTCATCTAGTTCTCTAAAGGATCTCTTTGGTAGTTTGATTGGCAGAGCATTACAGGGAGGTCTGCTCACTGGATGGTGGTCCTGGATCCCAGGACTGGACCAGAAACACTTTTGCACATTTAACTTTCTTTTCTTTTCTTTTTTTTTTTTTTTAAAGCAATTGAGGTTAAGTAACTTGCCTGAGGTTACACAGCCAGTTATTTTGTGTGGGTGTTAAGTATCTGAGGTGGAACTGATCTGGGTCCTCCTGACTCCCAGGCCAGTGCTTTTACTCACTGTTCCACCTAGCCACCCTGCACATTTAACTTTCAAGTGTTACATTTTACTGGGCCACAAAGGGAGATTTTGACAGTTTTTTTCCAGTGTTGGACTTTCTTAGTGCTCTGAGCTATGGACAGAGGAAGAGGCATTATTTATTAGTGGTTTTACTTGGCAGCTCTGGTTTCATAGCTATGTGGAAGGTGCCTAGCCAGGAGGCTATGAATGAACAGAACATCATCCTCACGAGCCCGGAGCTGTTGGACTAGGGAGAAGATGGTGGCCTTGCAGTGAGGGCCTGGGGTAAAAACCTGCCAGCTCTGGATCCTTCAGCATGCCATGTAGCTGCTAGGCCTTAGTTTCCCCCTCTTCAGGATGGAAGCATCAGAACTTGCACTAATTGCATCACAGGATTGTCAGGGGGACAGGGCTGTTCATTTTAATGACCAAAACAATCAACAAAGAGGGTTTTCTGCCCACATCCTGAGACCAGTTGCCTTCCTGGGCCCCAGTCTTTGTTATTAAGGACAGGTGTCCATTGTTCTTCCTTGGATCTCTCTGAGTCCTGGTCCAACCAATGCAACACATGCCCCACTGCAGGTTACCTGTCTGGTTCAGTTTAGTTCAATTCAGCAAATGTTGCTTAAATACCTACTGTATGCGTGCGTGGTTCTGTGCTTGACTTGAATGATACAGGGACAAAAATGAGCCAACTTCTGACTTCAGGGAACTTCCTTCAGGGCAGGCATTGGGATGTGGGCATGGTCCATTTTGATACTGGTGCAGGACGGTAGTACTCTCATTCTTCCCAGCAGAGTATGGTGATAAGACCTCTGTGCCGGTGTTTCTCCAACAGGATGTTACATCTGGAGGAGCCAGCCCCTTGATCTTCCGGAAGCTCAGCAATCCTGACCTGTTCTCCTCAAGCGGAAAAGCCAAGCTTCATAGGCAGCTGAGTCAGGACGATGGCAGACTCCGGGGCCGGGGGAGCCTGGCCACGGCCCTGTCTCTGTCAGGTGAGTCCTGCGGCTGGGGCGAGAGTCCCCTGATGCATTTCCCTGAAGTCCACGGGTCATTCTGAAATCAACTGACCAGTCACCAAGCCTTTATTAAGCACCTGCTATGTGCGGATCTGTGCTAAAGAACATTGGCCAAACAAGGAAAAAGCTCCCTACTCCCAGGGAGCTCCTACTGTGGGGAGATGATATCTCAATTGCCAGGTGTGAACCAGTTAGCTAACAGAACTGGAAAATTTTAGAGGGAGAGACTCCTGCGGAGCTGCCAACGGGCTCCTGCAGAGAAGCCTGCTGGGGAGAGCTTCTAGAATATGTCAGGGTTTGCAAAGTGCTTTTATAAGGACCCTTTCCTTTGATCCTCACAAATGAGGGAGAGGGGTGCTCTTGATCCCACTCTACAGATAAGGAAACTGAGGCAGAGCGAATCTTCTGTGTGAGGCCAGACCCCAAGCCCAGGGCTCCCTCTTCTCTGCCACCTGGCTGTCTCTGAATTCAGAGTTCTCTTTAGCCTCAGCTGCAGGTGGGCAGACTGAGGACCCCTGGTACCTGGGCCAGGTCAGGAACCTCAGCTGAGTACAGGGTCTCCTGGGGAGGGCAGGGAGCCCTGGGGGAGCTCTCTGGCCAGGTGAGCCTGAGGACCTGGCTCAGCATGCCAGCTGTTCCCCCAGATGGGTCTGTGGCCTTGGGCCCACCACTCCCTTCTCTTTACCTGTCAGGTGGGCTTGGGGAGGGAGGGAAGGTGTGCTCTTGTGGGCCAGCCACTTGGTTTTCAGAGTTGTTTCCAGATGGTACTGTCAGTCAGCATGCATTCATTACATGCCTATTATGATCCTGGCACTGTGCTGGGCACTGGGGATTCAGAGACAAAAAGCGGGTAGTCCCTGAACTCGGGGAGCTTACATTCTCTTGTTGGGGAAGACTCTGCATATACACACATCATTCCACAAGCATTATTTAAGTGCCACTGTGTGCTAGGTACTGTTCTAGGCAACGGAGATACATGCACAGAATGAGTTTGTCCAAGATAAACCCAGGGTAACAAGGCTGGTGCTATGTTTGTTTGTGTCATTGCAACCGCAGCTCCCCGTGGGCTCACAGCCCAACCCTGCGAGGTTACATATGGCCTTGTGAAGCAGACAGGGCCAGTATAAGCACCCCCGTTTTAAAGATGAGGAAATGCCATAAATGGCATGACATTGGTTGTGGTCCAGGCTCAGGGACTGCCTTAGTGAGTGACCCCTCCCCTGCTGCAGGGGGCAGCCCCCATGGCCAGTGGGTGTGGTCAGATCATGCAGAGTAAGTGCTGGACAGATGAGTCAGAGAGAAGCTTCTGGGAGGCTCTGGCAGAGAGGGGCTGGGCAACTTTGTGGTGCCCGCAGTGACTGGCACGATTTCTGGCACAAAGTGAGATTATAAGAGACACTTGTGGACCAAATGAGGCACTCTCTTGGAAAAGGGAAAAGGGCTTCCCAGCAGGAGACCATTCCAAGGTTTCCTGACTGGCCAGAGAGGCCCCTCTGTCCATCCCCTGCTGACAGCCCAGGCCTCACTCAGAGCCGTGCTGGGGCCTGTTGGTGTGCCTGGGGGCTGGAGAGGCGTTGGTTGGCCTGAGCTCAGGACAATCCCATCCAGACTAAACTCAGATGGTGGGAAGTTCGCTGAGCCCTTCTCTCTGGGCTTCTATGAGGCCACAGGTGTCCAGCTCTCTGTCCCAGCCACATTCCTCTTTCTGGACCCTTTTCTTGAATGTGGTGCTCATAGGCCCTTTGAGGACATGCCTCTCCTGCCCCCCAAGATGCCTTTACAAGGCTGTAATGATTCTCCCCCTTGCAGGCAAGCAGCTGTTGCCATTGTCCAGTGGAGGGCAGAGTAGCATGGGACCGCCAGCCTGGCAATGCTCAGGGGAAGCCTCCAACCTGGTCCGCATGCGAAACCAGTCTCTGGGGCAGTCGGCCCCATCACTGACGGCCGGCCTGGTGAGTGTGCCTGAGTTCTCCATTGTTGCCTTAGGACTTTGTGCTTCTCTGTGGCGTGGCAGTGGGGGGCACAGGGAGCCAGGCAGCCCAGCCTCTGCATGTGGTTGGCCAGGGGTGAGGGGCCCAGAGATGGGCACTGAGGTGACAGCTCGTTGAGAAAGACCTGTGCCCTTGACTCTACCTTGGGCTCCTGCTTGTGGCAGGAGAGCAGCAGAGGCCAGCCCTCTGGCCCAGGAGGCAGCACCTTGTGGTAGGGTGGAGTGGGAGGGAGCCGTATCCTCTTCTCTTGCTTTTCTTCTGGCCTCACAAACTAACACTGGGCAGTATTGCAGAGTCCTGTCATGCCCAGGCTCTGCTCCTTTTTAAAAAGCACTTACCTCCAGGCTTTTGGGGACAGAATGAGATATTTGGAAAGTGTTTGCAAACCTTAAATCTCTCTCTAAATGCTAGTGATTAGCTGTAATTTCTCCACACCCTCTATCTTTGACTCAGTACTTAGGGCCCAGGACAACCTCTGGGCTCCTCTGACTTGCCAAAGAGGCTTCTCAGCCTCCCTGGGTAATCACATGCCTTGCTCATCGCCAGGCTGCATGAAGGCATGTGTCTGTCCTCTCTGGCCTGCTCTGTCTGCCAGTCCTGGTGCACTGTGGATTCATGAATGAATGCCCTGGTTCCTGAACCACTGTGGCCTCTGCAGATCAGACTGGGCTCTGGACTCTGAGGCTGTGGGTGGCCACACTCACTTCAGGAGGAGGATGCTGGTGTAAAAATCCTGTCAGCAAGACTTTGGATAACCTGAGTCACCTATCCCAGGGAGGGCTCTTTTTTTTTGACTTTTTCTTTGGAGGGGGGAAGGTAGGGCAATTGGGGTTGGGCTAGGTTTGTGTGTGTGTATTAAATGTCTGAGGCTGGATTTGAACTCAGTTCCTTCTAACTCCAGGACCAGAGCTCTATTCATTGCCACCTAGCTGCCTCCAGGGCTCTTTGAAGGATGCCTTGTGGTTTTCCCTGGACAGGCTGGACGTGGGGAGCCCTCCTTCTTCTTCATTGGGGTTTTAATGTAGCTTTACAATGACATGCCATTGCATCTTAAAAGCTTTAAAAAGGAAAAAGCTTCATCTTTGTAAGAGCACGTCTCCTTAGTTCCAGATGTCAGAGATTTATCTGTTTTTAGGAAAATCAGATATCAGGTGTGAAAGCCCTTGCACTGGGGGAGGGGAGAAAGCTTCAGAGGAAGGAAGGCGAATCAGGGCTGTTCCCGCCCTGTAGTCAGCTGCTCAGGCAGCAGACTTGGTGCAGTGAGCACCTGCTCTGCCAGGCCCTCTGCTGAGCCACCCTCAGGGACTCACACGACAAAGGCAGCGTGTAGGTGACTTGTACACACCAGAGCCAGGCAGAGGAGAGGGGAAGGCACTCAGCTCACACTGCAGAGGGATTCCTCCCACAGATCTCTGCTTCTGGAAGAGCCCCTGGGCCGGGATTTGGAGGAGGGGCATCAGCCAGTAGCCAGGTGCAGGAGGGCAGGGCGGGGTGGGTGGGGAGGAGGGATTGAACATGAACTTTCTTGAGGCATTGCTGAGTTCTTGGGCTGTTGGTTTGTGGCTGTGTTGCTGGGGTTCTTAGCCTTTTTCCAGGATAACTTTCTCAGGGTTTCCAGGTTGGCTGCATCTATGTTCCACAAGGGATATGGAGTGAAGGCTGTCCCTGGGAGGGTGGAGGACCTCCAGAGGTGGTTCCTCTGTTACTTCACTAGACGGGAGGTGTCCCTTCCCTGGGGCAGCCCTTCTTGGAGTGTGTGAATTTCTGTGTCCCCCAGATGCATCTCCTGGCTCCTGACCTTGTGGTATAGACATGGACAAAGATAGAAACAGGGAAGGGAGCAGGATGAGTTTAAGAGTGTCTCATGCCTCGTTGTGGACAGAGAGGGGGCCATAGAATCAGGAAGGACCAGGATTCAGATGGTAGCAGCATTCCTCAGTTCTGTGACAGGAGGGGTCCTGGAGGTGCTCAGGGCCTGAAAGAATTGGTGGATGGCCTTGTGGAGCCACTGCCCTCCAGGACACCTGGGAGGATCATCAGAAGATGGGACAGGAGCAAAGACTTTACATTTCAGCCTGCTGACCTTGTTTTCAATTCTTGGCTGAGTCTTTGAATTTGCTATTAATAGGATGGTCCTGAAGGCCTTCTCCAGGGGTAGCATGTTGATGAGCAGCTATGGATGAGCCCTCCCCTGTCCCCAGGGCCTTCTCCAGCTCAGGCCCAGCCCCACTGCCTCTGACCAGGCTCCCAGAGCTTCTCTGCCCCATGGTGAGGGGGCCCTCCCAGAAAACAGATTCCTATTTGTTATGAAACTGGATGTCAGGGAGACACGTTAAACAGTGTGGTCATGACCTTCCTCAGTGGGCCTCTCCTCATCTGCTAATGCTCAGCTGGGCTCACTTGTCAGGGGCTGGCGGCTTCTGCCCACCACACCCTCCCCACTGCAGCGATTGTAAGCCTCCAGCTGCTAATCTCTGAGCCCTGTTCCCTGTCTCCCCTCAGCTCTAGTTCTTGGTGT
The DNA here is from genome assembly GCF_028583685.1 of Petaurus breviceps papuanus. Taxonomy (NCBI): domain Eukaryota; kingdom Metazoa; phylum Chordata; class Mammalia; order Diprotodontia; family Petauridae; genus Petaurus; species Petaurus breviceps. The sequence goes on along the minus strand of NW_027185850.1, from coordinate 29,531,547 downwards.
TCTCAACATTCCCAGCATCCTGCTGAACACTTGCTTGTCCCTTCCACTTCTTATTATCCTCGAGGCTTTTAGGACCCTTCTCTCCCCTGGTTCTTGTTGAACTTGGAGTCAGGAAGACCCAAATTCTGCTTCTGCCACTTACTAGGTGTAGGACCCTTTCGCAGGCTCACTTTTCTCATCTATAAAATGAGGATAATAACAGCACCTGCCTCTCAGTATGGTTGTGAAGATCGATCAAGACGAGTTCAGTAAACATTCTTGGGGCGGTTAGGTGGCACAGTGAGTAGAGTGCTGGTCCTGGAGTCAGGAGGAACTGAGTTCGGATCCGGCCTCAGACATTTAACACACACAAAAAACAAAAAACCTAGCTGTGTGATCTTGGGCAAGTTACCTAAACCCAATTACACTCCCCCCAAAAAACAAAAAAACAACCCCCCCCCCCAAAAAAAAAAAACCCAAAACATTCTTAAAAGCCTGCTCTGTACCGGGCACTGTGCTGAGCTGCTGAAGATAGGAGAGAAGAAAAAGACAGGCCCTCCCCTTGAGGGGGTGAAGGCAGCACACAGAAGGAAAGCTGGAAAACCAGAGGGGTGAGAGGTGAGGTGGGAGGCGCCCAGCGGGTGGAGAAGCCAAAAAGGCCCAAAGGAGGGCAGTGGTGGGAAGTGAGGGCATGGCTCTCCTGTTTCCTGCCTTCCTCTTAAATGGTGTTGGAGCCATTCATAGCTCCACCCTCCAGTTAGAGGGCAGAGGGCGAGATGGGGCAGGAAGGTCCAGGCTGATGCTGAGTTTGCTGGAGGAGCCAGGAGGAGGGCCGGAGGAGAAGGAGGAGACAACGCCTAGGAAGCGCTTTGCAAGCCTCTGTGTCTGTCTGAAGACCCCTCCTCCAGTCACACATGTACCAGAAGGTGCTCCCAGGGCTCTGTCTTGGGCCCCTTCTCTCCTCTCTACTATCACACTCAGGGATCTCAGGGCTCCCATGGGTACAGTTATCACCTCATATTTGATGATTGCTCACCTTGACATCCAGCCCTAACTGCTCTGCTGAGCTCCAGTCCCTTGTTACCAACTGGCATTTGGACATCCTGCACTAGATGTCTCACAGGGATCTCGAAGCCATTCTTCTTCCCATCCAACCTTGCCCTCTTCCTGCCCTCTCTCTTCCTGGATTATTAAAGGCACCACCATCCTCCCAGTTATTTAGTCGTGTGACCTATGTGTTATCTCAGTTCTTTGCTACCACTAACCCTCTTTTCATACTTAACTCCTCACACGCTGCCCTATCTAGTTCTTCTTACTTGTCTTTGAACACAGTGCTCTATCTCCTAATCTCCCACCTCCTTGCCTTTGCACTGACTGTCTCCTTTGCCTGGAATGTTCTTCCTCCTTGTCTTCATCTCTTGGTTTCCCTGGTTTTCTTCGAGACTCAGCTCCTATCCCACATGCTGCAGGTCTCCTTGCCCAGCCTCCCATACCCAACTTCTAGTCCCTTCCCTCTGAGATTTCCTATTTACATTGTATTTATTTTGTATGTATTTACTTATGGGTAGATGGAATTGTTCAGGGAGGACCAGCACCTTTGCTGATTAGTGTGTGAGCTCTTTGAGGGTTTCTGTTTGTTGTTTTGTTTTTATTTTTACCTTTATGTCCCCTGACACACAGGAAGCATTTAGTGTAGAAAAGGATTCAAAGAGCCAGCCATGGCAAGACCAGGTTCTGGGAGACTGACCTCATTCTTTCTTTGACAAGTTCCTGTATTGGTAGATCAGAGAGGGCAGGGGCATGCTTTTGGCATAGTCTCTCCTACTCTTCTTGTGGACAAGATGGGGAGATTTATTTTAGACCTGTGGTATGAAACTGAAATAGAAATGGCTCGCTGCTGGCGACAAGATGGGCTTAGAAAACCACAAATTAGCGCTACGTTGTACTGTCTTTGTGTTTATTTCCCAGTGACCTGTTTGACGCCTCTGTTCTAGACGATGATATTTTTGTATGAGTCCAGAAGCTGTTGAATGAGCAGATGCTGAGAGCGGTCCTTAATGATTTAATATCTGAAGGAGATCTCCAGGGAAGAGTCCCAGGATCCATGCTTTGGTTGGTGGGGTTTCACGTTTTATCCATAGTTTAACTGAAGGCAGAGGTGGGGCCTCATTCAGTTCTACCCCTAGGAGGGTAGGATAGCTAACACATTGGAGGACAGAATCAGGATGCAGGAGACACTTGACAATGAGATTTTAAATCAGGTTGAAATTTAATAATAAAAAATGTATTGGGGTTCAGAAGATCACTTATTAGATCCAAGATGGAGGAGGTGAGGCTCGACTTTGTTTTGTCTGAAAACTCAGGGTTTTAGTGTTGTTGCAAGTTCAGTGTGAATCCTTTGGCAGGGGATGGCAGAAAAAAGCTAGGGTGATGTCAGGCTGCATTGAGTAAGGGGGGCAGGCGTCCACTCCTCAAACCTCTCTGGGAGGAAGGAGCAGCTGTGGGGGAGGGCTGCTTTCCAGCTCCTCTGGTCCCAAGATCATTGGGCTGTGGGCAGGGAGGTCATGAAAGGTGTGCAGATCCGTGTCCTTGAAGCTAGATACTATTGGTGTATATAGGGACAAACTCAATTCCATGTACGGAGATCACATCCATTTGGCATCCTGGAAGGCTTCATGGAAGGAGCAGAATGCTACTGAATCACAGAATCCAGGAGTCAGAAGGAGGTCACCCTGTCCAACCCTTATGTGACCAAGAATCTCTTAGCTCACGGATTTCCATGGAGAGGCAACCAGCTCCTTCCTCAGGCAGCCCTTTTCCTCTGGGGCAATTCTCATGGTTAGGAAGCTTCTGCCTCTTTGCCCCTTTGCCCCCTGGCTCTTGGTTCTGCCCCTTGGGGCCACAAAGAACAAGACTGATGCTTGTCAAATAGGACAACCTTTCCCATACTTGAAGGCAGTTCTCATGGTCCACTTGAGTCTACTCTGCTCTGTTGGTGTCCAGATGGCTTGACCCCAAAACCCTTTCTTTGGGAGTCATGGTGCTTCAGCATAGAGCCCGAGCTCTGTGTTTGGGAGACTGACCTGGCGGCATGTGCCGGAGGGAGAGGAGTAGGAGCAGGAACAAGGCTTGATCTGTAATGGGGAAGAGGGAGTGGATGTCCAGACAACTGGGGGCTGGCCTGCAAATATCCCGTTCTGCCGAATTCCACAGAGCTCTTGGTAGCATAGCCTTTGTCTTTTTCCTGTGGTACAATAGGTGCTTAATAGTTGCTCTTTTAGCTGGTTTATAGCAAAGTGCTTAGGCAACAGTGATGGATGCCGGGGGATCGTCCCTGGATTTCTCTAAGTGAGCAGCATCATATTTGGTCTTCAGGTAATGGCAGGTTAGGGAGGTGCAGAGCTTGTGCCTCCTGCCAGACTTGACTCCAAACCTGGTGGCTTGTTTTCTGCTGGCCCCTGAAGGAACGGTTCCTAGAATGTAACTGAACCCAGTTTACCCAGCATTTCTGAGGTGCCTGCCCCCTCTACCCCAGGGTCTGGGCTCCATACCAGGCCCACAGAGATGGACTGTGGGACATCCTGAGCGGCCCTCAATATGAATGGTGAGAACCCTGTCATTCATGGCACTCGCCGTGACTGTCTCAGTCCAGCCCAAGCCCCATTCTGCTTAGTCCTGGGGATACACAATAAAAAGAACTTTTGCCCTCAAGGAGCTTCTACTCTTTGTTCAACTGAAAAGTGTGGCAGCTAGCTAACCTTCCCCTTTACTGTAAAAGTTGGACCCTGTTACTCTCCTCAAGAACCTACAGTGGATCCCTGTTGCCTCCAGGACAAAAGGTCAGCCTCTCAACACAGTTAACATTGATTAGCAAACATTTATAAAGCATCTTCGCCAAGAAAGCAAGAAAAATGAAGTCTGACCTGTATAGCTGAGCTAACCAGACTCCCACATTGGCCGCAGCTCAGTTTGTGCTCTGCGTCTCTTGCCTTTCTGTCGGCAGGTGGGAAGCTCGCCTCGCTGTGAGCCTTCTGGGCCTGTCGCTGGTTGTTGGATTGGCTGCAGTTTTTTCCTGAGGTTTCTGTCTCTGCAGGACTGCTGGCGTTTGTTCTCCTGGCTTTACTCACGTCGCTGTGTCAGCTCTACAAGTCTTTCGAGGTTTCTCTGAAACCATCCTCTTAATCTCTTGCAGCACAGCAATATTCTATTACATCCATGTGCTTGTTCAACCACTCTTCAATCAGCAGGCGCCTCCTCAGTTTCCAGTATTTGACCCTGTGAAAGAGCTGCCATCATCCTTATTTGGGGGTCAGAGGTTTTGTGCAGCTGAATAGCTTTGGGTGCATGGTGCCAGATTGCTCCCCATTGTGGCCAGGCAGAACCTCTGGCAACAGCGCTTGTGTTCTTGCTTTGCCACAGCCCTTCTAATGTTTGTCATTTTCTTTTTTGTCAACTTGACCGTTCTGAAAGTTAGGAGGCGGTGCTACAGACTTCTTTTAACTTGCATTTCTCTGATTATTACTTATTTAGATAATTTTTTTCACATAGCTATTCATAACTTGGATTTCTTCCTTTGAAAACAGCCTGTTAACATCCTTTGACCATTTATCAATTGGGGAATGTCTCTTTGTGAATTTATTAATTTTTTTTTTACCTAGAGGCAAGAAGGAATAAATGAAGTGTCTTAAGAGCACTTTTTATGTATCACTTAGAAACCTTGCCTCGTTTCATTCTCACAACCACCTTGGGAAGTAGGTGCTGTTAATTACCCCATTTTACAGTTAAGGAAACTGAGGCATAGAGAAGTTGTGACTTCCTCTGGGTCTCATAGGTAGTGTCAGAAGCAGGATCGGAACGGAGGTCTTCCTGACAACCAAGTTCAGCGTTCTTACCACCTCCCCACCTGTTGCCTCTGTTCTTGGGCCCAGAAATGATGTGGTATTTAGCTGTACCGATGTGGCAGGCATGTGAAGGATGGATTAGAGAGAGAGCAAACTAAATTGGAGACTCAAGTAGGGAGAAAGCTTTTGCAGTAACAACAACAACAGAGGGTTATTGCACTGGTCTAGATGATAGGTGGTGATGACCTGAACTCAAGTGGTGTGAGAGGAGAGAAAGAGACCTGTGTTTGGTCATAGTATTAACCAGAATTCTTATTCTTTCAAAGTTGTTTTCCTTTCTAGTTATTATTATTGTATATGTTGTTTTGGTTCTCATTTCACTTGGGCATGAAGAGTTTTATCTGTGGTATTAGTGTGAAGGTCTCCTCCAGCTCCTAGCCCATACATATATGTTCTTTGATGATTATTCCTGCTCAATGCTGAGCATATTGTAAATGTTTTAACAGATGCTTGTTGAATGAAAATGTGCATTGGTTTTACTTATATAAAAAGCTTTAGAATTTTATGTAATTGATCAAGATTATCTAAAGTATCTTTTATGATTGTTTCTGTGGTTTTCTTTCTCAGCTTTATCTCTCTCTAGCTTGGGTAATGTAATTATACTTGTCATGTAGAAGTTTAGTAGTTTCCTTTCTGTATTTTTTTTTTAAGCAATCAGGGTTAAGTAACTTGCTCAAGGTTACACGGCCAGTTATTTCTGGGTGTGGTGCTAAGTATCTGAGCCCAGATTTGATCCAGGTCATCCGGACTCTGGGGCTGGTGCTCTTACTCGCTGAGCCACCTGGCCGCCCCTAAGCAATCAGGGTTAAGTAACTTGCTCAAGGTTACCCGGCCAGTTATTTCTGGGAGTGGTGCTGAGTGTCTGAGCCCAGATTTGATCCAGGTCATCCCGACACTGGAGCTGGTGCTCTAACTTGCTGTGCTACCTGGCCGTCCCCCCTTTCTGTATTTTTACAGATAGTTCACACATAATAGGAGTTATTTTTAAATATTTGATAGAATTCACTTGTAAATCTGTCCAGACCCTAGTGTTTTTTTTCCTTTGTGACTTGTTCGTTCCCCCTTCTGAGATTGAGTGATTTGGATTCTCCATTTTCTATTTTGTTAATCTGGGCATTTTGTAATTTTGAGAATATTCATCCATTTTACTAAAGCTTTCAGTTTTATTGACATGTAATTGGACATAATTTCCCTTAATTTTCTCCAGGACCAAATGCAAATAGTACTGTGGTTGGAATGGTTTTCCTCCTCATTTCTATCTCCTAGAATCCCCAGCCTCCTTCAAAGGGTGTGAGACTCATCTTTTAATCTTCCTCACCATCTCCTCACTGTGAAGCCTGTATCCTGACCATCACCCTCATTTTCACATTTCCCCCACCACAACCTTGATGGTTGCTATCCCTGGGTGCTCTTCCTGCTCCTCTTAGCACTTTGCTGCTGCCCATAGAAATCCCCCTCCCTCTTTCCAGCTTCTGTTTATCTGTCTATCCATCTGTCTGTCTATCCATTCACCCATTTGTTTATTTATAAGAAACCTATCTTCATCACTACAATTGCTTGTGCCCTCAGAAAGAGATTACTTTGTACTATATACTTTTGCATATATAGTTTTTGCATATAGTTTTTTTTGTGTGTACCTGTAATTTTTATCTAATGCAGTATAAAATTCTGAAGGGCAGATGCTAGTTTTCTTTCCTTTTTGTATCCCAAGTCCAAGCCCAGTATCTGGCTCATAGTAGGGGCTTAACAGATTCTCTCCACTCTCCCACCTTGAGAGCATGCTTCTGCACCCTGGCCTCCACCTCCATCTGTTCTGACTGCTGGTGTTCAGTCACTGTATTCTCTGTTTTTCTCTGTCCCCTCTTGTGTCTGGCTCTGGGCACAGCAATAAAATACACATGACTGTTACTGAAAAAGGACGTGTGCCAGTCTGTTGATCTTTATTTTCCTCATCATCCCTGCCTGTCATTCCCCTGGTCACAGCTTCCCTTTGTCTCCCCTCCCCCCATTAGGGTGTCAGCTTCTTGGAAGTGGGGATTCCCTTTGTTTTTAGTATTTGTATTCCCAGCAGTCAGTAAACAAACATTGATTAAGCACTTACTGTGTGCCAGGCATTATGCAAACTTTTGGTAATACAAAGAAAGGCAAAAACACTATCTGGGGCCATGAGGATCCTGTGTTTTTTGGGGTAGAGAACATATAAATAACTGTCTATATCAGGTAAAAGTAAAATAGTTGGAAGGGGAGGCCCTGGCCGCTGGCTGAGAGCAGGGCCTCTGGGGAAGGTGGGATTGGGGCTGAGGCTTGAGGGAAGCTAGGGGGCAGGGAGGAGGGGCAGGGGGTATGGCCAGGAGCCGGGCTGGCTGCTCAGATGAGGGGCAGGGGGCATGGCCAGGAGGTGGGCTGGCTGCTCGGAGGAGGGGCAGGGGGCATGGCCAGGAGGGGGCCAGGGGGCTGTAGCGTCCTCAGGGTTGCTCCCACCACAGGTTCTTGGATCTGGTTTGATAAAGGAAAGCAACTCAAAATGGGTTAACAAGCTTACTTTAATCAGTCAGACATATATCGTTTACCTTGTTCAGGGGAAAAGGTCAGCACCCCGAACTTCAAAGTATACAGGCAGAATTATCAAGACAAAACCAGATCAAGTAGACAGCTTTCCAAACTGTCCAGCCATTACATCCATACCCAATCAACATCTGGGTTTTTCAAAGCAGGGGGGGAGCCCCGGACAACGGCTTCCCAGAATACAGATCAAATCACAGAACACTTCTCAAAGTGAGCCCCCAAAACAAAGCCTCACATCAGGGCTTATATAGCCTTCTCCTGGCTCAGAGAATGTAACAACCTTATTGACCCACTGGCCAATCAAAAAGTATCTACTGAAAAACAAGCCTCCTACCCCAGGCTCCAGGTGCATGTTAGCCTAGGGGCAGGGAAGATCTTTAAATTTGCATTTCCATTACAGGGGCACAGCCAGGAGGGAGGCTGGCTGCTTGGGTGAGGGGCAGGGGGTACGGCCAGGAGGTGGGTTGGCTGCTCGGAGGAGGGGCAGAGGCCACACTGCCCAGGAGTCATGAGGGGCAGTCACACATCAGGAGACCCAAAAGACAGCGGGAAGACTCTGAAAGCCCAATGGAGGATCTTCTGTTTGGGACTGGAAGTGTTAGGGAGCCACCAGATTTTATTGAGGGGATTGGAGGTCGGGGGCTCTTTGGGAAGATCTCTTGGGCATCTGACCAGAAGATGACCTGCAGGGGGGAACCCTCTAGGCAGGGAGACCAACCAGAAGGCCACGGCTAGCAGTTAGGGAGTTATCTGTTGTTGTTTTCTTTGTTTGCTGCTCATGTTAGTCTTGGGCTCTGCTTGCTTCTGGGAGTGGGGATGTCTGGTTTGAGCTTTTGTCTTTTATGTTCTGCTGCTTTCAGTGCTTGGTCTAGGGTCCTTTGAGTTTTTGGGTCTTATGGTGTGTTCTGGGGAGGGGTCTCTTTATTGCCCTCCTGGTCTGTGCTCTAGTCTTTATACAGGTAGAACCCCTGCTTGTCATCAGGATTGCTCCTCTCTGCCCTGGCACTGTGACCCAGAACCGGCTAACTGGTGACAGAGCTACCAGATGACACCTGACCCTACACCCAGTGCCAGTATAGGGGTCTTTTGGTTTCTCATTTTGCCAGGTTTTCAGTCCTCCCCACTGTCCCAGAGCACTGAGCTGCTCCCTGATGCTACTGCTGCCACCACCCTGTGCCACTATACTGAACTCCTGGCCGTCCCCTGTCCCAGTATCTGCAGACCTCTCTGTCTGTATCCCTAAGCTCTGCTGGGCTGGAAGAATGACTCAGTTATTTTTTTTTCTTGTCTTTCTGCTCAGTTTTGGCTTTAGTGCATTATTTTAGGTCTTTGAGGAAGAGGTTCTCAGGGAGCTGTATCAAAGTTGCTAAGTCCTTACTCTGCCATCTTGACTCTGCTCTTCGAGGACTGAACTTGTCCTAGAGGGCCTATGTGGTCTTTCTTCTGGATGTTAGGACTCAGTGACTGGTTGGAGAGATGAGAGTGTATGTGGCTCAGCCCTTAACCTTCCCTGTCTCTAGGTCAGTGGAGAGGGACCAAGTCTTCCCTGAGTACCTTTCTCTGCCCAGAACTGGAGGCCAGATGGCATTTCTGAGCTTTAACGTCAAGTAGTGTTTGTGTGCTTTTTAAAGAAACTTTGAGACAGATATTTCACTGTCATTGAACAGTGCTCAGTGAGCCTTAGGAAACTGGAGTTGTCTGCTGGCTAGACCTAAGTGGTTTGGTCCTCAGGGCCTCAGTGGCCCCATTTGGGAAACTCTTCTACTTTCCCTGTTTCCCCAACCTCCCAGCACTTAGAAATGGGGGTTGTGGAGCTGGTCTCTGGCAGCCATTTCTTGCTCCATTTATCTTACTGAGATGCAGGGGAGAGAACATGTTTAGCTGTGTCCCATCTTCCAAGCGTGCACAGTTGGCTTTCTGCACATGTCTATAGTATTTCCCCCTGGGGATCTCATCAGCTCCCATGGATTCAGTGATCATTTCCATGTTGATAATTCTTAGATCTATTTATCCAGCCCCAACCTCCCTCTTGACCTCCAGTTTTATGTTTGTGATACATTCTGCCTATTGGGCAGAACATCTTAAACTCATTGTGTCCAAAACAGAGTTCATTATCTTCCCTCCTTCCTCAAACCCCCTCCTCTTCCTAACTTGTCTGTTCTTGTTGAGGACACTCCACAGGCTTGCGTCCTGGGTGCCAGCCTCGATTCCTTGCTCTTGTGACTGTCACCAAGTTCTCTGTTCTTCCGTGGAACTGTCCCTCGTACACACCTCCTTCTCTCCTCTGCTGTTGTCGTCCCCCTGGTGCGGGTCCTAATCACCTCATGCCTGGATTATTGCAACATCCTGCTGGTGGGTCCACCTGCCTCCACTCCCTTCCATCCTTCACTCAGCTTCAAGAGTGATCTTCTTAAAGATGCCATCTGACCATACCTGCCTCCCCCGCTGCTCATTCAACTGGAGTGAGTTGTTCTTCCTTCCAGGATCAAATAGGAAATCCACTGTGGCTTTTAAACTCCTTCAGAGACTTGTTCCTTTCCAACATTTCTGGTCTTTGTGTACCTTGTGGGACCCCCCCTCCCTAGTGACACTGGCCTCTGGCTGTCCCTTGGCATGTTGCTGTCTGCTCCTAGTATGGTGTGAGCTTCTTGGGCCCAGGAATTGTTTCTTCCTTTCTTTGTATCCCCAGCAATTAACACAGTGCTTGGCACATAGTTGGTGTCTAATCAGTGTTTGTTGGCTTGACCTTGATTCTGTGCTTCTGTGTGATTTTCAGTCCCCTTACCATTCCTTGTCACTCTCCTCCAGATGTATCTGTATCCTTTCTAAACTGTGGCACCAAAAAGTGAGCCCGAACTCTGGATGGGTGATGAGCAGGGCAGGGAAAAGCAGGCTCGTTGCCTCCCTCTGCCCTCTTAATGAACCCCAAGATCACATTTTTTTTACCCCCCAAAGCCAGGCATATTTTTACCTTTTCACTTCTTTTACCTATTTTGGAAAAAAACCCACCTTTCTGGATGCCTTACATTTTTCCATTGAAGGCATTTGTGAATATTAAGTCATCACTGCCCCACACCCATTAAACCCTTCCATGTAAGAAAGGAGAACATCTTGGCCCAAACAGCTAGCTCTGTAACTTGGGCTGGTGATGTACGTGGTATCCCAGACTTCCCCAGCCCCAATGCACCCAGGGATTTTTCATTCTCTTTTCTCTCTTCTTAGTTCCCTGAGGTCAGTTTGCTTTGAGGGCGCTCTCTGTGTATGTGCCCCAAAGCGGGCTTGACCCCTGACCCTGACAGGTCCTGCCATACAGACTTTCCTTTCCTTTGTAAGAACAGTTACCATCATGATAGGTCATCTGGGCTTCAGTAGAGCATTTGAGAAAGCTCTCCAGCAGGTCTTATGGAAAAGGTAAAAAGATGGGCATGGGGATATGCTTCAAATTGGGGGATGGAACAGCAGCAGAGAACTGCCATTCTGCCCAGAGTGGCCAGCTGGCATCCTTGTTCAGCCTTTCTGGGCCCTGCTCCTTTCACGTTTGGCCTCAGCTTGTGCCTCCCTGGCCCCAGCTTTTCAGAATCCCTGGGATGCTCCCGTCTGGCCTAGGGCTCAGAGGCTGGCATCTGCCCTTCCAGGCCTCCCTGCCAGGAGCCCACTGTTTATTTAGCTCTTTTTAATTTCGAAGCAGCCCTTTTCTTTCACCCCAATCTGGTTATGTCAATGAAATCATCAGTTTGGCATTTCCTTTATTTGTTTACATATTTGGGTCATCCACTTAATCCTTCCAGGACCAGCCATGTGATGGGGTGAGAGGCTCTACCCCTCACTCCCAAGTGGGCTTCCTTTAAGCCGCCTTGGTTTCTCAGCCTCTGTGGAATGGCCCAGTGGGCCATGCCCCTCTTCCCCTTTTGCCCTGTTCTTGTCCTTGTGCCAACCAAATGAAGCCATCTCTTCTGTGTCAGATAGACTATTGTAGTGTCTGGATAGTAGCACCCACATGTGGGATTTAAAATTCCCCCACCCAGCCTCTCATTACCCAGGAGAAATGCAGTACAATGAAGGTAGCAGCAGGTTTGGATCCTGGCTCTGCTTCTCAGTAGCTGTGTGACCTCCCAGGGCCTCAGGCCTGGACTCTGGCATGGGAGGGCCCTTCCAGCTCTGGATCTCCAGTCCCTGATCCTGGCAATGAGGGTTCCCAGGCAGAATGCATCCTTCGAGTTGCTGTGGGGAGGATGAACCTGGAGTCTTTGTGGGTTATGCACTTGGCCCTGAGTCTTTGCTCATGTTTCTGTACAGTTCACCTGATTGTGCTGTGAAAGAGATATGTGTTTGGGACCAGACCTGACCTTTACTAGAGCAGGAGCATGCATCATTCATCTGCTTCTTACACAGAACTCAGAGCATGGGGGAGGTGCTAAGAGGGTGGGGGGGGGAGGCGAGAGAGAGGGGGGGCGGGAGAGAGGCGGGGGGGGATTACCCAGAAGAGAGAGGGAGGGAGAGAGAAAGTATGAGAGTATGAGAAAGAAAGAGGGAAAGTGAGAAACAGAAAGTGAGAGAGAAGGGAGAGAGAAAACGAGTGTTCCCAGTGGCTCATTCTACCTGCTATCAGAGCACCCTGTCTTTGGGTGCTCTGGAGGGGTCTGAGACCTTGAATGTTGGTATTAAGTGTCTGTGGCCCGTGGGTGAATATGCTCTGTTTTCTCAGATCAGATTACTCATAACCATCTCCAGATGGACCAGAGATGTCTACAAATTCCCTGTCCATCCTTTTGATGCCCCTTGGCATGGCAGGAAGTCCTCTTTCTCCCAGTGACAGGGCTCACACTCTGTCCCCTGTGGGTGAGGCAGTCTGGCCACATTCCAAGCTGTGCTCTGAGGGTGGGATGTCAGCAGGCTTGTTCTCCTCTGCCTTTTCCCAGAAGCATTCATGGCCCCAGAAAGACAAGATGACTGACCTTCTCTGAGGAGTAGGAGTTCCCAGGGCCACGAGTCCAGAGGGGGCTGTGGCCTGGAATGTGACTCAAAGTCTGCTTCATTCCAGGAATTTCAGCAGCATTGATTATGTACACCGGGCACAAGGCCCTTTCTAAGAGACCATCTGGGTCAGTGGGGGACCTTTTTGCCAGAGTTGCAATTGGGATAGCAAAACACATCAGACAGAGGCCGATCTGGTGTCACAGTGTCCTCCACAGCCCCCGTGCTTTCCTGGGGGGGGGGGGGGGGCACCTGTTCTCAGGCTGTTTTCAGCATGGAAGCCAGACAGAGCAGCACACGTTCTTATGACACAGGTCACTGGGTCATTTTACAGAATGGCCAAGGCTAACAGGAGAGGCAGAGTCCATTTCCCCTCCTGCTATTCTCTTGGAGGTATCTAGTATTTCTCCTTTTAACTGTCAGCATCAGAGAGCTTGTGGCTTACCTCACTAGATGTGGCTTACCCTCCAGCAGCCCCTGGATGTACATGGCCCTGCTAAGCAGACCAGAGCCAGAGGCTGCGACCCCACAGTCAGGAAGGTATTTTTGTTTTTGCCTTTTTTTTTGGGGGGGGGAGGGCAATTGGGGTTAAGTGACTTGCCCAAATTCACACAGCTAGTAAGTGTGTCAAGTGTCTGAGGCAGGATTTGAACTCAGGTCCTCCTGACTCCAGGGCTGGTGCTCTATTTACTGCACCACCTAGCCGCCCCTTAAGAAGGTATTTCTATTGTTGAGTAGTATCTGCCTCCTTGTGACCCCTTTTGGGGTTTTCTTGGCAGAGACACTGGAGGGGTTTGCCATTTCCTTCTCCAGCTCATTGATAGATGAGAAAACTGAGGCCCAAGAGGTGAAGTGCCCTGCCCAGGGTCACCCAGCTGCCCCACCCCCCCATTAGGAAGGACATATACAGATAGAGGTGTCCAGAAGAGGGCCGAGAGTCCAAGGTGTATGAGGAACAGGGGCTGTTGACTCTTGAGAAGCAAAGGCTGCATTCCCACACTTACAGGACTGTCATGGAGGCGGGGGGTGGGTGTCAGGCTTGTTCTGACCTGCTCCCACATGGTGGAATCTGAGAACTATGTGAAAATCACCCAAGCTGATGTAAGTGTGATAAAAGAGAAAACTTCCCAGCCATGAAGGAGGCTGTAGTGAAGACCACAGGAAGGTCTCGGGTGGTGTAGCCTGTCGTGGGTACCTCCTCAGCCATTTATGGCACTTTTGTCTGTATGTGTCCCCATTAGTACTGGCTGCAGTCCCAGTGTAGAGGGGCCACCTTCTTCCTGAGGGGTCTTTAGGCAGAAGCTGGATGTCCACTTGGCAAAGACATTGGAGGTATGAGGGGAGGGGGCTCTGCCAGAAGTCTGATTGGGGGAGAGGGAGCCTTTAATGCCCGGCAGAGGAGTCTGTGGGTTTCTGAGTAGAGGAATGAGATGTGAGGCCTGTGTCAGGATTCATCTAGCTTGTGGTCAGAGGTAGAGGCCCCGAAAGGGTGGAGATGAGGCCGAAGGGCTTGTTTGGCACCTGGTGTTTGCTTTTTTCTTTTAGAGGTTTTTTGCAGAGGCCAGAGAGCAAAGGCTGCAGATGGTCCATCCCTCGTTCACTGTGTCTCGCGGCCTTGTTGGGCCTGGGTCACTGAGCTTCAGGACCTGCTTTGCGCTGCCTCTGCCTGGAGTTCTTTTTTATAGCCTCTTTGTGCCTGGTGTTGGTGGCTGGGAGCTTGGGCTGGGGGGAAGAGTGGTTAGCCCTCCTTCTCCTGCAGTGGGTCTGCCCAGACTGAAGATGCTCTCTGCTGCTGGAGATGGGAGGCTCCCTTAGCATCCAGGCCTGCCCACTCCAGTCCAGTAGCCATCCTCAGCCTTCTGATCCCTTGCTCTGGCTGTGGTCTCATGCCTTCTCTTTCTCAGAACCAGAGAGGTTGTCCAGATGCCCATTTTTCACATGACAATCCCAAATCTGTTTGAGGCTGCTCTGTGGGAGAACTGCGAGACCTGGAATCAGGGGAACCAGAATTTGTTCTCTTTGATCTTGGCTGAGGCAGAGGGCCCCAGTGTTAGGACCTGGGATCATTCCCTCTACTGGGACTTCTACCCTCTCTGACTTTGTGTAGGACCCTCACTGTTCTCAGTGGTGAAGCTGTCGGCTTGGCCCAGAGGAAGTAAGGGAGAGGACTCATTACAGCCTGCAGATTTGGGGGCTTGACCAGCTAGAACAATGAGCCACATCTAATTAGATGAAATGGAATCAGGGCATGCTGGTGGCAGAGCACACCCACATGTGCTCCTACCGAGGCATCTCTCAGTACAGGGTGCGAGCAGCAGGATTAGACAATTGTTGGTGCGAAGAAGGCTGCCCCAAACTTCTGACATCTTGAGCTTATAGTAGGGGTAAAGTGCCCGGGACCACAGAGATTTCTTCCCACAACAGGTAGAAGATGGCACTCCTTTGGGTGCTGAGTCAATAAGCTGGCATCTGTCTAGAGGAGTCTCCAGGAAATTAAGGCCCTGGGGGCCAAGCCCTATTGGGGAGCAGTTGAAGGTAGGATGGGGAGAACAGGAGATGCAGAACAGGAGAGTTGTCCTCAGGCTGTCTGTGGAGGAGAGACTGGCTTTGTCCAGCCTACTCCTGGAGGCATAATGAGGCCAGTGGGGCAGCTCATGTAGAGTTAGCACTCTCCAGCTGTACAGATTTCCCAGGGAGGCCCCTCTGGATCCCTTGCTGGGGATGGCAGTGCTTCATTAGACTGGACTCCAGCTTTCCTCCTTTCCTCTAAACTCAGATTCTATGGAAAGTCACAAGGCTTTAGGTTCCCTGAAGGGAAGGTTGGCACAGCCTCTTGTCTCCCACCCACCCTGAGGGCCTGTCAGGCAGCCTCTGAGCCTGCGTGAGGTCTCCCCCATCAGTGCTCTGGGTCTGCCGGGCACACAGTTGGCACTTAATCATTGCTCTCTCCATCTGCTGCTCAGTAAAGTCTCAGTTCCTTTTCTTGGCCTCTCAGGCCCTCCCCGATTTGGTTGTGTCCGACCTTGCTAGCCTTCTCTGAGGCTGCACCCTCATAGCTCCCTCTGCCCTCTTCCCATCTATGCCTGGGTTGGACACTTCACATCTGCCCTTAATGTCCCCTTTTCCAGTAAGCTTCCTTGGATTGCCTCCCTTCTACAGAGGGCTCCCAGCCTTTTCCTGACCCTCTCTCTTGCACCTGTCACATTGTGCCTTATGCCTTAATTATTTGTGTCTCTAGAATTTCCCCCATTGGGTGGGAAGCTCATTGTGGGCTGAACTTTGTTTTCTTTCCCTCTCCCTCAGTGTCTAGCACAGAGCTTTGTAGAGAGTAGCTTCCAAGTCAGTTTGTGGCATTTAATTTGGCTGCCCAGAGTCAGAGGCTCCTGATCCTCAGGAGGTAACCAGGGCCAGTGTCTCTTCTCTCTGGGGTCAGGGAGTCAGTCCCGCCTTTATGGAGTGAGTACTCACTGTGCTGTGTAGAGTCCAGCCCTGCCCAGTGGAGACAGAAGGGTCACAGATGGGACAGTGGAATGGCGAGGGTATGGTGTAGACCAGTAAGTGTGCTATAGAAGGGAGCTTCAGGGCTGAGGACAGAGCCAGCGGGGGTTTGGTCAGGATTTGAGGGATGTGGACATGTGGGGGCTGCAGAATTGTTAGGCATTGCATGGAGGTCGGCATGGCTTTGTTCTTGTTTGATTGGTCATCCTGACACTCTATAGGTCTGGCCTTCTCAGGAGCCCGGGGCTGCAGCCTTCTCTTCCCTGCCTGTTCTCTCTGCTCTACTCCTGAGCTTTCTCTGTTTCTCGCGAAGTGAAGAATGGAGGAGTCATGTCCATTTTACAGAAAAGGTCGTTGAGGCTTGAAAGGTGGCAGGCTCTTGTCCCTGGCTGTGAGAGAATGGGTGACTAGCCCTGGGCTCCCAGGGCTCCTGCTGGGCCTTTCTTCTCTGGTCGCTTTTTTTTTTTTGAGCCTTGCAGAGATGTATGAAGCTGCCCAAGATATGCTGGCCTGCCGTCTTGTGTCTTCAGGACATGGACTTTATTAATTTCCGTGTGAGCAGCCAGAATTGTCTAGGACTGCTTTTACTTAAAAGGAAAAGCCAGTGAACCTGTGCTCTGATTGGAGAGAGTGAATTGGGGTGGAGGCCTGGAGGCTGGTGATGTTTCAGAGGTGAGAAGATGCAGGGAGAGCCAGCTTGGTCCCCAGCTTGGTCCCCAGCTTGGTCCCCAGCTTGGTCCCTGGGCTGTCTACTCAGCTGCCTCCTCCCCCCCATCCCCAACTTGGGCTGGGGATTCTCTCTGGCTGGGAAGGTCTGTGCCTTCAGTCGAGAAGTAGTGGCTGGCTGCCTCCTTTCAGACTTGTTGTTTTTCCTCTGCTGGTTGTCTCTCTTCCTTGCCCTAGTGGGTCAGTCTGGAGTGCACATGCTGCCCAGTCCCGGCCACTCCTGTGATGACCTGCCTTCCTCCACCCCCTGGCTCTGGCCTCAGCTTGTCACTGCTCCTCTGACTGTCAACTCAGTTCTTCTTTGGTGGAATGGGTCTGTTATTATTTGCATTCCCTGCCTTTGAAGGTATTTGTAGAGATGTGGGTGCTCCTCCTGTGGCAGGAGAGATGGGGGCACCTCTTGGAGGCTTGCATAGCCCAGGCTTGGGGCTGGGTTTTGAACCAGACCTGGGATACTCTGGTAGGAAGCACCCAGGGTCATGTAGCTGTCAGTGGATATCAGAAGTGGGACTTGAACTCTGGGCTTTCTGATGCCAAGACTGACTTTGTTTGCTTGGCCACACTGCCTCTTGTCAGATGAGTTAGTCTAAGTTGGTTTTTTTGGATTAGGACTGTGGAGCTCTCCTAGTGAGTCCAGTTCCTTGAGTGATGCTGGTCAGCATCCACTCTGTAGTGGCTTGGGGCAGTGGGAGGTACAGGGTCCCAGCATGGTGTAGTCAGAAGGGAGGCTCACTGCCCCTCCTTGTCTCTTGTGAGCCAGGCCTGTGATTTCAGGGTCTCCCAGGCAGTGTCTGACAGAGAGAGGCTGGGACTCCAGATCTCTGACTCTGGAGACTGGCTGGCATACAGACGCAGTGCTCTCAGTTTGAAAGGTGAGGCAGCTGAAACCCAGTGCAGAGAAGTGACTTGTCTGAGGTCCTACACTCTTGTCACAATTGGGATTTGAACCCGTCTTTCTGACTGTTCCCAGAGCTCTTTTCACAGCATGACTCTTTCTTTGGGCCCTTTGGAAAGCAGTTTGTGGGTTGTAGGAGCTCTGTGTGGAGAAGGGACTGGTGATATGGGAAAGGACACTGTCCTCAGGCTCCCTGGGAGGCTTCAGGGCCTGTGTGGGACCTCTGCATGACCTGACTTCCTGCTCCTGCCCAGTGCATTCTTTCGCTTTCAGAGCCCTTGCTCTCTAGACATGGTTTTCTGTGACTGCCTTCCATGTAGTGCAGGCCCTGGGCCCTGAAGGCCAGTCTGCTGGGGCCCTGAGGATGGGGAAGGAGCTGGGTTTGACCTCTGAGGTGCCTCCACAGACAAGACTTGCCTGCTAAGATCGAGCCCTTCCCCTGACCTTTTCCTTCCTCTACCTCCAGATCCCAGACCCTTATCAGGAGAACTGGCTTGGAGGCTGACTGATGTTCAGCCTGGTGATGCTATACTGGATGCTAGGGGTACAGAGACAGGAGAGGCAGGCCCTGCCCTTGAGGTGTTTACATTCCTTTGTGGGGCTTCATAGGACACAGCACATGCACAGATAAGTCCACTACACAGAAAGTGGAAGGAGGAGAGGGCATGAGCCCCTTGGGGCATGAAGGGGCAGGCGTCTTGGAGAAGGGGACGTCCAAGCTGAGCCTTGGAGGAGGAAGACAAGGGTTCTGAGAGACGGTGCTAAAGGAGGACTTCCAGGCTTGGCTGACTCCGAGGAGGAAGGCAGTGAAGAACAGAGATCGGGGCATGACCGGCAGCAGTCCAGTTTGGCATAGAACACAAAAGTATGGCAAAGTGTGAAGTGAGGTATGAAGAAGGATCAGGAGGGCCTTAGATGCCCGGCTTAGGGAGCTTGTCATGTTTGAGAAAGTAACGGGGAGCTTCTGAAGGCCTGGGCTGGAGGAGACTTCTCCTGCTAGCTGTGCACAAGGGGAGAAGGCTAGCAGAGCAGTCCACAGTACCTGGCACACGGCAGGAGCTTAATGCATGCTTGTTGGCATGACTGATCTGAAAATGTTTGATATAATTGTACACGTATCGCCCATAGCAGAGAGTGTGCCCTCTGGGGGAGGGGGGAGGGGAAGAAGGGGGAAATTCAGAACTCAAAATCTCATAAAAGGGAATGTTGAAAACTAAAAACAAACAAATAAACTTGAAAAATAAATATGGGTTGATTGATTTTGTCTCTTTGTAAAAATGTTTTATTTTTAAAAATAAGCAGAAAATAAGCTTTCTATGTCTCCCACTCCATCCCCAATTCCCCAGTTAAGAATGAAAGAGAAACAAAACCCCCACTACAAATACGTAGTCAGACAGCGAATTCCTGCCTTGGCTTTGTCCCAAAACTACACATGCAGACCCCTGTGTCTCTACAGCGTTCTGGACCCTCCGCTTCTCTGCCACGAGTTGGGCGATGCTTCACATCGACCCTCTGGGATAGTGCTTGGCCATCATGCCGATCTAAGGCCCCCATTTTTCCAGCTCGTTTGCCTTTACAGGATTGTTATCGTATGAATTGTTCTTGCTTGATGCAGCATTAGTCCAATACAAGTCTTCTCAGGTTTCTCTGAATCCAGCCCAGTAGAATTCCATCCCATTCATAGACTGTAACTTGTTTAGCTGTTTCCCAATTGATGAACATCTCTTCAGTTTCCCATTCTTTTGGGAATAGGAATGAGACTTTGGGAAGTCTCCCACTTCAAAAAGAAGATATACAAATGTTTTGCTTAGGATTAATCCCACTTTAGTCTACCCTCCTTCCAATTCCCCCTTTCTTTCCCATTTCCTTATTGAGTGAAATGTATTTCTGTGTGTGCGTGCGTGTTCCTCCCTTCTTTGTTTAGTTCATTTCCTCTCACCTTTCTCTTTCCCCACAAATCTAATTCCTCTTCTCTTCTCTTTCCATTCATTCCTTAGAATCCTCAAGACATAACAGAAGCATTCCAAGGCCTCCTTCTCTGATCCCTGATGGTGATAGTGATCAGAGGGGGCACACGGCTCATCTCCTCATACTTGAATGTTGTTTTGTCCTTTATTGTTCATTCTGTTTGTCTTTATATGTCTCTCTTCTCTCCTGGTTTTGAGTAGTCCAGAAGAGAGGTGTTGAGGGGCTGAATGAGGGTCCAGGTCTTGGCTGTAGAAGGAAGAGGCCAGATCAGAGGTGCTGTGGAATTGGAGGCAACAGGGGAACTAGCTGCTGGCTGAATATCGGGTGAGGGAGACAGACAGAAGCAGCAGCGTTCAGTGGGGAGAGGGTAGAAAAGGGGAGGGGATGAGCGTTTGTACAGCTCCTGTTCTGGGCCAGTCCGGTAAACAGGCATTTCCCAAATATTATCTTAGATGACCCTCACAACAACACTGGGAGCTGGGTACCTTTGTTATTCCCTTTTTACAAAAGGCAGAAAGAGGTTGAATGACCTGTACAGGGTCACCCACCTAGGAAGTATTGGTCTGAATTTGAACTCAGGGCTTCCTGACTCCAGACCCAGGAAATCTATACACTGTGACCCCCAGCTGTCTCTGGAACAGGTCCTGGCCCTACATTCAGAGCTGTCTACACCTCGGGCACCTGAAGGACCTGGCTGATAGTGTTATATGAATGCCATTGGTTCTCGGTAATTCTGGTCTTTTTAATCAGGAATGCTTGGAAGTCCTCTGTTTCATTTTTTCCTTGTAGGATTTGAGTGAGTTACTCCTGATTGCAGCCTTCTGTCCTTTACTTTCTGTAATGCTGTATTCCTCTGCTCTCCACTCCTTTAGGCGGCAGCTGTTAAACTGTGTCTGATCCTTACCATGGCTGCTCAGCACTGGAATGGCTACTTATAGTAGTTTTGATTTGACTTGAAATCTCTGGGGTTTTGTCTGTAATGTTTTCTGGGAGTTTTATTTTGGAGTTTCTTTCAGGAGGTGACAAGTAGATTCTTCCTATTTACATATTGCTCTCTGCTTCTAGGAGATACAGGCTGTTTTCTTTTAAGATTTCTTGAAATACAATGTCTGACTCATGATGAAACATGCTCTCCACTTCTAGATAGAGAGTTGATGGACTCAGAATACATTGAAGCATATTTTCTTTTCTTTCTTTCTTTCTCTTTCTTTCTTTCTTTCTTTCTTTCTTTCTTTCTTTCTTTCTTTCTTTCCTTCCTTCCTTCCTTCCTTCCTTCCTTCCTTCCTTCCTTCCTTCCTCCCTCCCTCCCTCCCTCCTTCCTTCCTTCCTTTCTCATGGCTAATGTGGGAATTTTTTTTTTGTTACCATACATATTTGTAATGGGTTTTGCTTTTCATGCCTTGTAAATGGGTAGTGAAAGGAAGGGGGGAGGGAGAGAGTTCAGAACTGAAAAGAAAATAAATTGAATTTAAAAACAAAAAAAGAAATAAAGGAAAAAAGAAATACGATGTCTGGGCTCCCTTTTTGCTCATGGCTTTTAGAGTAGTGAGGTAATCCTTGATTTTTTTCTCCTATCTTTTTCCATATCATTTGTTTTTGCTATGAGATACTTTATTTTTCAGTTTTTTTATTTTAATATTCTTGTTTCATGGGGTCATTGGCTTCAATTTTTAGAGAGTTTGATATTTAGGTGGTATTTTATACCTCTTGTGCAAGCTGTTAATTTCTTAATTCTTCCATTCCTCTCATTTCTTATCTAATTTTTTTTCCTATAGCACTCTCATTTCATTTATTTAAAACAAACAAAAGCTCCTTCTGAGCAGTTCTAGTTGAGATTGTGCCCAAGTTGTGTTTTACTTTTGGGCTTCGATGGCAGATGTTCTGGATTCCTTCTCTTCTGGTTTGGTATCTTGAGTGTCTCTGTCATGATAGATTTTTATGGGGGGATTTTTTTGTTTGTTCTTTTGTTCTTCCTGCCCAGATCCTGACTTAACATTTAAGGTTGATACTGGACTGAGCTCACTTCTGGAAGGAAGGTCTAGGCTTGTCTTACTGCTGCTTTCTTGGGGCATTGAGTGTTGTGCTATCCCATGATTCCAGGGGCTGGGACTTGACAACTTTCGGTGCTCCCAAGGCAGTCTGATGACTGTGCCTCTGGCCAGATCACAGGAGACAGATTGCTGCTGGGCTAATTAGCAGCTGGTTGGGTAGCTCTGCTGGTTCATGTCAGGCTCTCCTTGCACCTGGTGCCTTACTCTGGGTATTTTTCTGCTGGAGGCTCCAGCCTGGGCTAGAAACTAGAACTGAGAGCCTTCTCTGTTCCTGGGCTCCGAGCTACACTCTGGCTGTTTGCTTCTGGCCCTGTTCCTTTCTTAGTGCACAGCGTAGGGGCCTCACCCTAGAGCAGAACTGCCCCTTCCTCTTTGCCCTGCCCCCCCCCCCGCCCCCGACAGCACCTCCTTAGTCTGCCCTGGATCTGTGCACTGCCAGTGCCCAGTACAGGGCTGGGACCTCCTCTTTACCTGGAGCCCCAGCCTCTTCCTTAACCCTGGAGTGCCTGTTACCTTATGCTGACATCTGGGCTGGAAAAGTGACTCGGCAGGATTGTTTTTCTTGAACCTCCCCATTAGGATTTGTGCCAATAGATTTTCAAGGTGTGTTTGGAGGCGTTTTGGTCGGGGAGCTGACTTTGGCTTCCTGCTCCACCATGTTGACCCCGCCTCTCCCATTCTGTCTTTGTGTCTATCCCTAACACCATGCCTGGTGCAGGAACATCTCACAAGAAGGGTATCCCAAGCTGTCCCCTAGCAGCTGCTGGTCCCTTCTGGGGAGTCTTCCCTGAGGTCAGGCCACCCTCTGTGGCCCACTGTATGGAGTCAGCCTCCCCAGCTGCATTCTTTCTCTCTCTGTTCCTGACCTCCCCTCAGTCCTGAGCTGAGCTCAGCCAGGCTGTGTTGCCAGGACCGTGGCCCCAGAAGCAGTGGTTGCCCCAAGGATTTGGGGTGGGGCTCGAACAGAGGCCTGAAGGGGCTCAAAGACCCAGATCAGATGGGTAATGCTGGGAATCAAGTACTTTGCTTCCAACAGTTTTGGCTTGTTATCCCCATTTTATGGAGGAGGAGATTAAGGAGCAGAGAGAGAGGTTTATTAAGCAAGTGGCCTTTAAGTCTCCTCCCATCAAACCAACAGTATTTATTGAATGTGTTTAGTGTTGGGAGTCCACGGCTCTCCAGCTTGCCATGGGCCCTGCCCCTGTAGTGTCAGCCACAGAGGAGTGCAGACCAGATGAGCCAGGGTCACCTAGAGTGCCCCGCCAGGCAGGCTGGGGCCCATCCAAGGAGGTGGGGCCAGATGCCAGGCAGAGGGCTGGAAGCTGATGATCAGTGGTTGCTCCACACGCTCTCTGTGCCCGTTTCCCCAAGACAGTAGTTCTGCCTGACTTTACTGAAGGCCTGTGACTTTAAGAGCTCCGCCCCTCCCTGCAGGGCAGGCACACAGTCTGCAAATGGACTGTCTTCTCTGGCAGCTGGCAGCAGCCTGGGGAGGTTCACAAAGACACAGGCAGATGGAAGGAAGCAGGCTCCAGGAGAGGGACTGGGAGAGGAGGAGGAGGCAGTGGCGCCGGTGGCATCCTCAGCCCTCACAATGAAAGTCCTCCCTGGCCGGTCCCCACGCTCTGAATTGCCAGCAGTGTTGGACTGAACGAGGCATCTTGGGAGCTAAAGCCCCTTGTTTACAGGGGCACCCTGCCTGAGCTTGGGAAAAGCCCCCTCCCCTGGACCTCTGGACTCAAGGCAGAGGGGAGGAGGAAGAGGAGGAGGAAGAAGAGGACAAGAGACTGGGGCTTCATCTGTCCCTGGCCAGCCCTGACCATACCCTTGGAGCTGGGCTTGTCTCTCTTTGGAGGGTGGGTGTGGGTGTGTGGGGGGCGTGGCTTGGTGGATGGCTCGTGTTCCGAAGAACAATGATGAGGGAGTGGAACCAGATCTCTGGCCGGCTGCTGAGACTCCAGGAGAGCCTACCCAGCCTGGCTGGCTGCCTTTTTGATCTGCTGCTGGGACCCCAGTGATGACCATCAGCCTGGGGGCTTCTTCACTGCTGCATGCTTGAAATTCCCTTCACAGGACTCCCCTCACTTTGGAATTTAACTCCTCCACTTGGGACCGGCCTTGAAGGGGACCCAAGGCATTTCTCAACTTGGCCCAAGTCCCATGCTGAAGCGGGGCAGCTGATGACCAAAGAAAACTCGGAACCATGGATGCCTTGGCAAGCCTTGGAGACCCAATTTCTTGAGCTGGTGGAAGGCGAGAGGCTTCCTTCCCGGGGTGGCAGGAGTGACTGACTGAATGAATTGTGTGGCATGCTCAGAGCTCAGGGACCAGGGGCTCCTCTGCTGGGCTCAGGCCAGCTGCCTCTGAAGATGGCTGAGATGAGAGCAGATCTGGAATAGAGAAACAAAAGAGCGTGCTGCCAGAGTGGATGGAAGGGCTCTCTCTGCCTGCCCTGGACTTGCTCTGTCCAGAGGATTCCTGGATGTGACCAGGGCTCTACTCTGGCTTTGGGAAGGTGGGCTTCTGTGACAGGGGGATGAGTCTTGCTGCGGAGGTGAGAAGTGGGTGGGAGAGTCTGGGGTGCTTTGTGGCCCCAGGAAAGGGACTCTAGCCCAGCACTGTCGGATTGTATTTCCATATGGGGACATTTCATTAGTTTGGGGCCCCTCTTCCTGATATTAGCCATATCAGTGATATAGGGAGAAAATACTCAGAAGAGAAAAGTTTGGCCGGGTCTGCCAGCCCTTGGGATGTGACTGAGCCATGTTTATAAGGGGAGGGATTTGGCTGTGAGCTGAGTACTGGACAGACAACAGTGAGGAGTGGCCCTGGGAGGCTAGAGGTGGCCCAGATTTGCATGATGGCTGACTCCGGTATTCTGCGGAGGAGAGGGTTGCAGGTGAGTAGAAGGGCACTCTGGAAAACTTAGGTCAAATGGGAAGGCACGGGGGGTGGTGAGTCACCATTTCTTTTATTCTATGGTGCTGACTTGAAATTTGCAGATTTCTTATTCCACGATGTTGAACTAAGCAGGCCCAGGACCCAAGTTACTACTCTAGACTGCTTTGGAAGCTGTTGCCATCAGGCCATGTCCACTCGCAATCAGCCTCGTGACTTTTTCAATCTGATTGATCTGTGGGTCATTCTCTCCCAGTACTGCCTTTTGTCTTTTCTTCCTTAAGAAGACTTCTCCATATATTTCTTTTGCAGAGGTCAGATATCTGTGAATGGTGTTTTACAGACCATATTTTCTGAGTCATTGAATTTTTATGTATGATTGTGACCAGTAGAGAACAAGCCTGTGGACGGCTGGACCTGAGGGCCCGTGGCTGGGCGGGCTTCTCCTCCTGACCTCAGTATCACCAGTAAAGCAGATTCCACCCCCTTGTTAGGCCACCACGTGTTCTCCCATGCCCTGGTCTCAATTCTGCAGTTTACCAACATCTCCTAAGGCCTGCTGGAGAGCATTTAACTAGAGCACTTATCTCAAAAGCTGCAGATTTGTCAGAAAGTCTTCAGGTCTCTATTTCCTTACCATATGTTTTCTTCTCACCCATTTTTTCTTTCTAATCCAGCAAATGTTTATTATGTTCTTAGTACAGGCTTGGCCCTGGGTTACAGAAACCTAAGGAAGAACTGTAAGCTTGCCCTCAAGTTCTGCTGGGACTGGTAGGGGGAGGAAGGGGTAGAAAATACAGTGGTACTTTGATGTTTCCTACACAGTTTGAGCCTAAGATGTTGCCATAGTTCTTTTAGGAACTAGTCCACTTTTTCCAGGCACATATAGCCCTGAGGTCTGACTGCTGGCAGCATCTGGAATCATATTTGGGGCAATGTAAACACTCAGGCACATTCCTTGTGGGCACTTTTCTTGTCCTGTTGACACAAGTTTCAAGGGTTAAGGGCATAGAATTTTGAATCACATTGCTCCTTTTCAGTCTCTTCCATGCTGCTTAGATTAATGAGGCCCCAGAAATGGGGAACTCACCCCTTCTCAAGGAGTAAGTGGTTCACTCTCTTGGTTAGTAAGTTCTTTTATTAAGCCTGAATTGATCTCTTTGGCAGTCCCTTCCATTGTTCTGCCCTTGGGGTCCAGTGGAACAAGGCTAATTCCCTTTTCCACCATGACAGCTCTGCAGATACACAAAGGTAGGCATCTTGTCTTCCCTGATTCTTCTCTTCTCTGGCCTCAGCATCCCCAGCTCCTTGTCCTGGCTGTCCCCTGGCATGCTCAGGGTTCTTATGTGATCATCCTGAATTCCTCCAACAGTGGAGATTAGGGTCAGTGGGATCCTGTCATGGTTTGGGCTCCCCCAAGGTGCCAGGAGCTGAAGAGGTTGTTTTGGTGGGCTCTGCTCCCAAGGTGCCTGTTGGCTGCACTGTGGTCAAGCTCTATCTCCCTGGGCACCGTGGATGTTTGAATTCATAAGCTTCCTGGAACCCTGTACCTCTGATGGTTCTGAGTTCCCTTTTCAGGCACAATGAACAGCCTTTCTCTCTTGCAACTACGCAAAGCTGTGGGAGCAGTGCTGCCTTCTCTATAGGATTGCTAGTGGCCAGAGTTAGAGGGTTCCGCCCCTCCCCTTATCCAGCCTTCAGTGGCTTTCTTCTCCATCCAAGTGCCTATGAACCTCCCTCTAACCCCTGATGGGGTCAATGTCTGGCTCAAGGCCTGAGAATTTGAAGGTCTTTCTCCTGCCACCATTGACTAAGTCTGTGGGGTGCTTCAACATGCTCTGGGAGCCCCAGCTATAAGAATGATTCTCCTTTCAGGGTACAGTGACTTGGCCTAACTAGGAGCAGCTTTATGCCCATATCCTTTCCCCACGCATCTTTGATTTCATTCCAACCTGATCCCCTCAGCCTGGAGGTTGCCCCCTTTTTGGTCCATTTTCTGTTACTGTGGCCCAGTCCTGCTGGGCAGGATCTCTGGTTTTTCGTGGATCTGAATCTTGCTGCAGGTCATCCTCAAAGAAAGCTTTTTCTTGTCTTCAAGGAAAGGGGCCATCATCTGGTCAGCTGGAGACCCTCAGCCTCCTCTGCTGAGGGTCTTCTATGCCATTTATAATTAGGAAAAACTCAAATAGGTGAAATCCTCGTTCCTTAATGCTGATTTTTAACAGTGTCCGACTAAAAGTCAAACCGGAGCAAGAAGTACATGGAGAGATGACAAGTCCAGGCCAGTGCTTGGGTAGAGAAGGACCCTTGGAGGAGCTGGGACTGGGCCAGCCCAGGCTTCTGCACCTTTCACACCCTCATCTCCTCCTCCGAGTTCCTAAAGAAACGAGAAAGCTTCATTTGGCCAGGAGGAAGCCTGCTGCCTTCCCACAGGCCATGGCTGAAGGGCAGGATGTGGATGCACACAGATTCTCAGCTAGATAAACAAACAGCTTTCTTATTATCCAGGAAATTCAGACCATCCCCTACCTCTACAACCAGCACCCTGGACAGAGCCAGGTGAGGCCTGTCATTGCTGGCAGTGTCTTGTCTTCTCTCTGGGCTGTGCCCCCCAAGGCTGGGTCTGAGTGTGTGTTTCCATGGGGGTTGGGGGATTGGGGCTGGTAAGTCCTTCCTGCGACCATGCCCTGGGGACTGCCCAGGTCTTTCCCCTGGCCCTGGATCCCTGGGCTCCTCCCTTTCCATCAGGGTTATTTCAAGCTTCTTGACCATGTAAAGAAATTCTGGGGAACCTGCAGATGAATAAGGGGGTCCCCTTTACCAGGTTAGTCCCATTCTTCAGCAGACCCTTCTTGGAGCATCAGAGCTAGACAGGCCCTTGGAGGTCAGCCATTCCAAGCCTCCCACCATGCTTTGTGATTTTTTTCCTCCATGGTTTCCATGGTCCTTCAGCTGTCCGTTCTCTCTTTGAGCTGGTACCTTTGGCCTGACCTCCCCACTACTTGGTATACTTTTGGCTTCTTGGCAGGAATGCTGTTAACATGTGTCCCTTCTTAGCAGGTTTTCTGCAGAGCCTGCCTCTGGGCTTTCATACCTTCTTATAGAACGCTCTCTCCATACCTCCCCTGGCTAGGTGCCCACTGCTGCTGCCCTCTTTCCCCTAACTCCCACAGGGCATGTTCCACTCAGGGAGGCCCTGGTTTTCCCTGAGTCTTCTGCTCAGTTGGGGTTTTCTGTGGCACACAAGTCAGAGCAGTGACTGTTGACCTCGACTCTGTGCCTGAGGCCTTCCTGGCACTCCCACTCCCAGCCTTCTCTGGGATGCTGTAACTTGCCTAGCTGTTGGATGAAGTCTTGTTTGTGCCGCCAGCCTTGGTGTCCTGCTGTTGCTATGAGAACAGCCACCGCCTAGGTCCCACGGGAAATCCTGTTGGGGCTTGTGGGAAGTGGGGAGAATGGGCTTCTTTCCAAACCTTTTCCTTGTGGTTCAGATGTCTCACTCAGGAGTCTTCCTTAAGGGCCATGGGTGAAGTGTGACTGCATGGCTATACCTGGGATTGTGCCCTGGGGCTCTGCCCATACAGCTTTGACTCAGGTTACTGGCTTTGGCTGGCAGAGGACCCCAGTCTGGGCTCTTGGACCTTCTGCTTGTGAGAACAACTGTGACCTTACGGTTTCTTCACCTCCATAGGTTCCCTCATGGGTTCTCCTAAAAAACAGTGAGGGCTGTTCCAGAGTGGGACAGGCTGCCTTTGGAAGTGGTGAGCTTCTCCTTACTCCAGGTCCCCTTCGGAGGCTGAGCCAGCATTGGTGGGTGGGGAGGGTTCTTGTCAACCTGATGCTTGGACTAGGCCACTTCTGAGGTTCCTGGCTTTCACTCGAGTAGGAATAAGGGCAAAGAGTTTGAATTTCAAAGGGCTTCTTGTACCAGCACAAAAGTTGCCAGAACAGTTGGAGTAAAGAGAGGGAGCGAGATTGGCCAGGCCCACGATAGTGATGACCTATTGTCAGCAAATCCAGAAGTAAGACACACTTGGGGGTGCTTACACCGTGTGTGTGTGTATGAACACGTATACATGTGTGTGCGCATATGTATGCTTGCCTAAGTCTGGTGCTGATAGACTGCCCAGGCCACAGAAAAAGTCTTGAATTGTCTGTGTGATGCTGAGTCTGTATTTTGGTCTTAAGCCTTCATTAGCTGCAGAATGGTTTTGCCAAGTTGGCCACATAATACTTTAGGCCTACTTTTAGTTCAAGGTGATCTGCCTGTCCCAGGCTACCAGACTGTCATAGCAGAGGGATGATGCCTTAGGGAGGGCTCAGCCTCAGCTGCTGCCTTTGCTTCCTAGGAGACTCTGGGTCAGGCCTAGACTCCCAGGGCCCAAGAGGCTCATCCACGAATGGAAGAAGGATGAGGGGAGAGTCTGAGTGTTTCTGAAAGCATCCTGAAGGGGATGGAGGCCTCGCCCTTGGTGCTGCAGGAAAAGTTGTGACAGTGACTAGTAAAGGTAGATGGCTGGGATCATCTGATGGGAACAGGCCTCAGCTGGAAGAAGGGCTGTGGGTGGTGACAGCTTCCTCCTCAGCCCCCTCCGCCATGTTCAGGAGCACCTGTGCCTTCTCAGGGCTCTCTTGGCCTTGCCTCTGACATCAGCTGCACTTGCCCAGGCCCTTGTCACCTCTCACTTGGACTGTTGCAATACTCAGCCAACCTGTCTTCCTGAGGCTCTTTCCTCCTCTCACCCCAGAGTAGTGCTTAGGGGTCACAGTTTTGCTCCTGGTCCCAGCCAAGTCTAAAAGCACCCATGGCTTCCCCTTGCTTGGGTCTCTTCCTCTTTGGCTTGACATTCAGGGCTCTAAGATCAAGCCTACACTATCTTTGAAGTGTGATGAAGTCTGCTGCCCCCGTGAACCTCTGGGCTTCTTTACCTTTGTTCTTAACATTCCCTCCTCTTCTTCCTCCACCTTCCTCCTGTCTTTTGGTGGTCTCCCCATTCTTCAGCACCCAGGTCAAATGCCACCTCCTTCAAGAAG
>NW_027185850.1:29459725-29502048 GCF_028583685.1 Petaurus breviceps papuanus | reverse complement strand
TCTCCATTTACTAGGTCAAGTGACTTGCCCAAGGTCACAGGGCTGCTTGGAAGTGCTGGGGTTGGTGCCTTCTGGCCAGGATCTCTTCCCTGGGCCAGGCTTCCTGTTCTGCCTGCTCCCTTCTTGTGGACAGGACCCTTCTCATGGAGTTGGTCAGCAGGCATTGGTGAGGCTTCTGTGTATACAGGGCTGTGTGCTAGGCATTCCGCAAGTGTACAGAGACAGGGCTTGCTTTCTTGGTAGTTGTGGTGGTGGGAGGTTACAACATGTGCACAGTAATGGGAAGAGGGAGAGAAGAGTAAGAACTGGGAAGCCTTCAGTGAAGCAGTCTTCCCAGGTAGTGGCAAGGAGGGAACACATTTCAGGTATGGGAAATGGTCTGACCAAAGTTGTGGACATTGGAGATGATGGGATGTTGAACTCTGGGAAGGCTGTTTTTTTAAATTTGGCTTTTGTGTGAAGGGGAATTGTGAAATATGTCTGGAGAGTGAGGCTGGAGTCACATTGTCAGTTCTCAGCACTGGGTCAGGATCATAACAGATGCTCAGGAAATCCCTGTTGATCCTAAAGGGCCCTGAGTGCCAGGTAAAGGGCATTAGGGAGCCATGGAATGACTTTTATTGGAATGCATCATCAGACCTGTGCCTTGGGAAGACTCTGGGCAGTGGTGTGAGGAATAGCAGAGAGGGGACAAGTCTGAAACAGGAACACTTAGGAGGGTTTTCAAGCCCTGAAGGTGAAATGCATTTGGGTGGTGGTTATGCCAGATGGATACAGAGAGTGTGGCGCATGTAGCCTCAGCCAGCCCTGGCAGTCCCAGCTGTGGGGGTTGGGCAAGGAGACAAAAAGGACTCCCAGCTTTGGAACATGGGGGATTCTGAGGATGCTGGTACCTTCAGAACCAGTAGGGAAATTCAGAGAAGGAGTCATGTTGATGTCAGTGAAGCCTTCAAGTGGAAACAATTGGCAGGCGCGGCAGGACAGAAGCTTGGGTGGAGAGAGGGCGCTGGGAGCAGCACCACAATGGGCATTTGAACCCATGGGGGCTGATGAAGGCACCCAGAATGCCAAGAGAGGAGAAGGGGGCCCCAGTGCAGAGGCCCAGTGAAGGGGCCGAGGGACAGGTGGGAGGATGAGGGCGAAGAAAGCACTCTGGGTTTAGCCATTGAGGGGTAGTTGGTAGGTGTAGGCAGAAGTACTGCTTGGACAAGTGGTCTTCGGTAGCTCTTAGGGGGACCCTGTCACGTTTTGAGCCCCTCAGGGTGCTCTCTAGCGTTGGACAGGGAGTGGCCCTGGGTGTGCCTCTCACCTAGCTCTCAGATGCTGAGTGGTGATGCTGAATGGCTCCATCAGGGCTGCTGGGTGCTGGATGCTGGCCAAGGCCTTGTCTGTGTTAGGTAGGTAGGAAGCTGTCTTTTCAAATTGCTGGGACTTAAATTCCTCCTGGTGCCATTTGTGCTGGTGTTGAGCCTCCCCAAGACACCCCACTTGTCACCAGACCCACACACTTTCAAGAGCCCAAGGTTGCCTGCACACTATGATAGCTTTTGAGTAAGGACAGAGCCATGCATTCCCTTGGGAAACTTCATTTATTATCTACAGAGAAGAGTTAGAAAGTTGGGTTGGATATTAACTGCCCAAATGGGAGAGCCCTGGGGGGTTGGCAAGCTTAGGGGGACACCTGAGCTGTCTGCGTGGTGCTCAGTGGTACCTGAGTTCTCCCAGGAGATATACTTGGAGGTGATGGGAGGACCTGATCTTTTGTTTCCATGTCAGCCCTTGATTAGCTTGCAGCAGTCTGGGATGGGGACCATTGTAGCATCACTGAACCTGAGTTAAGGGTGGCCTCTCTGTCCTCCGGGAGTGGAAGGGACACTGTACAGAGTGGAGCCCACAGGCTCCCAGACTCTGGGCTCTCTCTGGTCAGACACGCACCATAGGCACCCCTAACAACATGTGCAGGTCATAGGGGCCTGTGTCTTTTGGGGTAAATAGGAGAGGGAGGAAGGAGTGGAGTCTCAGGGAGAGCCAGCCTCTGCTGAACAAGATGGAAGGCCTTAATCCAGGAAGTGCCTTTGAATGGGCCCTTGGGCCGGTCCAGAGTTCTTCATTAAGCTGGTGGGCAGAGCCCCAGCTGCTGGCTCCATGTTCTGTACAGACAGACTCAGCAGTGGGTTGTTGGTTGTTGGGACAAATGAAGGAGAAAGTCAAGTGAACAGGCATTTGTTAGGCAGCTCCCGTATGCCCCTGTTGTCTGCCTGCTGAGGCACTAGAGTCACTGGAGTTGCCTCGTGGCTGCTGGGACCCAGGCTCCCTTATCTGGGGCAGTGGGCAGCAGTGGTAGGAGGTAGCTGCCCCTATGCCTCCCAAGGGCATTCTGTGCCTTGTCCTCATGAGCACAGACAGAGGTCAGAGCTGCGTAAGCTTGGCTTTTCCGTACCATTCTTCACCTAGTCCTGGCTCTCTCATTTCCTTCTCTTTTTGTCCCGTCCTCCTTCCAGCTGAGCCTGATCCTTTCCTGCCAGATGGACAGAGGGAGCCAAGTCTCTGTGACTTGCCAGCGTCTGGTCCCTTTCCGTTGATTTTAAGATCTGGCTGGCGTTGGCAGCTGAGCTCCCCCTGGTGTTTCCATGATCTGGGGCTCCTTTGCTCCCCCTACCCCCTTAGCTGAAAGAGGATCTTGGGAAGTTCAGAAGATGGGAGTATTTTAGACTGCCCCTGTTCCCTTCGGCCTCCCAGCAGTGCCTCCTGAACAGTTGATGGCAATGTCTGTATTGGGAGCCAAGGACAGATGGATGAGATGGCGTGATCCAAAGCTCTGCAAGGAGCCCAGCCAAAAAAGTTACACCAGACCTCTGGGGGGCACTGCAGCTGGAGGACTCCAGCAAAAGGGCTTCCTGGAGCTGTGAGTCACCCCTTTTCTACAGCCCGGGGCCCTCTTCTTCTGGACTTTCTGTATATGCATGGGGAGGAGTGGTCCAGACCTGACTGGGGGTGGGGTGGAGGTGTACTAATTTCTTGCTCTGCCACTTCAGTTAAATACTCCTTTCTAAAACCTTTTAAGTCTGAATAGCTAATTGACATCAATTGACAGACAGTCATGGGGGAAGCACACTGGTGGGGCTTATTTGCTTTGCTAGTAGAAAGACTACGGGAGCTCCTTGGGGCCAACCCCAGAGCTGTGAGAGCAGGTAGAGGTCATTTTAAGGATCCCAACAATGTTGGGAACTGGATTTTCTCATCCTGTAGATTTTCTGATCATCAGCAACAATGGACAGTAATGCTTTAGGCAGGCTCTTGTGGAGAAGGAGCTTCCATTCCCCTCCTTCATCCCTCTCCCCCACTGCCCACAGCAGACTGGAGGAAGCTTTGCTACCAGCACTTAGAATGTTGGGAAACCTCATTTGGGAGAAGCCACTTGGTAAGGTCAGGTGGGCTTTATGCAGCCTAGAAAAAAGCCCCAAGGAATACTCCAGATTTCCTCCTTCCATTGGAGTACTGGTTTCAGCTTTCCTCGGCAGGCTGAGGACAGGACATGGGCATGTGCTGGTCTTCATGCAAGCTGCCACTTAGACAATCTCTTATCTCCCCTGAGTTAGCAAGACTGTGCAAAGGTGCAGGTATGCCTTGCCCAGTGAATAGGTAATGGTTCCTCTATCTTTACTGGCCACCAGGGAGGAGGGCGAAGGCTGCTAATTGGACTTGGTTGATGTGACCGCCTTGACCACCAGTGGCAGGCAGCTGGCAGCTGTTTGAAATGGGATAGCCCAGAACTGTCTAGTCCAACCTGTATCTGAACTCGAGACAGCCCGGACCTCTTTGGCCATCTCTGGTCCTTCCTGTCCTGCCTGCAGCGCTCATGTTCTGTCCTCTGGGGCCAAGCATGAGGAGACTCATCCCATGCCCACACTTGGACACTGCAGCCTTCCCCCGCCCCAGTCAGGCTTCTCTCTTTTGGGTCAAAACATCATTGAATTTTTTTAAACTTATTTGCATTTGCCATGATTAGTCTTGTGCACTGTGGCCAAACTGAACTCCATTTCAGTACCCAGCTATCCAGCACCCCCCCCCCCCCCCCCCCCAAATCCTTCAGATTATCAGTGCTATCAGTCATAATCAACCAGACCTTCCTTCTTGCTGTCTGGTCACACTCTTTTCTGGGATGTGGCTTCTAGAGAGATGCAGTCCTCCCAGGCAGAGGGCACGAGCCAGCATCTTGTGGGGCCTGTTCTTGTCAGGTGTGCCCTAGGCCAGGCAGGCCTGGCTGGTCCTTGAGTGGCCGCACAATTTGTACTCCAGCCTTGTTCGTTTTGCTAAGGCCTGCCAGACAGAGCTGGCCCTCTTCTAGGATGACCTTGTAGACCTCAGCATTATTCTGCACCATGATGAGGCATCCGCATAGAACGAGACAGACCTCCTGGAGCTCAGAGCTGGAAGGAAGGAGCCTCTGGCATCTAGGCTCACCGTATCTGTACAGAAAGTCTCCCAATAGCCTCCCCAACAGACAGTTGTCTCAATCACAAAGTCACTGAACACTTATTCACGACTAATGTGCGCCAGGCGCCACAGATAAAAAGAACGGCAAAAGATAATGCCCCCCAATGCCCCCCGGATGTCAGAGTCTAATGGGGGAGACAACTTGTAAACAAAAAAAGCTATTAACAGGATAAATTGGACATAATCAACAGAGAGAAGGCCCTAGCATTGAGGGGGAATCAGGAAAGGCTTCCTTGACAAGGCAGAATTTTAACAGACTTGAAGGAAGCCCAGAAGTGGAGATGAGGAAGGAGGGCATTCAGGCTTCAGGGTCTTGTGCAAGGAACAGCCAGGAGGCCAGGGTCACTGAATCATCGAGTGTGTGAGTGGTGGGGAGGGAAGGGTTCAAGGGGTAAGAAGACTGGGAAAGTAGAAAAGGGCTTTTATATTTGATCCTGGAGGTGATAGGGAACCAGTAGAGTTTTTTGAGTACAGTCAGACCTCTGGTTTGGGAAGATGAGTTTGACATCTGGATGGAGCATGGATGGCAGTGTGGAGAGATTCATGGCAGGCAGAGGCTATGGCAGGAGCCTGGGCAGGAGGTGATGAGGGTCTGCTCTGGGGAGTGTGTCAGTGTCAGAGGGGAGAAGGGATAGTCAAGAGATGCTTTGGAGCTGGAATCGACAGGCCTTGGCAAGAGATTGGATGGTGGGGGCGCGGGGAGAAATAGTGAGGAGTCAGGGCAACGACACCCAGGTTGTGAGCCTTGGTGACTGAGAAGATGGGGCTGTCCTTGACAGTGATAGCAAGTTAGGAAGAGAGGAGGGTTTGGGGGGAAAGTAATGAATTCTGTTTGGGACATAATGAGTCTGAGTTGTTTATGGCAACTCCAGTTCAAGATATCTAAAAAGTCGTTGGGAGGTGGGAGATTGAAGGTCAGCAGAGAATTTAGTACTGGATTGTCGTGATTAAATCCACAGGAGCTGATAGGCTCAGCCAGTAAAGAGGTCTAGAGGGAGAAGAGAAGGGGGCCCAGGCCAGAGCCCTGGGGAATAACTAGGGGCCCCTGCTTGGAGACTGCCAGAGAAATGAAATCCAGAACCCCCTGCTGCAGCCCATCCCCCACATTTACTCAGTCAACGAGCATTCTTTTTTGGGACAGAAAGTGTGTCCTGATAGCCAGCTTAAAGTAACACCCTAAGCCCCCTCCCCTCCCTGGTTGCCTCTTGGACTGGTCAGCCCTCTTGCCCCCAGCTATCATGTGCTCCTTCCCTTCTCCCTCAGGCAGTTGATGAGAGTCAGTGGGTCTTGCAGAAGACCTTGGCGTTGGAGTAGTTTCAGCTGGTGGTTGTTCCCCGCCCAGGAACCTCGATGGTGTCCGACCCAAACCAGCCAGTCTGTGGGTCAGTTTTTTAAACTTTCAGAAGTAGTTTAATGATGATAAACACGATTCAGCAGGGAAACTTCTCTGTTGGCATGAGCCCCCACCGGCAGAGCCTTCCCTCAGGAGCCACCTATCCGGACCCCTCTGGGGAGGTGTGTAGAGAGGCTCCTGAGATGCTGAGATTCCTCCAGCTCGTTCTACATTGAGGTCTGTTAGGAGACTACAGCATTTTACTGAGCTCACCCAGGTACCATGGCAGTATCCCTGGGTCTCTGAGCCCAGACCACAACCCTGCTGCTAACAGAGAAGGGGAGGGGGAGGTGGTGTCAGCACCCGGAGAAGCAGCAGGACTGCCCCCCCTCTCCCCCTCGAGCCTCAACTCCCTGCCTTCCCTCTCAGGTGTCAGGGTTTCTGTGGAGCTTTGCTCTCTTGCTAACTACACCACCTGCAGAGCCTGGCTGGAGGCTTCCCTGAAAGGCCTGTTCTGGTATCTCCTCCTCCAGGAGGGGCCCCCCCCCCCCATCTAAGTGCCATTTGTTTCTCCCCAATAGAATGTCAGCCCTTTGAGGGCAAGCTGAGGGTTCACTTTTGTCTTTTTCCACATCCTCAAACATAGAGCCTGGCACACAGTAGCAACTGAGCAACTGAATGAATTCTTGTTGAATTCACTTGAGGAAAGCTACAACAGCAGTGAGGGGGATTTTCAATGCCCGGCCCTTGTGTGTAGGGTGAGCAGGACAGGGAAGGTGCCCTCAGGCTGTCTTGCCCTCCTGCTGAGAGGGCCTGGTCAGGGGGGCCTCGGGAGGAGTGTGTCGTGGCGTCTTTACCTGGCTTCCCCTCTGCACAGCTTCCCCTGCGACTTGGCAGGGGTTCAGATCCCAAGGGTCTGTGTCTGCTTCTTAAGTGCTGAAACCTCAGGGGGTTTGGAAACAGGTCGTGCAGGGCTGGGGGCAGGGTGGCCCTGGGTACTATATTATAGGGTAACGAGATTGGTCTCTTTTTCCTGGCCACCTGGGGATTGCCTCCAGCAGGTGATGAGGGAATCTGAGATGAGTGGAAATCTGTAGTAGGAGGAAGCTGAGGAGGCTGGTGGTGGTGGAAGGAGCTGAGACTTTGCAGGAGCTCTGCCCAGGGGCTGGGCTGGGGAGGGCCAAGGCACCTGCTGGACTATTTTCTTTTCTTGTCAGTGAAGGTAGAAACCCATCAGGTGGAAGTAATTTAACCAGGACGAGGGATTAGGGTGCAGA
Source organism: Petaurus breviceps papuanus (assembly GCF_028583685.1). Lineage (NCBI taxonomy): Eukaryota > Metazoa > Chordata > Mammalia > Diprotodontia > Petauridae > Petaurus > Petaurus breviceps. Next base: position 29,494,941 of record NW_027185850.1, on the reverse strand, counting down.
CCCCTCAGCCTGGCCCTCCTCCCCTTGTGTCTCCAGCATTTAGCCCCAGGCTGTACCCTGGGGGACCTTGTGATCTGGGCCTGCCCTCTCTTCCATCTGGGTTTTCACTAGAGCTGCCTCTGGTGCCTTCCATGCACATATGGCTTCAGTAACGGCTGTGTGCCAGGGCCTGTGCTGAGCCCTGGGGACACAGAAGCGAAAGCGAAGAATCTTTGTCTGCAGGAGCTTGTCTTCTCATGCACACAGCATACACAGAAATAAATTGATGCAGAATGAGTGTGGAATCTCTTGGACCAGCAGCTGCGTTCTGTATGGTGACCAAGCACGCGTTCCTCAGGGTTTCTCATTCTTAGCTGGGGGCAGAGCAGCAGATCTGCCAGGCCTGTCCAGTTCTGGGTGCCAGATTTCACAGAACCACAGACTTAGAGCATTCATGGTGCCTGGGAAAGCTCTTTAACGCCCTAAGGAAGTGGGAACAAAGCTCTAGTTGATGCTGAGAATTAGGAGACAGGAAGTGGTCAGCTCCTTGTGAGGAGGGGTCGTGTGGCTGGAGGGGGACCCCAGAGCCTACCATGTGCCTGGGACACAAAGGCATTCAAGGAGCTCACTGTCTGTGAAGGCACCAGAATTATGGGGGATTGGGAAAGGCCTCCTGTTAGAGGGAAATTGATTGGGGACTTGAAGGAATGGGGGAGATAGAAGTATAAGGGGGGCTCAGGCATAGAGGAAAACCAGTGGAAATTCCAGGAGTCAGAGATACGGATCTAGTCTGAAGAGTATCACTGAATCACAGAATGTGTATGTGTGTGTGTGGGGGGGGTGCGGGGTGAGGTATGTGAAGACTGGAAAGGTTGGGGCAGGTTATGAAGGGCTTTGAATGGCAGAGGATTTGGTATTTGATCCTGGAGCCACTGGAAAGGGGGGCAGGGGAGAGGGAGAGAGAGAAGAGGAGAGGAGGGGAGGGGAGATGAGACATGGCCAGTGCTGTGATTTAGGAAAATCACTTTGGCAGCTGTGTAGAGGAGAGCCTGGAGTAGGGAGAGACCTGAGGCAGGCAGACCTCAAAGTGGCTAGTGTGGTCATCCAGGTGTGAGGTGATGAGGGCCTTGGGGGGGGGGGCGTGTAGTGGCAGAGAAGGGAGGAGTAGATTGCAGAGATGTTACAAAGGTAAAATCAACAGACCTTAACAACAAGTTGGGTACAGAGAGAGAAAAGAGGAGAGAGAGACAGACAGACAGAGAGACAGAGAGAGGTCAAGGTTGCCTGGCTGACCATGGACAGTAATAGGAAGAGGGGAGGTTTTTGGGGAAAATGATCCCGAATTCAGTTAAAATAATCACATAATGAGTTTGAGTTGTTAATGGGACAGCCAGTTTGAGATTTCCAGTAGGCATTTGGAGAGAGGAGACTGGCAGTCAGCTGAGAGATTAGAACTGAATAAACATTTGAGAATCCTCAGCATAGAGATGGTGTCCATGGGAGCTGATATCACCAAGTGGCTAGTATAAAGGGAGAAAGGAGGGCCCAGGTTAGATCCCCCTGGAAAACCTCCAGTTATCATGTGTGACCAAGATGAAGGTCTAACAAAGGAGACTGAGGGTCCCTCAGATAGGAGAATCAAGAGAGAGCCATGTCACAAACACTTAGAGAGCAGAGAGTATCAATGGTGCTCAGTAGTATCTATAGCTACAGAGAGGTCAGGAAGGATGAGGACTGAGAAAAGGTCATTGGATTCAGAAATTAAGAGAGCCTTGGTAACTTTGGACAGAGCAGTTTCAGTTAAATGATGAGAAGTTAGATTATAGAGAGTTGAGCAGATAGCGAGAGGAAAGGAAGCGGAGGCACCATTTGTAAATAGCCTTCCCAACAGGTTTAGCCTCAAAGGTAGAAGAGATGTGGGATGGTAGCTGTTGGGGATGGATGAATGGAGTGAGGATTTTTGAGGATGGGAAAGACATGTTTGTAGGCAGTAGGGAGGGAGAGATGGAAGATTAGTGACTGTGTGGGGTTGCTGGAAGGGCTGACAGGCTAGAGAAGGTGGGATGGAATGGGGTCACTTATGCATGTAGAGGCCACCTCTTTGTGTGAGACAAGAGTGAAGGACAAGATAGGAACAGAAGGCACCTGTGTGATGGGAGAAGAGGGGTAGGAGCAGAAGGCACCTGTGTGATGGGAGAAGAGGGGTAGGAGCAGAAGGCGCCTGTGTGATGGGAGAAGAGGGGTAGGAGCAGAAGAGCTTTGGGAGGTTTGAGGAAGGATGCATACTTTAGAAGAGCTGCTGTGGAGTGTGAGACAGAGAGCCCAGTGGTTGTGTCATATGCTTGTGAATTTCTGCACTGATGGGGGGAGGGTTGGCAGGGCAAAATTGGTGATGCAGTAAGACAGCAAAGATCTCCAGGGGTGGACACCAAGGGGTCGGGTTGGGGAAGGTAGGGACTAGTGCAGGGGAGATGGTCTGGGAAAGAACTGAGGGATTGGAGGGGCAGCTAAAAAATTGATTTGGAGTGGCAAGGCAGAGGAAGAGGCGGAATGCCAGCAGTTTGTGATTGGAGAGGGGGCTGTCCCCTGTCCCATTCTGGACACTGTGCCCTGCTAATGGTCATGAAATAATTTGTCACCCTTATACACAGTAGCAATGGGAAATCTTTGTCCCCCTCTTTCTGTTATTTAGAAAGGATATAAAGGGGGATGGGACCCTTAGTCCCTAGGGCCTAAAGCCTAGTCAGCCTTCTTTTGCAAGATCCTAGGAGGGGACACTGGAAGCAGCTAATTGGCATTTTGACCTTTTGTCAGCCAGAGGATTTGGTTACTCTCCTTGAGCTCTAACATTGGCAGCAGTGCTGAGCCCAGCAGGCCTCTGTGGCTTGTTTCCTCAGGTAGCAAGCCAATTTGTACAATTAGTTGGATTTGTGCCCAACTGCCCAACTGGGTGCTGTGCACCATGAGCACGAGGAAGAGTGACCCCTGATTGGCGGAGAGACCTCTGAGTGTGGGGGTTGTGCCTTCACATGTCCAGAGAGGAGCAAAAAAAGCCCTTTGGAAGGGCTTGGCCCAGTTAGGAGAGCAGCCCTGGAGCCTCCCCAGGAGTCCCTGGGTGTCCAACACCTTCCTCTTCAGGATCACAAAGAAAGGGCTTCTTGGCTGAGCTCCTTCTCACCTGGGTTATGCTGCCCAGCTTCCATCTTGCTCCTTCTGTAGATGCTGCTGTTTACAATGGCATGTGCAGCTGGCTGATTTCTTTGGGGACAAACATGTTGGTTTACTCTCCGTGAGTGCTGTTGGTGGGAGGGAAGCCAAACTGGCTTTGACAAGGTTAGCCAGGCCCTGTCCAGTCTGGGGAGGGACTTCTGCCCGCCTGGAGGACCAGCCAGAGGGGATTTGGTTCTGAGCCTCAAAGCTGCCCCTAGTGCCCCTAGACTGTGGGTGCTGGATGCGGCCTAGGGAATGAATAGTCTAAGGCTCTTAGACCTGGGGTCCCGTCCCTCCCCACAGCCTTTCTTGGAGATTCTGAATGGGGCATTCCTTGTCCAAGGTCTGTCTGTCTGTTCTCCAGGAGCTTCCCTGGGCAAATGTCTGTGTAAATGAATAAATAAACACAGAGTGGTTCAGTACAAGGAACATGAGTGGGTGAGGGGATAATAACAGTGATAATAGTAAGAATTTCTGTTGTTTGGTCACGTCTGACTCTGGGGGTTTTCCTGGGAGAGATAATGGAGGGGTTTGCCATTTTCTTCTCCAGATGAGGAAACTGAGGCAGACAGGGTGCAGTGACTTGTCCAGGGTCACACGCCAGTAAGTGTCTGAGGCAGGATTTGAACTCAGGAAGAAGAGTCTTCCCGACTCCAGGCCCAGCTCTGTGCTCTGTGGTGCCACCTGGCTGCCCCAAGAATAAGAATAACCAGTACTGGTAGAGCCCTTTACAGATCCGATTTCATTTTATCCTCTGGACAGCCTGGGACAGGTGCCATTATGGCCTCCATTTTATGGATGAGGAAACTCTAGGATCGCCCAGCTTGTAGGGTCTGAGGCAGGATTTGAACTCAGGTCTTACTCCTGGGACTGTTCCATCTACTCTGGCACCGTCTGCTCTGGAAAGCCGCATGCAGATGGTGCTTGAGTTGCATCTTGAAGCAGGGAGTGTGAGAGGCTGCCAGTAAAGAGAGAGGGAGTTAGTGGCTTGGGGGCCCTAGGGTTCTTGGCCAGGGAGATGCTGCCCCCTGGTGGCCAGCCGGAACCTTGTGGCTCTCTGACCATTTTCCTCCTGGCTCCCTATTAGGGAATGAGTAGTTAGCTGGTTTGCTGGGCCTGCCTGGGCCCTGGCCTCTCTCCTTCTCCCCAGGGGTCTCAGCACCATCAAGGGAAGCCCAGGCCCTCAAGGCATCCCTGCTGTAGTGTATTTGACAAGAGATCATCCAGCCTCTGCCTGGATACTTCTGAGGGGGGGGCCCCTCCCCAGGACACCCCTGCCCTGGAGTAGAAGTCCTTCCTGAGAGCCAGCTGGCTTTTCCACTGTGGCCCCCACCCCCCCTTCCCACTGTGGCCCTTCAGCTCCAGCTGCAGCGTCTTCTCTTCTCCAGGCTTCCTTTCTCTGCCCCTTTTGAGAAGCACCTGTGGCAGCCGGTGGCAGACTGGTAGTACTGGTGCCTACCTCCCAGGGTGGTTCTGGGAAAAAGAACGAGATCATATTTGACGAGCACTTTGCAAACCTTAAAAGACTATCTAAATGCTAACCATCATTACCATCTGGGTGACCTCCACTTCTCTAACTTGGGCCTTTCTTTTGTTTTTTAGAAGGAGCTGAGCCTTCCGAGAAGAGGCAGCTTGTGAGTACCTTCTTTGTTCACCCGCCTCCCTCCCTTCCTGGTGCTGGGGGGAGGGATGGGGGGGGGTCAGTCTGGCCTGTCCCAGGCTCCCTGCCCCCACTGTCTGGCTGCCATTAGGCCTTGGGACTTGTTGTCTTACCCAGACACAGTCACTGAGCTTCTCTCAGCGAGCCCAGAGACAGCTGACCCAGTTGTGGCCCTGGCTTCTGGTGGTCTTCTGGGTATTCTCTGCATGTTGCCCTGAAAACTGTCTCCACGGTGGTGTCTTGGATTGAGGGAGTGCCTGGCTCTGGAGGCTCCAGGTGGCTGGGCAGCCCTAGCCAGAGCACTTAGCCCTGGCTAACGGTGAGGCAGGACAGGAGCTTCTCTTTCCGCTCTGCTCCTTGTCCCCTCGTGTGACTGACCTTGTGCTGCAGTCACCCCAGGGCCTGTCCCTCCTCTTGACCTCAGTTTCCTCCTCTCTGGTCTTCCTTTCTAGCTCTCGTTCTTGGGAGCTGTTGGGGGCATCGGCTCCTAGTGAGGCCGGCAGGTTGTGGGTGGGCCCTGGAAGGCCGTGGCTTGGCCTGTGGCCTTGTCTGCTACTCCAGACAGGAGGTGTTTTGTTCCTCCTGGAGAGTGGAGGTGACTCTGCACCCCCGAATGGTATGTGTGGTAGGCAGAGTGCTGGACTTCATGCTAGAAGGACCCGAGTTCAGCCCCAGGTACTCTGGAACTGTGTGACCATGGGCAAGTCACTGAACTTTTCCCAGGCTCAGTTACCTTATCTGTAACATGGAGTGGTATTGGAATTTACCTCACAGGGTGGTTGTGTGGATCAGTATTTGTGAAGTGCTTTGTGAACAGATACAAATGCTAGTGATTATTTTAATAGATAGATTCAAGGTTATTTTTCCCCTTGTTCTCTGAAGCTTCTTTGTATTGGTCATCCATAGTGATTTTGAAAAGCCAGGGGAGCTTTGTTCCTAGGTCCATTGATCGGTCTGCCTCCATGGGACATCCCCCCAAGCACCTGTGCTCGGGAGCAGACTCTCCTCCCCATTGGCTTCTGGCCTGGGGTGTCCAGCTTCCAGGCAGCAAGTCCTTGGCACAGGGCAGCGGGGCTTTTGCAGACCACTTCTTACTTGAGACTAGGCTGTGTTTGTTTCTTGAGATCCTTTTCTTCTTCAGATCAGCAAAGCAAACTTTTATTAAGCATCTTCTTCCCTGCTTTTCCCTTCATATCTATTGTGTTGAGGAAGTGCTGAATTGGGGCATGGGACAGGCCAGGCCTGAACGGGCTTTGAGGCTTTTCTTCAGCAAACTTCATGGGCTGCTCAGAGGGAAGGTAGAGAACTAAGAATTTCAGTCCTAGCTTCTGTTCTGAGGGTCAGGCAGCATGTACACAGATGAATCCATACTAAATCTTTATGAAAGAAACATTACCTAACTTTTGGAGGGAAGGGGAGAGTCCTGGAAGCTGGTGGCAGCCTCAGGTGGGAGAGCTGCTCCTGAAGGGAAGGGGACACAAGGCAAAAGTGGCAAGCAGAGGGGTGTGTGTGCGTGCACATGTGTGCGTGTGTGTGTGTCTCTGTTTATGTGTGCCAGCTGGAGTGTAGATTGGGTAAAGGGAAATAGTGTGTCATTGCCCTGGAAAGATAAGCTGGAGCCAGGTTGGGAAAAGCCTTAAATACTGAACAAAGGAGTGTCTAGTTTATTGTGGAGGTCATGGGATAAAGTTTTAGGAAAACCAGTATAATTGCTGGGTGGAGGGCCATGGCTGGAGGGACTGACAGTGATTGCTTCTCTTTTCAGAATTTTGTGATATCATCAATTGGTTGTGCTTATTTTTTCCCTTTTTTCTTTTTTTACCTTTAAACAGTCCTGTCTTCTATATGGGATGGCTGAGGGGGAGAGGGAGAGATGCTGGGAAACTTCAGAGTGATGTCAAAAAACCAGTATCAATGAAAACATAGTTTAACAAAAGATGGTGGTTGGGGGATGAAGGAAACCAAGCTGGCCTTTTGTGTAGGCTCTTGAAGTCCACACCCAGACAGAGCGCCTCCTGGCTCCCAAGTCTAAGGCCATGGCTTGGATTGTCTGAATTCACCTGGGAGCCAATAAATGTAATTAAACAGGATCCCAAAAGAAAGAGCAAAGTCACATGTCTCCCTGCATCCGGGGAGGGTCTTGTTCCCCCCCCCTCCCCATAGCCAGCCTGCTGACCCCCCTCGTGGTGCCCACTCTTTCCTTTGGAGTTGTGGGCATCTGCCAGGCTTCTTTCTTCATGTTGTTACCAACTGCTGTTCCTCTGCCAAACCGCAATGACAGGATTTGGGGTGCAGAGATTGGCCCTGGCACCTGGTGCTCTTGGTGAGCTGGCCTGGCCATTCAGTGTCCTTATCAAAAGCCAGCTGAGTTGCTGGTCATTTTCACTACATCATGGACCAGAGATTTAGGGCTGCAAGGGATCATTTAACAGAGGAGGAAATGAGGCCAGAGATGGGCAGTAAGTTACCTAGGGAGCCGCTGGTACAGCTTCGGTTCTGGCTCAGGCAGGTCCCCGTGTCCTTCCATGCCATATCCTGCTGCCAGGCCTCCAGGGGCACCCCTCTCAATGGAAGCCTCCTGACACCCACTTTGTTTTTTTCAAGTTTATTTAGTATTTTATTTTCTCCCCAGTTATATGTAAGAACAATTTTAAACATTAGTTTTTAAAACTTTGAGTTTCACATTCTCTCCTTTCCTCCCTCCCCACCTCCCACTCCCCACTGAGAAGGCAAGCACTTTGATTTAGGTTATCCATGTATAATAGTCATGCACAACATATCCCTGATGGTCAGATTGTGAAAGAAAACATAAACATAAAAAACCTCAAGAAAAATGAAGAAGTAAAAAAAGCATGCCTTCTGTTTGTGTTCTCTGTGCAGACTCCGTCCGTCCTGCTCTGGAGATGGAGAATGGGTCTTGGATCACTGTATTGCTGAGAACAGCCGGGTCAGTCACAGTGACCAGCTCACAGGGCTGCTCTCACTCATACACGGCTCACGCGAGTCTTGGCAGGTTTTTCTGAGAGCGTCCTGTCCTGCTCAGCATTTCTTGTGGTATTCTGTCATGGTCACATACTGCAGCCCATTCATCATATGATGAAGGTCACATACCTGCTTCCCAGTCGATGGGCTTCCCCTTAATTTCCAATTCTTTACCCCCACAAAAGAGCTACTATAAGTATTGTTGTACATATAGGCCCTTTTCCTTTTTGTTTTTTATCTTTTTGGGGATACAGACCTAGTAGTGGTATTGCTGGGGCAAAGGCTATGCCTGGTTTTATAGGCCTTTGGGCACAGTTCCAGATTGCTCTCCAGAATGGTTGGATCAGCTCACAACTCTGTTAGCAGGGCATTAGTGCCTCATTTTCCCCCACATCCTCTCCAGCATTTTGACACCAGCTTTGACAAGGGAGTCAGACAGCTGTGATTACCTTTTATACAGTTGAGGAAAGCCCTGGAAGAGGTCACAGTCACCCAGTTGAGGCTTTGAGCCTTTGCTGACCAGATGTGAAGAGCTCCTTTCCATGATACAGATTTCCACATGACTGGAAAACCGATAAACACCCTGGAGCAGCGTCCCAGTGGTCTTAGTGGACCATGGAGGAAGGAGTCACTGCTTGCTACAGGTTGCAGGGTGAGGAGGGCCCAGATGAGGAATAGGCTTTTTGGGTCAGATGGGTCTCGAAGATGGGAGAGTCTGTTCCAGGCTTGGGAGTGTGGGCAAAACATTGGAAGTCATATGGCCACAGAATGAATCACCAGAGGCAGTGACCAGATTCATCCCCTCTCCTTTCTGGGCCCTAGTCCTCCCTTCCTAAGTCAACAGAATGCTTAGTAGGACCCTTTCCTAGTGCTCCATGTACTATATTCAGCTTTAGGGCTGGTGCATCAAGCCATGCATCAAGCCAGGGCCTGTGGCAAGTTCTTGACTGGCTCCTGATGCCCAAATTGTTCAAAGCTGCACAGGACAGCATCATAACATGTTGAGGTCAGTGCAGCCTTCCCTGCTCTCTAGGGCAAGCTCCTCATTTTAGAGAGAATGTGAGTGACTAGGCCGAGGACACTGCTAATGGAAAACAAGGATAGAACTGGAACCCTCTTGAACCCTCATCAGGCTTGAGTCTAGTGATCTTGGCAGTGATCCCTAGCCTCTACTTTTAGGGACAGAGGGCTCACCACTAGTTACTAATTAATATGGTAGCTAATTATTAGAAACTGAATGCTACCTGCCTTCCCTCTGAATGCTACTAGCTTTCCCTCTGTGACCTGGTCCTGCCCTCTGGGGCTGAGCAGAGGAGAAGTGATCTCTTGCCCAGCTTCTGGTCCTTCAGACACTTAGAGGTCTACAGTTGTAGCCCGTCTGCTCTGAGGCGACCTGACGTAGCTCTAGGCCCCCTTGCTGTCTTGTTTGCTCCAGTGTGGCATATCCCTTTCTAAGATGAGATCATGTGCTGTATGGTGGGAGTCAGGGGTCCTGGCTTTGAATGGTGCATGTGCTGCTCCCTACCATATGAGACCTTGGATGGACATATCTTTTTTTTTTTTTTTTAAGCAATTGGGGTTAAGTAACTTGCTCAAGGTTACACAGCCAGTTATTTCTGGGTGTGGTGCTAAGTATCTGAGCCTAGATTTGATCCCCAGGTCATCCCGACACTGGAGCCAGTGCTCTTACTCGCTGTGCTACCTGGCTGCCCCTGGACATATCTTTTAATGGCTTCAGTTTCCTCACCTGTAAATAAGGAATTTGGTTGGGTGGACTCATTCATCTCCAAGTTCTCTTCCAGGTGAGACCGTGTAAGGTTTTCTAAGATGTTTAATTGTGTTCTGTTTCCTTGCTCCTGCCTAGCCTGTGGTCATGAGGGGGATGCCAAAGGCACATAGCTTTCCTATTTAGTTCGGTACTGTTCATTTCCATTTCTCATTCTTAGGGCCAGTCCCACGCACACTCAAGACTTTTGGAAGCCCTTGGCAAAGCCAGCCTGGAGTCCCTTTGTCTCCTGCCTGCAGTTCCCTTTTTTGGGCCAGGGGATGCTTCATCTAGCAGAGGCTGGGCTCTCAAACCTTCTGCTTTGGTCACTCGCTAAGAAAAACGCAAAAGAATGGCCTACACTTGGTTGGAGGGACCTTCCCCCTCTGGTGGACAGGTTTGATTTCATTTTGAGCCAGAAGGCATGCAGAAGACAGAGGGGAAGAGTCCTCCAGTACAGGTGGGGCTGCTGTTGCTTTGTCAAGCCCCGCATTGGCTGTCTGTACTTGCCTGTTCATGGGATGTCTTGGCCAGGCCCAGCCCAGATGCTGATCCATATTGAACTGCTCTTGGAACCCACCTGAGTTTTCTCTTGGTTTTCAGTGGTAGTGTTGGCCAGAGGCCTGACTCCAGCAGGAGAAATGCAGATCCAGCCTTCTTTCTTGGCATTGCTGCCATTCTTGCCTTCATCCCTATATCTCCCTTGCACCTTAGGGTTCTCTCAGAACAGCGCCATTGAGTAGGTGATGGGTGCAGACCCTCAGAGAATCCTCCAGCTTTCACTGGGAATCCTCCCTTGACAATGAGCTCACTACCTTCCAAAGCAGCCCGTCTCATTTTCAGACAACTCTCAGTTCTTCTGTGGAGTTGAAATCTGCTTCTCAGCTGCTCTCCCCTGCAGCATGAGAGTCTGTCTTCAGGACTCGGCGGAACAAAGCTCAGCTCTCTTTGTGACAGTCTCCATCTTCCTTAGTGTTCTTTCTTCGAGGCCCGGCATCCTCAGCTGTGTGCTTCATCTTCTGGGCCCTCTCCAACGTGACTGTGAACTGACCCAGGAAGTAGCTCACACCCCAGATTCATGGCTCCCTGCCTCAGTGAGCAGTCTAGGATAGCACAGCGTTGACTTGGATTCTGCTTGTGGCCCACCGTACCCTGTAGATCTTTTTCAGAGCTACTGTTGTCTGCCTGTGTCTTATCCATCCGAGTTTTGTGAAGCTGGTTTTTTCAAACCTAAGTTTGCCCTTATTAAGTTTGATTGCTCTAGTTGGGACTTTTTCAGCTTGGGCTCCTGACCCCAGACTCCAGTGTGTTAGGTATCCCATTTAGGTCACCATTCAGTCAGTTCTAACCATTCAAAACCTCATTTTGCTCTTCTTCGGACTTTGTCCCTCCCATCATTAGGGGCTCCCCCCATGCAGAAGTGCAGCCAAGTGTTCCTGTATAGTGAAGACACAGAGCTTGGCAGTTAGGGCATGGTGGTTCAGACCCAGCTCTGTGTCCTTTTGGCGGTTTCCTTCTTGCCATGAATCCAGGGGCTCCTGGTGGAAACAGCTCATTTGGGGTCATGCATACCTGCCCTAGTTATTGTGGGGCAAGAGGTTTGGGGGTTCTCAGCCTGAAGAAACAAAAGCCACTTGGACATTTAGAAACAATGTGGGGGCAAGGGTAAGACCCTCCCAAAAAGATGTGTGTGGCCAGGTCATAGAAGCCAAGAGTTGCCATGGTTTGTTGTGTGCCCTGGTGGGGTAGATCTGCCAGGATGTAGCTACTGCCTTGTCCTCCAGAGAGGCTTCTGGGAGGCATCAGGCAGGGCTGTTCCATGATGTTGTGGCAGGAGGCTCCTCCTCTGTCCCATCCCAAGCAGCCTGGGGTGCTTGGTGGTATGAGGGTGCTAGACTTGGGGGCGGCAAGACCTGAGCTCAGTCTACCTTAGGCAATTAGTTCCTTGCTGTGGATCCTGGGCAAGTGTCTTAATTTCTGAGTCCTGGCTTTGTCTTCTGTAAAATGGGGAGAGAGAAAGATCCCCCCTTGCCCAGATGATTGTGAGAATCTGATGAGGCCCCATGGAAAGTGTTTTGGGGGCAGGAGCTATTGCTCACTGTTAATCAGTTCAGCAGCACTTTAGAGCCCAACCCCTGGGCTGTTCAGCAGCCTTAGAAGGTAACTGGCCTTGGACCTGCTGCCAAGGGGCTTCTAGTTCCCTGGAGAGAAATGGCATGGGCACGAACAACCATGACACAAGAGACCAGAGCTCCCTGGGGCCTTTGAGGGGGTCCCAAGGAACAACACCTCAGAGGGGGTAAATCAGAAGAAAAGGGGCTGAGCCGAGAAGTCTGGGTCGGCTGGGACACAATGATGTGACCAAAGACTTGCAGGGCAGTGATATCTGCTTCGCTTTGCAGGCACATTGGGGTGCCCTGGGGGATTGTGGAAAGGAGAGCTGCCATGATCTCGTAAGTGCCTCTTTGTGGGCCATACTGCCAGCCACCTCTTGGCTGGTGAGCTCCTTCCTGTTCTTGAGGGCCTTTACTCTGGCGGGGTCTCATCAGGGGCATTGTGTTCAGCTCAGGATGTTAGATTACAACTAGGATGGGGAAAGATCTGGAGTCTAGGTTACCTGGAAGTCAGATGAAGGACATGAAGGGTGTTTGCCCGGATCCTAGAAGGACCATTCTCACTTGTTGGAAGGACTGTCCTGTAGAGGAGGGACAGAGCTTGACTTAGGGAGAAGGTACAGAGAAAGTCCGAACAATTAAGGCAGTCTGAGAGAGGAATGGAGAGATGACAGGACCATGTAACTGGAGGTGATGGAAGGGAGACCCTGTTCTGGGAGCTATGGGCTAGGTTGTCAAAGGTGATTCTGTAGTTCGTTTCTGGCTCCTGACCCAAACCTCTGGTTTAGTTAAATTTGATACATCCCTTCCATGTTCAGAGCACTATGGGAGGCACCAGACTGGCCAGCAGAGCTGCCCTCTGTGTTTTCTGTGGTGGTTTGTAAAGCCTGTCCTCCTCCTTGTCTTTGTTAGCTCTAGGGCTCCTTACCTTTTCTGTAAAGACCTAGACATAAGGCACATACTGATGTTCCCTGGGGAAAACGAGGGGAGGGGCAATCTACTGGGATTCAGATGTTCTCAGATGTGAGCCCCAGAAGTTGTGATCAGTGAGAGGCTACCTGGATTGTGCTAGGCCATGTAAACCCAGCGCTCAGCTTTGAGTCCACAGGCTCTGTCTGGGCTTGTAAGGGGATTGATTGATTACTGATCAGATTGTAGGGAATAAGGGGCAGTCGATGAAGCATTCCTCCTTTAAGTGCCTCCTCTGGGCTAGACGCTGTGCCGGGTTCTGGGGAATCCTCAGGGAGCCTATGTGAGGCTTTGGGGGATTGTGGAAAGGAGAGCTGCCATGATCTACAAGTTTCCTTGTCTGTGGGCAAGGAAGTAGAAAGTCTTATACAAAGCGATTTTGGGAGTGAGAAAGCACTGATCTCTCAGGGGGATCTGGAAGAGCTTGCTGGAGGAGGCAGCCCTTGCCCCAAGCTCTGGCTACCGCCCCCCCCCCATATCCCCCTCCCCCCTTGCCCCATAGGCAGTGGGTCAGAGAGTCCAAACCAGCCTCTGGGGTCCTGCTGCTCATGTTGTAATGACTCAGAGATCCTCTGGGAGCTGGGCGGAGCCTCTGAGACCATCCAGGCCAGCCCTGCTTTCACATTTCAGCCTGCAGGAGTGTTTGATGCCCATGAGAGGCTCATTACCCACGGGCCTGCCTTTGGGCTTCTTCCTATCAAGGGCCCCAGGAGTCCTGGTTGTGGTGTGAGGTTGTCTGGCCACATGGCTCTGGCCAGTGCTGTGGGCCCGTTGGTGAGCTTGGGCATGCGGTGGCCTGGTACCAGCCTGGTCTGTGACTGCAGCCTGGAGGAGCGGCACTATGGGCCCAGTTCTCCCTTCTGCTCTCCTCTCAGTGTGTGTATTTAAAGGTGCCAGTGAACCTGCTGGGGTCATGTGGCCAGGATGAGCCAAGGGGTCTGTAATGTGAGCAGGGGGTGGTGATCAGTGGAATCATTGTGGTTCCTGCCCAAGGCCACAAGCCAGGGTTATTTTGGGGTTGGCTATGTTTGGGGTGGGGGGAGGGGAGGTTAACCCTTTGACAACCAGATTTCAGAAAATTGAAATTCAGACCCTAAGCAAGAAATTTTAGCTAATGTTTACTGTCTTTATTGCTAGAGAATATCAGTCAGCACTGAACCTGTCGGCATTGGCAAGTGTTCCAGGAGTGGGGCTCTGGCCTGGATCTTGATGTGTCCCCCATGCCTGGTGAAGGCCCAGTGCCTCTCTGGCGTGCCCTGCATAGTCCCAGGCAGTGAGAGGTGATGGTGGCCATGGCGCCTCTGGCTCAGACCTGTGGGACTTCTGGACCTCAGTCTCCTTAGCTACAAAGTGGGAGTCATATGTTCACCACTGCCCTCGCAGCTTTTAAATCACTGAATTGTCAAGTTCTACCAGAGTGTGTGTTCTGTTGCACGCATATGTACGCAAGAGTGAATGAACCAGAGTGGAGGTTTTCTGCCAGCCTCACTTTGTCATTCTCTGGCCCTGGGCCCCCTCGGGGTCAGCCCCTGCCTCTCTTCTCTGCCTCCGACAGGAGCCAGGGGCCCACTGGGTCCCTGCCCGGAGAGGCTCAGATTCTTGAGCACTTTGATTTCCAAAAATGGCCTGATGAGCACGCTGAGTCCCCGGTCCCCCAGCCCCTGCCTGGAGCAGCTGTTCTGTGGTCTGCTCACAGCTCTTGGGTTTCTGTGAGTGATAACTGTATTTCTGTCCCAGTGTGAGTGCCTGTCGCTATGTACAGTCTGTGCCAGGCCTCGTCCCCCTTTCCCTCCCCCATGGGAGCTCGCCTGACGTGTGGACAGTGGCGGGTGGCACGGAGCTGGGAACACGTTTCCAGACAGACCCTAGCCCTGGGTTGCTGCTGCTGCTGCCGGCCGGAGTGAGTGATGTCAGGAGGACCCTGTCGGCAGATTCGTGCCTTCTTTTCTAAATCATTGTCAGCCAGGGCTGCCTTTCCATTTTTTGGAGATTCCAGGGCAGTGGCTCTTAGGTCCATTGGCCACAAGGAGGGTGAAGTCCCTTGGATTGAGCCCTGGGGTGTCTCGGAGCTCAGTGTGTCACTGCCTTGGCTGGGTTCTGGCCCACACCCTAATCCCTGCTCTGAGCTCGCTGTAACGGGCTGGAGGTGCTTAGGCGCAGCCGCCGCAGCAGCAGCAGCATGAAACGGAGGCGAGAGAGACTGGGAGCCCCATCTCTTCGGATCCAGTAAGGATGTGGGAGGGCAGGGGGCTGATGGTGGTAGCCTGGGGCTTCTGTGGCTGGGCAGGCTTCAGGGTTGGGCTCAGGGGAAGCCACCACCTGTCTGAGCTGCAAACCCTGAGGAGTGGGTATTCACCGCCACAGGCCTGTAGTCCTTGCCTGCCTTGGCTGTTCCCACCAGCATTGGGATTTGGTGTCCCTCCTCCCTCCACTTCTGGCCCCATCTAGACTGAGGGGAGGCTGACTGGTTCCTTTCTGTCTGCAGTCAGGAGAGAGACGTGAAACTGGTTCAGGAGGCAGTGGAGTGGGCCCCCAAGATTGGTGGGTTGGCTGGAGGAAGCCAGAAGGCAGGCTGAATGTGGGTCACTGCCTCCTAATCTGCTGGATTCTTTAAGCAGAGATTATCAGGCAGGGAGCTCTTGTGACCTTACTGACAAGATGTCCCCGGAGCCTTCAGGGAATTGTAGATGCAGGAAAATGAGGGACTCACGCTCCCAAGTTCTTGTGTTTGTAGACTGCCCGGGGAACATACATGTGCCTTCTGTCATTCTGGGTCCTGCCGAGTGCCTGGGCTTAGCACAAGATCGAAAGTACCTCATGAAACAGAGGCCGGGGTTCAGCCCCATGCTTCAGGAGGGCTGCCTTTGGTCCCGGCCCAAGTTCACTGGGTGCATTAATGATTCCCCAAGGTCTTAGGGGGTAGTCGTGTTGGGGTAGCCCCCGTATTCACTGTGCCTGCTCTGGCAGAATAGATCTCATTGGCCACGTGAAATGTTTAGGGGCAAGTGCCAATGATAGAGAGGAGAAGGGACCAAAATCCAGTTGGTGGGAGGGAAACTGCTTTGGCAGGGGCCATCAGGGAGCCTCCCCTGCCCACCAGTGGCTCCAACTCCGGGCCTTTGTCCAGCCACAGGCAGGGTGCCCTGGGAATGGCTGGGGGCAACCTGGGTGATGCTGACAGTTAACCCCAAACAAGATCAGACTTTCTGTGTTTGGGGTTTCTTGCAGATGACTTGGGAGTGTCCTTCCCCTCCTCTGGCTTGAGGTGGGGCAGTTCCTCGGGTTCCTGGGGCCTCCAGAGCCCTGGAAACTCCCTATCTGACCCTGCGATCCATGATGGGCAGCAGCTGGACCTGGTGGAGGGGTGCGGAGGGAAGGAGCTGATGAGTTTGAAAGTGGCTGAAGTCACCAAGTCTAGTATTTGCTTTGAAAGATAGAGTTGAACTTTAGCCGACTGAATCCTCAATATTTAGGCCTGCCCCTCAAGGATCACCCAGGCAGGTTGTGACTGTGTTTACACATCTCCTTCTAAGCCGATGGCTGACTTAGGGAGTGCTCTGGGGTCCCCAGTGCTTGTCAGGACCTAAGAGCCTGGGCTTACACAGAGATCCTGGCTTGCCTGGTGCTCTTCTAAGCAGAAAAACCACTAGTTGAGTAACAGGAAGGTCTTCCTGGCTACCAGGTCATGGCACAGTGACAGGCCGGGGACAGGCAGGCAGTTAGCAAGCATTGATTATGGGTTGGGCAAACAAAGAAGGGCCAAAGCAGGGTCCCTGCCTTCAGGGAGCTCACATTCTGAGGCACGTTCCTGGCTTGGAGGCTCTTAGGGCCTCTGCTTCATTTTCTGGGCCTTTTATAGAAGGGTCTGGCTCTGAATGGGCCCTTACCCCGTCCAGAGCTTGTCACTGACCCTGCCTTTTCTGCTGGGATGCCTTGGCAGAATCTCTTCTCTTGGTCGAGGAAACAGTGATGTCCACCCGCACTTACCCTCCTCGGCGTCAGCGCCTGCCCTGTGCCACCCCCAGCTCCCTCTCAGTGCCGATGGGGCCTTTGCCACAGCTCCTCCGGTCTTTTTCCTGAACCTGCCAGCCCAGAGCAGCCCTGGAAGCTGCCACCCGTTCCTGTGGAGGTAAGGACTTGAGCCGCTGCTCAGGATGGCCAGGCAGCTTCCCCAGCTCCCCCAGGCTCTGCACAGACTGTGCCAGAGGCCGAGCCGGGAGGGGCCTTGTACCTGGCAAGGTGTAGTCCCTGCTTGGAGGCCTGGGCTGGGAGGGGGGAGGGGGAGAGCGCTCTCTGTCCTCTAGGGCTTGTGGCCCTGAGAAATGAGGGTTGTGCCTGGGATGGGCGGTTCCCAGCACTGCAGCTCTTGGGGAAGAGGGTGGGCGGCCCTTGGCTGGAGACGCTTGTGTGGGGATCCCTGGCCTTGGGGCTGTGAGGTGGTGCTGATCTGGGCTCAGTTCGTGGAAGGGCTGCGTGGTGGGGGCTGGGCTTCCTGGCTGATTGTCATTGAATTGCAATGATACTGTTTGTTGAGATGATTCATTGTAGTAACAGCTGGCATTTCTGTAGGGCTTTAAGGTTTGCAAAGCACTTTATAAATGTCATCTCATTTGGTCCTCACAGGAGCCTTGGGAAGTAGGTGTCCTTATCCCCATTTTACAGATGAGACAGCTAAGGTCTAGAGGGAGCAGTTCACACAGATCCTAGATCTTCCTCCCTCCAGGCTCAGTCTTCTTATCAGCCCTTATACGTGCAGAGTAGTTACATACTGGGCAGGGTGGAGGAGCAGGAAGAGGGGACAGTTTGGAGGAGAGGGGAGGGGCCATGAAGAGTAGGGGCATTCCAGTTTGTGGCCTGTCTTGGGTAAGGAGCAGAAGGCCACTTTGGCTAGGTTAGGCAGTGTGGGGAGGGGAGTCATGGAAAGCTAGGCTGGAACCAGGAGTTTCTGTTTGGTCCTCGAGTCAGTAGGGAGCCAGTGTTGGTTAAGGAGGGGGTGGGTAACATGGTCAGAAGTGTGCTTAAGGACAATCCCTGTGGCAGCAGTGTGGAGGATGGATCTGAGGCAGGTGGTGCTAAAGTGGTGGCTTTGTGGGTGAGAGATGTGGTGGAGAAACAATGGCAACATTTAGCGACTGATTGGTTAGGGAGGGGTGAGCTCCCAGACCTGTATCATGTACAACAGCTGCACTGTAAAACCATCTCTAAAACCTGTTAAAAACCAGGCTCAGACCTGTCGGTGAGTTAGGAACGTGTCTACCCCAACCATGTGAAGACTTTCCTGGTGCAGTGGGCACATGAGAACAATATGTTCCCATGGCTATGAAGGCAGCTGAAGCAGGTGCCGTGGAAAGCTCAGAGCTTGGTCAGACATGGACGAGGGCAAGGTCATCCACTGCATCCTGGGCCATTGGCAGCTGCCCTGACTTTTGTCTGGCCACCGGACTTCCATGACTCTGGAAGAGAGTGAGGCTGATGACTTTGTGCAACTGCCTCACTTAACCAATTAATTAGCCAGTCAAGACATCATCCCGTGATGTCATTGGTCTTCTTGGAAAATGCCTAAAGCGACACCAAGGGGTAAGCAAGAGTGAGGAGTCTAGGATAATATGGAGGCTGGGAAGATGGTGGTGCCATTAGCAGAAATAAAGAGGTTAGGAGAGGGAGGGCAGGGAAGAATGGACTTGTTGATGTAAGAAGTTTATGGGGCATCCTGTTTGAGACACCCAGTAGGCAGTTGGACGCAGGGACTCAGGAAATCTGGGATTTATAGATATGGGAATCTTCAACATAAAAATGATAGCCTTTTCCCTCAAGGAACTTAGTCTGGAGGGGGCTACAGTGGGGGAGAGAAGACCACCCACAAAATAAAGCTGAATCATGGGGTGGTGGGGGATGGGAAGGAGAAGCCCAAAAGGCCCAGAGGAGGGCAGATGGGTGGGAAATGAGATGTCTGTTCTGTTCCTCCATTCTTAAATGGAGAAGTTTATGACTCCACCTTCAGTCACAGGGCAGAGGGTACCAATGAGCATCCAGAGGAATTTGAAAGGAGGAGAGCCAATGGGAATATACTGTCATATTTGGAGGCTTGCAAAGAGTTCCCCCACAGTGACCCTCTGAGGTGGCCCTCACCAGGGCAGCTGTCAGCTTCCAAGGAAGCCCAGAGCTGTTGTCTGCACAAGGCTAGGGACCTCCAACCCACTGGGTAGTGAATTGATCATTAATGTAGGAAATTATAGGAGCAGGCACACCCAGGTCTTTGGGTAGTCACTGAGAAAAATCATAATTGGCAATGGGAAATAGGGCAGCAATCACACATTGATAATTTTGACTGAGTCCAAGTTTTACAAAACAAATCCTTTTATTAAGGGAATTTGTTCTGTGAAGCTCGGATTCAGTCAAAAGGCTGCACTTGAGGACCCAGGGGGCCACATGTGACCTCGAGGCTGCAGGTTCCCCACCCTTGCATTAAACACAGAGAATATGGGGACAGAAAGCCCTAAGAGGCAGATGGTGGTGTGGGGTCAGGGAATAGGACGGAAAAGAGAGGCAGGTCTTATGAGGAGCAGGATGGATAGTGGGAGAGGACGAGACTCTCCTTCATGTTCCTGTGGCTCAGAATTGACAGCATGGACCCCAGGGCTTGAGAGGGCAGGAATTGGAAGGCTCCTTTTTATGTTTTTTTTTAGGGAAATAGACTCTTTTCTGTGACACCTTAGGGTTCATTAACATGCCCACATCTTCTCAAGGTCATCACCTCAATGTTGTCAGCACATTTATGATGTTCTCTTGGTGTGAATTTTGTCTGAAATATACAGATCATAGATCCAGAAGCCTTGACAAGCAGTGCCTAGATGGGGACTCAGGAAGACTACCTGTGTAACTTAAACTCTCTGAGCCTCAGTTTCCTCATATGTGAAAAATGGATTTTTTCAGAGCTGCCTTGGGTAGTTGTTGACTGGCCCAGCTGAGGTGGTAGGTGATGTGCTAGGACAGGATCAGTTATGAGAGCCCCAAACAGTCACTTACTCTTTCCATGGGGCACAGAGGTGGGATGCTGCTTGGTGCTAGAGGTTGAGGCTGACTCTGGAGTCCCAGGAGCCCAGGATACATCTTGCTTCTGACTCTCCCTCCCTGGGTGAACTTGGGCAAGGCCCTGTCTGTCTCTGACCCTGTCCTGCACCAAACTTTCATCCTGGCATGCCCAGGTCAAGATTCCTTCTGGTTAGATTCTCTTCTGTTTTCTTCCCCAAATCTGTCTTCTGCCATGTTTGCCCCTCTTGGCCCCCCCCTCCCAGAGCTGGATCATTCCATGGTTTGTCTCCCCAGCCTCAGGTATTGTTGGGGCCTCTTGGGTCAGTCGGCACTCTTAGGAATGGTCCTTCTGCATGACCCATGAGGGTGCTGCTCCCTCCCTGCCTTGGGCCTGGTCACTGCCGGTCAGGGCCTCTCCCAGCACAAGGCCCTGGAGGGACGTCCTATGGGGCTTCTGCCCCAGGGGTTGGTCCTAGAGCATCCCTTTGGAACTGGCAGAGAGGACGTCAGGACCACAGGAGGGAGCTGAACTGCAGCTGCAGGTGGCTCCCAGGTTTCTGCAAACACGGGATGGGGGGGAGGGGGAAGAGAGAAGACAAGGAAGGAGTCTCAGAGCATGGCAGGGAGCTAGGGGGCAAGGGGAGGAGGGAGAGCATCCCAAGGATGGGCAAGCAGCCCCAGAGGCTCATAGACGAGTTCAGTGAGGCAGCCAGTGAACCTGGGTCCTGCAGGAGAGAGAGAGGCGCAAAGTACGAGTGACCGGCCCAAGGGCTTGAGTCAGGATGGGAAGCCAGGTGCTTGATGCCAGGGCTGCTTTGTTCTCACTGCCCAGTGCTGAGTGCAGTTTGGATTGGTGGGAGGAAGCAGAAGCCTGCTTGTTGCTGTGTCCTTGCAGGGTCACTTCTGAAACGGAGCAGGACGACAACCCCAGAAATCGGCACATCTCGATCAGCCTCAGAGACGCTTTTTGAATGAAGAGAGGCCAGTGGGGTGGCCGTAGTGCCTTCTAGCAGCTTGGTGTGCTTGGGCACGCTCTGAGCTCTCCTGGGCATCTGTGCAAGTGAAGCAGTCATGGTGAGGGTGGGGAAGGCTGAGAATGAGTGCAGTCAGTGGGATGGTGGTGTCTGTAAGGGAAGACTGTGTGTGCTGTCTCTGAGTGTAGAGGGAAGGGCCAGAATCCACAGGCCTGTCTGCCCTGGCCTTCCTGGGCCAGCTCTGTGAGGAGCAGGTGAGACCTGAGTGCTGAGGCAGGCACCCCAAGGCATTTGGGGACAGGGGCAATTCCAGCGCCCTCAGTTCTCTATGGCCAAGGGCCCGAGAGAACACAAAGCCTGAAGCCTCAGGACCTGGAGGAGAAACCGTGGCCTGGGAGTGACTAATAGGAAAGAGCTCTGGATTGGGGAACCCTCAGGAGAGACCGGGGGTGATGTGGGCACAGCAGCTAGGGAGGCAAGCGGTCTGGATGCCAACTTTGACTCTGCCTGTGGATGGGTGTATCATCTTCCATGGGCATATAGCATCTTTTGGAAGGGACCTGAGAGCCCACTGAGTCTAACCTGCCTGTTTGACAGATGAGGAGAATGAGGCCCAGCTAGTGAGTGTCATTTGGGATCTGGCTCCTCTGGCAGAGGAGGGCATGGGCTCCGTGTCTCTGAGGCTCCTTCTAGCTCCCAGGGCCACAGTGGGATATTTATTGATTGGTGTCTGGCCCTGGAGCTCACTGGTGACCTTGGGCAAGTCCCTTCCACTCGGGGTTTCTGCATCCGGGAAACAAGGGGTTGAATTGCACCGGATGGTCCCCAGTATCACCACTCCATGTTCTTTCTTCATTCTGGTACTTTTTTTTTTTTAAAGCCCTTTTTTTGGTCATTCTCTGGTAGCAAAGTGTGGGAAATTGAGCTCCTGGAAGGACCTGCTTTCGGGGATGCTTTGATGCTTCTATAGGTCTTCTATAGATCCTCTGCAGAGGCTCTGTGCAGGACCCTGGCAACCTTCCTCTGGGCTTCAGAGTAATTCCTGGACACCAGGGGCGTCCTTAGGCAACCTGCCTGTGAACCGTCATTGTTCTTTCAGGCATGGAGTCTGGGAGACCCAGGTAAATCTGACCACCAACATTCAGCAAGTCACTGTACAACCCTGAGCCTTGGTGTCCTTACCTGAAAAATGGTGATACCAGATAAGGTGGCTGTAAGACTCCAGTGAGTTCATGTTATAAAGTGTTTCACAAGCCCTAAATGAATAATGTTGTTACCAGCAGCAGTAGCTAACCTGCCTGTCTCCTCATCATGTGTGCCCATAATGATCTGTGTGCATGGGGGACATTGATGGCCTGTTTTGGGATCTCTGAGAGAGAGAGCATTGAGCTACTGTGTGCACTAAGTGCTAGACATAGGCCCTGCCCTTGAGGGGCATTCGAAGGGAGGAAGACCCGACCCAAAATAGAGATGGGGGTGGGGAGGGGCAAGGCTTCTGGAGGGGGAATTCCTAGAGTTGTGAACGTGTCTGAGGCCCCTCCTGAAAGAGTGGTCTGAGCAGACCGCCAGCCACCAGTCAGGAGAACGAGGCCTCAGGGCCCAGAGCTTTGTCCAAAATCGAAGGGGCTGTGCATGGTGGAGTATCAAAGTGGGAGTGAAGTGAAGCCCAGTTTCACCTCATACTTGGAAGGGCACCCAGAGGTCATCCAGTCTGGCCAAGGCCTGAAGCCCCTGGTACCACCAGGGTGTCCCACAACCTTGCCTTGGCCTTGAGGCTCCCAAAGAGTGGGAGACCACGTCCTCCGGGGCTGCCGAGGCACTGGGAGCTGACTCTTCCTGATTTCCAGCCTCAGTCTCTCCCCGTCTCTCCTGGCTCCACCTTCAAAGACCCTACCAATCATCTCTTCTCCAGGCTAAATGAGCCCAGTTCCTTCAGCTGGTTCTTCTCTGTTGTGTGCTCAGGGCCCTTCCTCAGCCTTCTTGCTCTCCTCTGGGTGCACCCCTGCTTATCACTGTTCTTCCTAGAGCCCAGAACTGGACAGGGTTCTAGGTACAATCTCCCTGAGGCAGAGGACAGACAGCAGGACCATCCTCTCTTGTTCCTGGGTGCTCTCTTCCTCCTCATACAGCCCAAGTCTCCATGAGTTTTCTGAACTGCTGTCACCCTGGCTGCCATGAACTGGGGGTCCACTCAGCCTCAGATCGTCCTCAGACAAGCTTCTGTCTAGCCATGCCTCCCCTTATCAGATCCAGGAAGTTGATTTTTTGTACCTCAGTGTCAGATTTGAGATTACCCTCATTTTGGTCCAGGGTTCTGGCCTATGCAGCTCCTCTTGGATTGTGACCCTGTGAAGCATCTCTTACCCTGTTGGCTCCTTTGCATCTTCTGAGCATGCAGGCCCACAGTGCCTGGAGAAGGATGAGCAGGAGGAAGAAGAGGAAGAGGAAGAGAGACTTTGTTAGAACCCCCTGATCTTGAGGTTGGTCTGGCATAACTGCTGCCTCTTTGGAATCATGACCTCTCTTTCTACATTTCACTAACTGGCCCCATTCAAAATATGTCTCAGAAAATTTTCGGGAATCAAATCCATACTCGTTGGCCTAGAGTTGGAAGACTCTGCTCTTTCCTTTTTAAAAAATCAGACCATTGATGCTTGTCCAGACCTTTGGTACAAACGTCTCCCATTTTCCATGGCCTTTGCTGGCCATTGGCAATAGTGGCCCAGCTACGTCCCTGTCAGTTATTCTGTCAGAGCTCTGGGTGCCAGAGGACTTGACCTCTTTGAGTCCGAGCACTCCCTTACTGTAGACCCTTATTCACTGTGGGTGTGTCAGCCCTTTATTAGACATTTTTGTCCGATCATTTGAAGTCCAGAGATTATTTTCCTTGGCAAAGAAAATGGAAGCAAACACTTAATAAGAAAGAGAATAAACATGGCGCCCATTTCTGTAGCACTTGAAGATTTGGCAGAGTGTTTGTCTCTCCTTTGGGCCTCTAGGCAGCCCTGGCCAGGACGGACTGTTGTGTGCATTGGACCGAGGAGATCGCTTCATCAGGCACTGCTGGCGTGTCCGTGGTGTACCCTTTTGTGTGTTATGGGTGCTGGGCAGACCAACAGACAAGTGACAAAGAGCCTGCAGACTTATAAACATATATAAATACAAGGTTCTTTTGGTGGGAGTGGGGAGAGAGGTTAACATCTGGGCAAAGCAGCAAAGGCTTCCTTTAGTTGAGCAGATGGTGCCTGAGGTAAACCTTGAAGAAACCTGAGAATTGTGAGGCCAGGAGGCATGAGTCCTAGGCAAAGGCATGGAGGCAGAAAATGGAATAGTGAGCATGCAGGAAGGGGAAAAGTGTGTCTCCCAAAACTGCCAGAGATGGGTGAAGGTGGACTGCAGGAGGGAGGCTAGAGGCAAGGAGGCTGGGGAGGAGACCAGGGGACAGAGGAGGAGGGCACTGGGGGACAGGTTGGAGGAACATTGGGCTGAATTGGGAAGATGGGAAATGTTGAGTTTCACCCTTAGGCTCTTGAGGCAGAAGCTGGATGGCTCTTCACTCGCTACATTGTCGGGTTGTTATTGTTTTGGTGGTTACTTCTGGTGTTGGCTTCCTCCCCTCCCCCTGGACCATGGCAGGAGCATCCCGTGTGTCTTCCTGCCACAAGGCTTGCCCTGCTCAGTGACCTCCACGGGCTCCCTCAGACCTCCAGGAGTAGATACAAAGTACTCTGTTTGGCATTCAAAGCCCTTCGCACCCCAGCACCCTCCTACCTGTCCAGTCTCAGTACACCTTTCTTCCTGATACATCCCCTATGATGCAGTGACGGTGGCCTCCTGGCGCTTGCACCAACAGGACCCACCATCTCTTGGCTTGCAGCATTTTCTCTGGCTAACATTCAGTGATTCTGTGTGTCTATGCCTGGATTGCTCCTCTGGGCCAGGCTTATGGGTTGTTTTCCAGATTTCTCATACCATCCTGAGGGTTTCTCCCTTTTCAGCCTAGGTGGTCAATAATACTGTAAAATGTCTGCATGGCAGGATAATGGGTATCAGGAAAAGGCCACTTAGAGTGAATCCACTTACCATTTCATAAGAAATAGTGGGACAAAGGTTGGATTAGGATTTCATCTTTAAAAAATTTAAAACTGTCAACAAGTTTTTGGATCTTATAGTTTACTAAATTTAGGTTATTACTGCAGTTTAGCACTAATTCTCAGAACAAAGATCGCATTGTGTGGTTATAATTATCAGTATTATTTTTGGTGAAAGTCTTCCCACAAAATTGTGTGCCAGTTCACCTCCATGATTTGCATCCTCTGCTTTATTGGCCCAGCATGATGCTGAAGAGGGCCTTTATTGAGGAAGGTTTCTTCTAGTTTCCCCAAGGACCTCCTTTACAACCTTTTAGTGCTAAAGTCATTCTCTTGTAAATTGGAGGTGGGCCACAGGATTAAGAGGAGAGGGATGTGTGAATGTTGCCAGATTATCAGTGAATATTTCCATGTCATGATGACTTGGGGTAGAGCATAGATGAGGACAAGAGGAGGGATCAGAGTCCAGATGTTCTACCTGGGACACATAAGAGCAGCCCTAAGAATTATGGGCCATCAGCTGATGTGTTTTGACTCAGATGGAGTTTCCTCACTGGGATCTCTCCTAGCACCAATAATAATATGATCTGGGACAGAGTTGGGAACCTGCGACCTTGAGGCCTTTTGACTGAGTCCAAGTTTTATGGAACAAATCATTTTATTAAGAAGATTTATTCTGTGAGGTTTGGATTCAAGCCAAAGGGCCACACTTGAGGATGTAGAGGGCCACATGTGGCCTCAAGGCCACAGGTTCTCTCCCCCCTGGGCCATTAAAAAACCAAAACACTCCAGTCAGACAGTCACATCAGCCATTGAGTCATTCGTGAAAGTGACATTTCCTAAGCTCCTCTAGCATGCCCAGCACTGCCCTAGACCCTGGGAATACAGAAGCAGTCAGAAGAATATCCTACCCTCAAGAAGCTTGGGGAGGACGATGGAGAGGTAATACTGTTCACATAAATACATATACAGGACAGCTGGAGAATCCAGAAAGTTCTCTATGGGCTAAACTCTGAAGGAAATGGGGAGCTATAAGGGGCAGAGGTGAGGAGGGACAGACAACCTGCACCAAAAGGCGTGGTGATGGGAGAGAGAGGGCATAGTGTGTGGGGAATAAAGCTGGATCCAGGTAGTGAAGGTCATGAAATGTCAGGGAGAGAAGTTGTGATCCTAGAGGTCCGGGGGAGTCATGGGAGGTTATAGAGTAGGGGAGTGACAGGTCAGACCTGTCCTATGAGAAATCCCTGGAGTGGGGACAGACTGGAGCCAGGAGTTCCATGAAGAAGCTCTCCTAGAGCTCTCAGACATTGTGGTTGGGGCAGATGGGCACAGTATGAAGGGGAGATGAGGGAGAGAATGGATTGAGGAAGACTCCGAAGTTAGGAACCTGAAGTTCAGAAGGGGAGGGTGGGGTCAGGATGATCCGGCTGGAAGCGTCCTGCGCTGGGCCTCAGGAGAGAGGCGAGGTCTGGAGATGGAGTGGGGGCCTTGTCTGCTCGGAGACAGTGAGGGGAGAGGAGACCCAGGGCAGAGCAGAGCAGGCGGGTTCGTTTGGTTTGTCATAGCTGTTCACGTGCTGGTTCCTCCATGAGACTGTGAGCTCCTCGAGAGTGGGAGCTTCCTCTTTTTCCTGTCTTTGCATCTCTGGTGCTCAGCATAGTGCCTGGCACATAGTAGGTGCTTAATAAATGAATGCTAGTTGGCTGAGTAGAGAAAAGTGATCAGAAAGTAGTTGCCTTGCATTCAGCGTCACCAGACTTGAGGCTTATTTCTTTTTCAGGACCCAGGTCCAAATAAAGATATCTGTGCTGATGACTGAGCCTTTGGGCACCTGTCAGGGCATGTGGATTAGTTTTCTTTTCTTTTTCAGGGGCGGGGGAAGATGATGTCATCTCCCTGTTGTAGGAAAGGCCATTTTGGCCCTGTGGAACATTGAATGTGCCCAGAATCATCATGAGATCACTGGATTCTTATGTTTCTTCCATCCTGGCAACCCCTTTGCCTTAGTGCCATTGTTCTTGGCTCCTGTGCTCCTAGAAGGGGCATGAGAGTGTTGTCCAGGGTGCCCAGAGGCTCTGCTCGAGGGGGAAGAGGGAACCCCTGGCGCCAGTGATGAGGACATTCTCGTGTCTCTAGCCACTGTTACTTGTCGCTTCTTCCTGTAGCCATCTCAGGATGGTTCATTACATGCAGAACCGCGACATTCACTCTTGGAAGCCAAGAAACTGCTTTCTTCAGGGATGTCCAGCCCCAGCTGCCAAGGATGACCAGGTAGAGCACCCAGTGGAAGGGCAGAGGTGGGGTTTTCTCTGTTTCTTGTATACCTGTGGCCTAATACAGTTCTCTGTTGCTTGAAATCTTCACGTGTCCGAGGGATTTTGCTGAGGTTTAGGCTTTGCCTTCCAGCTCTGAGATTCTCTAGGATTCTGAGCCTTTTCAGCTGTGATGGTCTGTGTTGATCAGCGTTTTGGGAAAGCCCATTAGCTTGTTGGGATGTGCTCAGGGACGCTCTGTGTGGCATGTTGTAAGGGTGTCCTTGTGGGGTTTCCCAGTGACTGCAGCACTTGGCACATCAGCCCTGTGGGCTATGGACTTTGGGTCTGCCTGCTGCCTTCTCATCAGCCTGGGTCCTCAAATTTCTGCTAGCGTAGGAGTTATCTCATTCTCACTTTCTCATCTTAGGGAGTTTTGTTTGTGTCTTTGTGTCAGTCCCTCAGAAGTCCGTCAGTAAACGTTTATTAAGCACCTGCTACGTGCCAGGCTCTGTGCTAAATGCTGGGGATACAGACAGAGACAAAAGACAGTCCTGCTCTCAGGGAGCTCCCGACCTAATGGGAGAGACAGGAGATGAGAAGTGTGGATGTACAAATGGGCCACATACAGGAAGTAACTAAGAGTGGAAAAGCTTTGGGGTCCAGGGAGGCTGAGAAAGGCGGCGTCCAGTGTGCTGGGGGACCTCTTGGGGTCAGCCCTCCATGTCACATGCCCAGAAGCCCTTATACTGCGACACTGGAATGCCAGCCCTGGTCCCGCATCAGTTAGCAGCTCCTCCTGGGGGCCTGGATGTGTGTTGGGAAGTGAGAGCACTATGGCTTCTCTCTTGGGTGTGGCAGGTCGGCCGCTCCCATGAAAGAGCCCTAGCAAGGGGATGGCAGTGTGGCCAGTGGTCCTCAAGATGCACTAGGGCTGCAGGATGTGCACAGGACAGGATGTTTCCCATTCGTTCTGTCAATCTGAAATTTCCACTAGTGGACACTGTGGCCTGTTGCCGGGACTGTGATGCTTCCCCTTAAGGGTGGGGTCATATTCACAGGCTGTGCCACAGACCGGGGACAGATGCCCTTCCTTGAGTCCAGAGTCTTGTCAGTGGCTGCTCTTCTTATCCTGCTCAGAACCACTCTGACAGCTTCCAAGGCTAGAAGTGTTCGGGCTGAGTCTAATTCAGCAAAATTTAATAGGAATAAATGTTAAATCTTACTTGGGGGCTAAGAGAGTCAGTGCCATGAACATGAGATAGGGGAGGGGTGGTGTGGCTACATAGCTACACATCTGCAGGAGATCTGGGGATCTTAATGGACCACAAGTTCAACATGAGTCAACAGTGTGGTCTAGCAGCACCTCCCGCGCTCCCCTCTCCAATGGAATCTTGGACTCCATTGTGTGACCTTCGGGAAAGTGACCTCTGTATTCCTTCCACCTTGAAAAAGATGATCCTTTGAGTCTTGCAAGGTCATCTAAGTGTCAAATTAAATAGTGTTTCAAGGAGGTGGCCTGGAGTAATGGGCACGATGGGTTGGAGAGCCACCCTGCATTAGACGACTGTTAGCTTTGTGATCCCGAGCCAGCTGCTCACTCCTGTGCCTCAGTCTTCTCATGTGTTAAACGAGCATTGGGTTCTATGGCCTCTAAAGTTCCTTCTGGCTCTGAATCTGTGATTTCAGGGACAGGTTGGAGAGAGCCCCTCTGTCCTCCGCCCTCATCAGACCTCATGTGGAAGCTCATGCTCAGCTCTGGGCACCACAGCTTGGCAAGGTCACTGATAAACTGGAGTGTCCAGTTCCTGGTGGACAAGAGAAGAGGACTGGAGACTGCTCCACCTGGGGCAGGGGGGTGGGCAGCCATGTCCCACGGAGGAGGGAGTAGGCTTGTTCTGCTTGTCCCAAAGGGCAGAGGCACTGGGGCTAGTGGATAGAGGAGAGGGGAGGACCTGGGAGCAGTGAGAACTGGGTTTGAATTTTTCCTCTGACTCTGATTCTCAGTTTCCTCATCTATAAAATGGGGCTGATGGTAGCTTTGCCCTCAGTGGGTCTTTGTGGTATGCACAGAAGATGGTAGGCGTAAAGCGCTGTAGACTCTAGAACTTCACGCTCAACTTCACGTTGAGTTCTTGAAGGAGTCCTGTGGCCGGGTAAGAGGTGAGGTCCCCGAGTCCCCCCAGGCTCACTTGCATTCCCGTCAGGTCCAGCGTGGTTCTCAGTCGGGGTGAGAAGGCAAATTCTGTGTCAGATCACCAGCCTCAGGCTGGGCCTCCTGCTGACCTCAGCTGCCAGGATGAGTGAGCCCTGCTGCGCTTCTTGTCCCCCCCACCCTCGCAGGCTAGGCTTTCTCCAGCTGTGTGTTTTGGCTGCAGCACACACTGACTGCAAACCTGCTTCTGGGGTGGGAGTGGGGCGCTGGTGATTCACCCTTGAGGCTAGCACTCAGAATGGAGCCTGACGTGCCCAAGACCCCACAGAGCCTCCTGACTCATCACAAGGGATTTCCTTTCCTCCCAATGCCATCCTCATGTTAAAATGATCACATTCTTAGGTTTTAAATAACAGTTCTCTATCTCACCATACTCAGTGACAGACACAGGCTTCGATCTTGGCATCCCTCACGAATGGTCTGCTTCAGTGACATTCTTCTGTCTGAGCAGGGCCTCCTGCCGTTCCATCTCTTTGTGCTCCCTGCCTCCTCACCCTGTCCTTAATTCAGCCTCTCTACCCTTCCTCCTCCCAGGCCAGATCTGGCTTCTCTTTCCTCTCTGATATTAACCAGTTCAGTATTACACTGCCCTCTGCCCTTGTTACCTTGGCCTGTCACCACTTATCCCTGGCCAAACCCCCGTCCTGGATCGTTCTCAATATCTGCCTTCTTCATATCTACTCATATGGTGTCAGATGGAGCTGAGCTGACTGTGGCCACTGGACACTGGTGCCCTTCTGTCTCAGCTGGGCCCTCACTGCAGCTAGTGTCCTTCTCTTCCTCCCTCAAGGATTCTGCCACATTGCCCATAGTGTTATTGTGACCTTAAGCCTTCCACTGTCTCAGCAAAGGACCTCTTCACACATTTCCGCGAGGACGTAGAGGTCATTGGCCAGGAGTTCTCCCACATCTCAAGAACTCTGGCTGCCATCTTCCCTCTTATCCTTCTTTACTGGAGTCTCTGACAAAGCCACGGCCATCTACTGTCAATGCCCCCTCCCCTTTGACCTCTCCCCTTCCCTGGCTCCTTCCCTTCTGCCTCTCATGCTTACAAGCCTTAACTAAACCAAGCTGTCCGCCTACATCACCCTTGCCTTTCTCAGGCAAACTTCTGGAAAAAATGTTGTTGTTCATTGGTTCTGCCCCTTCTCTCATTCCCTTCTGACTGTGATGTACTCATTCTGTACTATGTAGTAATAATGACCTTCCCCTCTTGGACACTCTCTTCTGGGTTTTCAAGACCCTGTTCTTTTCTTGAGTCTCCTACTTCCTTTTTGGCCGCTACTTGGTATCTTTTCTATATTGTGCCTGGTGGCTGTGGGCACGTCTCCAGGGCTCCGTCCTTGGCCTTTTGCCTCTCTCAGCGTCCTCCTCAATCCCCAGGAATCTAATAGTCATCTGTGGGGGTGACTGCCAGATCCATGTCCAGCCCTCAGTTTTCCTCCTGACTTTTCAGTCCCACATCATTATTCAGTCCCAGCATTTTAATGTGGATGCCCTAGAGATGCCTCAAACTCCAGAAGTGCAGCCTGGAACTCATCTTCCCAAGCTGCCTAAGTGATCGCTTAGTCCCCCTAGGCGACTGTCACTTTCCTGGGTCCCTGGCTCTGGGAATACCTTTCTTCCTGGAGTATTTGGTTCCCACACCCTCTCCTGCCACTTCCTACAGGGGGCCTTCCTTGATTGTCTGTCCCCACTTTGTCTCTGCTTTGCTTTGTGAGTGTGGTGCCCCTCCCCTCCCCCTAGTAGAATATAAGCTCCTTGAGGGAAGGGGATGTTCCTTTTTTGGCTTTGTTTCTCAGGTACTTTATTGATTGAATGAATGTGCCAAGATCATATAAGGAGGAGTCCTGAAAGGCACGGCAGAGAGAGAACTTTGTCTGATAACCCTCTGATTATTAATAATCCATCAAGGGATAAGCACAGCAGGGAGCCCTTGGCAGAGGCTTCTTTGCACTTGTGGAGGCTGGTCCATGCACCCTCCAATGAGAGAAGGAATCCCTGGGGATGGGGAATTAATGAGGTTCATTATACGATGTGCTACAAAGGGAAAAATTGTTTGAATGCAGTATTACATTGATAGTTCATAGGAGTAGAGATAGGCTTTCAAATAAGAAAATTATTGATATAAAAATGCCAGACCGTTGAAAAACTGTCCCCTCTCTATGTGATCTTTTGTCCTTCACCTCTCTAACATCCACTCAGGACTGTGGTCCCACTGTGGGTGTCATTTTGCTGACTGTGTCAGGCCCCACACAGCCACTCTGACGAGCTTGCCCTAGCCGTCCTCAGAGGATGAGAAACTCCTATTGTCCAGGCTGTCCAGCACAGTGCTGCCTGGCACCTGCCGGCCATGGACGGGGCCTTGGATGAGAAGGTGAAGATGGGCTGCCATCAGCTCTGGTGGAGGGCTTGCCCTGATCCAGAGCCGTCGAGGCGCTCCCGTTCAGTGGCTCCCTCGGCAAGGACGTGGGCTTCTCCAGCGGGGCTGGGTGCGGTTGCCAAGTGCGTAGTACACATTCGGCACAGTTGATCACTCTGGGACTGTGATGTTCTCTGGACCACTTGCAGGGTTTCATCAGCTTTGTTTGTGCGCAGCTCTAACATCAGATACCTATGAGAGGCCAGAAGCAAGCCTCCCTTGTTGTGTGAGTGATGCTGGCAGCTCTCCCTCCACTGGGGCGTGTGTGACCAGTGGCTGCCACCATTATCAGACTTTTACAGACCACTTGAAGGTGCACAGAACTCTCTGTGCACATGACCTCTTTTGAAGCTTACGGTCTCCTGTGAGATAGGCATCATTCTCATTTCATAGAGGTGGAAACTGAGGCACAGAGATTAAGTGACTTGTACAGTCACAGGAAGAGGCAGGGTTTGAACCTGGTCTTCCTCTCTTCCCTGTGGCCTGTGCCTCCTGGGTAAATCCTGGAGATCCATGAGATCCCCAAGCACCCAGCCCCATGGTGCAAACACTAGCAGTGAGAGGATCCTTCAGTGCCATCTCTGACTCTTGATCCAGACATTTGCTATTTCTTCTCCTCGTTGCCTGACTGGCAAGCTGGCTCCTTTTTTACCTTAGGAACACTCTCAAGGCTATTTCCTTTCTTACTCCTTGCAGGCCAGTCACCACTGGCCCATCCCCCTCATTTTACAGCAGAGGAAACTGAGGCCCATGCAAGTTTGCACAGATAAGTTAGCGCAAGGCTGCAGTTCAGACACAAGCTAGCCAAGTCCAGATCTAGTACTCTTTAACTTTGTACCTAAGAAGATACTCGGTCGAGGAGTTTGAACTTCATCCGGTAGGCAAAGGGGAACATTGAGTGCTTTCTAGTAAGAGGGTTGCCTGATTTAAGCTGTGCATTGGTGAGGTCGGCCTGGCCTGAGTGTCCATTAGCAGGCTCTGAGGTCCTGTGGCAGTGGGGGCAGAGGGCAGAGAAGAGGGGGAGGGGGCTAATGGGAGGATGAGTCACAAGCTGCCGAGTGGAAGGGGCATGGAAGAGACGTGTAGGTGACGGGGATCATGGGATGCTGCCCAACATGTGAGCAGAGGAAGGCCTGGAGGAGGAGGGCAGGTGCTTTGGGATGTGAATGCAGCTGTGGGCCTGGCCCCAGGTCACAGAGTCAGAGGGAGACCAGCCCTGCCTTGAAGAAGCTTCTGTTTGAATGTATATAAGGTAAAAACAGGTCATTTTTATAAGGGAGGCCCAAGCAGCTGGGGCAGGGGTGGGGGTCCCTGAAGAAGGCAGAACCTGACAGATTTAAAGCTAGAAAGCATGACTGGCTCCTGGCTCCACAGCCCCTTCAGAGGCTGTCGAGTGAGTGTTGCCCCCTTAGGCTTCTCACAAAGGAGAAATCTGGGGTTCAGGGAAGTTCAGTGACTTACCCCATAGTTACAAAGTTACATAATAAACATTGGAGAGAGGATTCGAATTCAGGTCTTGTGACTGGAACCAGGGCTCCTTCCACTGGGCCTTGCTGTCCTTGTTGCTTATGGTGGGCTTGAGTCACTTGTGGGGCATGCAGGTGGAGAGCTTGTCTCATAACTGGATGTGGTTGGGACAGGGAAGAGGGCTGGCAGTCGCTGTAGGTAAGGCTCGAGATGTAGGGTTGGGACCAGTGCCAGATGAACGGAGAAATGAGAGCACTGCTGGGGTTGACCACGTCGAGGTGGAAACAGTAAGGCCAGAGCTGGGGGAGCAGGAGATCTGAGTCACATGGAGAGCAGAGAAAGACAACCTGTCAGAGAGGGGCAGTGGCCAGGGCCAAGGAAGAGGAAGCCTGACAATGGCCTTGGGTCTGGTGATGGGGGAGCTGGCTTTTTCTGCAAGTTTGGTCAGAGAGCCCAGCTTCTGTTCTTGAGTAGAGCCATTGGAGAGGGAGGGAGAAGATCAGGCCTCACTGAAGGAGACTAAGGGCTGGGTGGCCTGGAGTGCCCAGGCCTGCTGCCTTCTGGGCCCAGCCAGACCATGGCCCCTCTCTGGGCAGCTGGGTCCTATTCTGGGGTTGGCGAGGGGCCCCGCAGTGTCTGGTGGTTGGGTCAGAGCTGTCTTGACTCCATGGATTGAGAGGTTTTGCCTCCTGGTCTCTCTGTTCCCATATTTCTTCCATGATTCTTAGGAGGCAGGGATGTTAAATGAGACACATTTGGGCAAGACCAGAGGAGATGCCCAAGCATCGTGTGTGGTGAGTTGGCAAGACATTTGGCCTTGAGTCTTTCTAGGGGACGGGCCGCTGCCCCCTCTGTGTGCGTGTGTGGACCCTGTTCCTCAGCTCTTCCAAGGTATGTGGTGACACATGAGAGGACATACGTGTGCCACACACCATGAAGTGACGAATGCCCTTTTTCCAGTGAAACCCTGCCCCCGGCGTGTATGGGCTCCTGGCCGCTCTTGTCCCTCTTGGGTTACTTCGTAAATGGTCAGATGAAAGGAGCTGACCTTTCCTGACTGATCCCCTGGCACAGTTTCAGGGGCAGTGAAACAGGACAACAGGAAAGCATTGGTGGAGTCAGGACTTTACCTGGGAGTTGGGAGGACAGGGTTGGAGGCAGCAGGACACCCAGGGCTAATCCCGCCTGCTGAGGCCTGAGCTGTTCCAGGGCTGGTCTGTGCCTACCCGTACCCTCCTGGATGACTCCAAGCCAGGTCATAAATGGGGGGCTTTTTTAGGGCCTTCTCCTCTTGACTTCCCTGGAACATTAGACATTGGTGACCCTCCTCTTCTCTTGGATGCTCTTTCCTCTCTAGGTTTTGGGGGCCTCTTTGCTGACTTATTCACATTATGCCCCTTCCCCAGCTGGGAGTGTTCCCCAAGATTGTGTCCTGGACCACCTTCTCTTTGTAGGTTCTCTCACCTTGTGACCTCATCAGCTCACAGGGGCTTAATATCCCCTCTCTGCTGATTTGTCCATCCAGTCCCAGTCCCCACTGACTTTTGGACATTTCAGACTAGGTATCCTAGAAATGTTTTCAACCAAATAGCCCAGAACTAAACTATTTATCCTCCCCTGCCCCTAACCCTCACTTCTCCCCAGCATCCCTATTTCTTTTTTTTGCTTTTTGGAGGGTAGTTGGGGTTAAGTGACTCACCCAGGGTCACAGGGCTAGTTTTTGTGTTAAGTGTCTGAGGCTGGATTTGAACTCAGGTCCTCCTGACTCCAGGGCTAGTGCTCTATTCACTGTACTACCTAGCCGCCCCACAACATCCCTATTTCTGCCAAAACCACCGCCATCCATCTTTCCAAGCATCCTTGCCCCCACTGCCAACTATTCCATACCACCTGTGGGCCAGCAGCCAAGAACCCTGGGAAGATCACTGGCCCTACTAATAGCCTGGCTCCCCCGCCCCCCCCCCCCCCCCCCCCGGTAGTATGGATTTTAGAGCACGTCCTCCTGACTCGACCAAAACCCTATTGAATCGCCTTCTCGTTCCTC
This sequence comes from Petaurus breviceps papuanus, assembly GCF_028583685.1. NCBI lineage: Eukaryota > Metazoa > Chordata > Mammalia > Diprotodontia > Petauridae > Petaurus > Petaurus breviceps. The sequence goes on along the minus strand of NW_027185850.1, from coordinate 29,459,765 downwards.
TCCCCTTGTTCCCGCCGCACTGGCTCATGAGAGAGTCATG